>NW_006399754.1:25740209-25740730 GCF_000299155.1 Elephantulus edwardii
CACCAAGTCTTTCCACAAATGTAATCTATTTGATTCCTATGCATGCCATCAGGTGAGATCCATGTGTATAGCCTGTGTTTATTTTTCTTATAGAAGGTATTTGCAATGAATAAATCCCTGAACGTGCAGAACTCTATCATTCTATCTCCAGCCTCATTTCTCTCACTGAGCCCATTTTTCCAGCTACTGATCCTTCTTCTCTGTTCCCAACTTTTGCGTTCCAGTCGCCCATTATTATCAATGTATTTTGATTGCATGTTTGATCAACTTCTGGCTGCACAAGTTGGTAGAAATCTTCTATTTCCTCCTCTTCGGCTCTAGTTGTTGGTGCATATATTTGAATGATTGTGGTATTCACTGGACTTCCTTGGATGCGTATGGATATTATCCTGTCCCTCTCCACATTGTATTTCAGGATAGATCTAGAAATGACGTTTTTAATTATGAAACCAACCCCATTCTTCCTCCCTTTTCATCCCCGGCATAGTAAATCATATGATCGTCTGATTCAAAATGTCCCA
>NW_006399754.1:25741660-25748501 GCF_000299155.1 Elephantulus edwardii
GATTCTGAAGCTTCGTCTGACATACTTTGGGCATGTTGCAAGGAGGGACTGGTCCTTGGAGAGGGACATCATGTTTGGCAGAGTGGAGGGGCGGTGAAGGATAGGAAGACCTGCAATGTGATAGATCGATTCTGTGACTGGAGCAGTGGGAATGAGTGTGTTTGAGATGGTTAGTTTGGCACAGGATAGAAAACCATTTAGAGCTCTTGTACATAGGGTCTCTATGAGTCGCAAATGACTCGATGGCACATAACAACAACAAGAACAACTGAGATCTCTTTGGAGCCAGAAGCATACCCACGAGTAAAAATTTACAAGGACAACTGGTTTATTAATTAGACCTAATTTTTTATCATTTTATAGAAATGAATATTGAACACTTTGATAATTTGAATTTTGATGTTAGCAAGGGGTACTGAATGTCTGAGCGCTCCTTAGAAAGAAAGAAATGTGAGACTTACTTTCACATAGACTTCCTTCCACATAGTTTTTGCATGCTGTCAAGAGGTGCCAGTCTGTAGAAAAAGACATCATGATAGGAAAATCATAGGATCAGTGAACAATAGAAATATCTTCAACAAGATAGATTGTCACAGTGACTAAAACAATGGCCTCAAAGTAGTGGAAATTGTAATGGTGACACCGGAATGGGCAGGATTTCTCTCTGGACCAAAGGCCACTGTTAACTCCAAGGTATATAATAGAATGACATTTACACATATGTACACGTAATTTCATATAAAAATTTGTATTTCATATGCATCTAAGAATAAAATACACACTTTAGGTTTGTCCCCCCCATTTTAATGTTGATAGTTATAAAATACATAGTAATGAGAGTCATTTTTAAACATTTTTCATTGGTTTTCATACAATATAAATTGTTTATTCATATTGTGCTTCATTCACGTACATTGTTGTTTTCTGCCTTTTACTACGCACCAAACTCTGTGACCCTGTGATTTTCTTCTTCCCTTACCCTCAGCACCCCTGCCTCCTTCCTTCCCTCTTTGGTTATCCATATACACCTTACTGGTTGTCTTTCTGTTTTTACTACAATCATCTTACACAGTATTTGTTCTTACATGCCTAAATTAGGAAGTTCTGGTGGCTTAATGGCTGAAAGCTGCCCTTTGATTCCAAAGGTGCACTGTTCAAGAGCACCAGCTTCTCTGCTGAAGAAGGTATACAATCTTTTCCCATGAGATTTGCAGCCTCTGAAAGCCCACTAGAGGGTCAACTATGGGTAAGTTTTGACTCTATGATACACAACAACAACAACAATGCCTATGTTAATTCACTCAGCATAATGCTCTCTAGCCTGTACAATGTTATATGGTGGTTGTTGTTGTTGTTGTTGTTGTTGTTGTTAAGTGCCGTCGAGTCACAGGCAACTCATAGCCACCCTATGAACAAAAGTCCTGGACACTTCCTGTATAACTTTCGTCCTTTCTCCAGGTTCATAGGGTTTCCAGAGACAAGTTATTGTGGAAGTGGATGCCACTCCTGCTTCCAAGTTTGTCTTAATCGGGGAGCTCCACCAAACACTGTCCACCAAGGGTAACTATTATCACATTTGACTCACCAGTGTCACAGTGTTCAGCTTCACAGCAACCACGAGTTACCTCTGTACAGCAAGTGGACACATGAGGGTTACATGACCTAGAAGACTGTTTCACCAGAAACAATTAAAGGCAGGCCTGAGGGCCACGGAGTAGAGTCCCCCTCCTTGGCTTGGGAGCGTGGCTTTTGTTCTTCCTGAGTGCTGCATAGTATTTCACTGTGTGAATATTTCACAGTTTCTTAATCCGGTCATTTGTGATGGACATTGTTGTTATAATGAGATTTTTGTTGCATTAAAAGATTCATTCATTCAACACTATTTCTTAGCCATGTCATCTTAAAGCACTTCTACAAACCCTAAAGGTGTAGCAATAAACCATGTCATATTTTTTAACCTCCTAAAGCTTCCTATATTTTTAAAGGGTTGCCATGAATCTTGCTCAACACAGTGGCACATAACAGAAAATCAGAATGTGTTTGTCATTTCACAGGAACATCTGGGAGGGACTAGGAAGATGCAGTGCAGGAGGATAGTAAGTGAAGAAGTGAGATCGGAAATTTAAGGTTTGCTGTTTTATTACATACCGTCGAGTCATCTACTACACAGAGCAAACATGAACAACAGATAGGACCTTGCTCTGTGTTGCATCAACCTGACAATCTCCAAATGCTTAAGCCCATTGTTAGAGTCACTTAGCAATCCATCTTGTTGACAGTCTTCTTCTTGGACCCTCTACATTTCTCAGAATGATGCATTTTTCCTAGAACTGACCTCTTCTGCAAACATACCCCAAATTGTTAGAGACAAAATTTCACCGTATTTACCCTTAAAGAGCTCCTCCTTAACAGATTTTGTTGCTCTTTTGTCAGTCCATGGTATATTCCGTTCTCGTCTACAGAACCACAGTTTGATTGAAGGAGATGTAATCAGGTAAGTGGGAAAATGAAAGACTTTTAAACAAATGGTGATGGCAAAATGGGAAAACTATCTGTAGAAAACTTAAGCAAGACCCACACCTCACATCATATACAAAAACCAACTCAAAGTGGATCAAAGACCTAGGAGTAAAACCAAGGATGATCAACTTCATCAGAGTAAAGCTTGGAAGAATTCTAGAAGTCCTAATCCACAACATGAACAGTCTCCCAAGCATCCTGAAAAACCTACAACTATGAAAGAATAAGACAGATGAACGGGTTCTTCTAAGAATCAAATCCCTATGCACATCCCAAAGCGTTTCAAACAGGGTAAAAAGAAAAACCACAGCCTGGCGAAAAAAAATTGGCAATGACATGTCTGACAAGAGACTTGTATTCAGAATTTATAGAATACTCCAGCACTTCAACAAGATAAAAGTAAACAACCCAATTGCAAAATAGGTACAGGATATAAACAGACACTTTACCAAAGATGACATTCAGATGGTGAATAAATACATGAAAAAAATGTTCAAAATTCCTAGCTCTAAGAGAGAAAGTTAAAACAACTAAGATATTATCTCACACCTGTAAGAATAGCAAAGCTCAACAAAGCAGCATACAAGTGTTGGCCAGGTTGTAGAGAAAATGGAACCTTTATTCTGTTAATATCTATTCTGTTAATTAACATTTCTAACTGTTAATAAAAGTGTAAAATGGTGCAACCACTCTGGAGGCAGTTTGGTGTTTTCTCAAAAAGTTGGATATAGAAATACCATTTGACCCAGCAATTCTTCTACTGGGAATATATCCTAAAGAAATCAGAACTGTCACCCAAACAGATATATGCATACCCATTCTTATTGCTGTGTTGTTCTCAATAGCAAAGAGAAGGAAGCAACCCACGTGTCCATCAACAAATGACTGTATGGAGAAGCTGATGTACATTCACACAGTGGAATACTACGCATCACTGTAAAACAAGGAACTCATAAAATATTATACAAAATGGATGATTGTGAAGGACATAATGCTGAGTGAAATATCTCAGCCGTAAAAGGATGAATACTTAACTCAGATTTGCTAGACTTGCTGTGGACTCCAAGTGGATTACAACTTCTGGAGAAGAGGGTTATGTCTATTACGTGTCAATACAAACCTTGAAACCAACTCTACTGGATTCCTAACAAATCCTACGGAAAGTCAGCCACGGGGATTCTGATCTGCTTTAAACCAAGCTGCCCTGTCTCACATACTTTGGGAATGTGGATGGGGAGGCCAGTCCTGGGAGAGTGAATCATGCTTGGAAGCGTGGAGGGACTACACAGGAGAGGAAGACCAAGAATGAGATTAATTGACTCAGTAACTGGAGAAATGTGGTTAATTCTGTCAGAAATGATGAGATTGGCTCAGGATAGAGACACGTTTCAGAAGTCACAGGTGACTCGATGGCACCTAACAACAAGAACAACAAGCAAAAGTTTAGACTTTTTTCTTATATCAGGGCTATTAAAACTTAAATGGAAAGAAAAAAACAAACTTAAATGGAAGTAAAAGAATTAAACTATGCCTCTTTAGAAATAATTTGGTAATTGTAAAACAAAATAATACATTCATAATTTTAAAAAATTAATCCAATATTCTGTGATTCTTTGTAATTTTTAAAATTTTTAATTGTTTACCTGTTTGAAATGTCGACGGTGAATTATTAGTTCATAGAATATCTCTTATCCAATATAGAATAAAGTAAAAATTCATCAGGCATGGACTTTTAATATTAAAACAATAGAGCCAATATAAAGTAAAAATGAGAGGGTAGGGAAAAATTGTTTTAATATCTACACCATAGTATTCTAAGCTATTTCATTTTTATGGTTGAATTGCCAAATATATATGAATTGTAAAAGGATAAGTGGCTGTATTTTGTCGAGTCAATTTCACCCCATAACTTGATACCATCCCCTGAAATCTTTCTGGAGCAGAGTACCAGATCTTTTTTTTTTCCCTATGGAGCACCTGATGGGTTCAAAACACCCAATTTTCTCTTACCCAAGTAGTTAACCATTGAGCCACTGAAACGGGACTTCTTTAAAAAGTCATAGGTGGGAAGATTACTGTACTAGTCCAATAAAAATTGTGGGAAGTGGAATGAATACTTTTAAGTGTGAAGCGAATTTACACTCTCACTTGAGAACCACAGAGATTTCTACAATGCGAATCAAACTTGCCTACTCCTTGGTTTTGCAATTTTCCAAACTTTCATCCCCACCTTATAGTAAATATAAGATATAAACATAATCATGATGTTGTAGTAAGTGATAACTCTCTTATCTTCTCTATCCCATTCTTTTTCCGCCCCTGCCACTTTCAGATTCTAGGCTATGGTCATATTAAAAACCTCAGAGCTGCAAGCTCTTATATACCCTATACATTTTCAAACAAACATTTTTCATTGCCACATTCAATCTTGGTAGTTATACTTTAATTGTTGTTGTTATGTGCCGTCGAGTTGTTTGCGACTCATAGCGACCCTATGTACAACAGCCCTAAACTGTGCTCTATTCTGTGCCAATCTCATTGCCTCTGATAGACCCATTCCGAGTACCCCAGTCACTGAATCAATCCACCTCATAGAGGGTCTTCCCTTCCTGCGCTGTCCCTCCACTCTACCCAGCATGATGTCCCTCTCTAAAGACCTGTCTCTCCTTACAACGTGTCCAAAGTATGTCAGACGAAGCCCCAGAATTCCTGATCCAGGAGGTATCAAAAGAAGATGGAAGGAATATACTGAGTCATTGTATCGAAAGGAATTGGCAGATACAGAAGCATTTAATGAAATAACATTTGAGCCAGAGCCTAAGGTGATGAAGGCAGAAGTTCAAGCTGCTTTGAAGGAAATAGCAAATATATATATATATAAATAATTAGCAGATTAAATATAATATTCATTGATGCTCTCTAGATGACCCAAACCAAACTCATTTTCACTCAGTTTCCTGAGACTGCCCACATTTCTCTGGCAGAGAGATTAATGGATTCAAACTGCCAGGCAACTTTCTGGGGGCAGGAAGACACTCTGATAGCTTAGTGGTACGGAGCTGAACTGCCAACTCAAAGGCATAAACTTTGAATTCACAAGATGTTTCAGAGGAAAGATGTGCAGTCTCCTCCCATGTGATTTACAGCCTCTGGAAATCCTCTGGTCGCTCAGTTACGAGTGCTTCCGACTTGATGAAAGTGTGTAAGAACAACACATCTGTAAGAGTTTGTGCTGTGAGACGACAGATTACGCCTCTCTGTTGGCTCAACGTCACCACCACTTCACTGCAGGAAAATGGGCACTATCGTTCCCTAGATGTGCAGCCTCCAGAAACCTGCAGGCAAAGCAGCTCTGGGTCGGCTCTGCTTCTGTGAGTTTTGATTTTGAAGCCCACTGTGAATGGACACCGCTGGAACGCCTTCTTAGCCTCCTTTGACTAAACAGGATTCTCAAGACACAATTCATGAACACTGGTTTTTTCTTCCTATTTTATTGTCTTTTCTTCTTTTTCTCGCTCTTTTTTTAAAAAAAAAATAACAAAACTTATCTTGCATGAGATGATGTATGCTAGAGAAAAATAAGCATAACAAGTTAGTAGAAATTCTGGGCTATTGTCTAAAAAATCCAAAGAATTTCTTACAAACAAAATACACTGAAGAAAAGATAGTTTTCCGGGAATATAGGCGATCCTTTGTTGAAAGTGTCTGACTAATAAACAAACACAAAAAAAAAAAAACTACTGACTTTGCTTTGAGGATCCTCATGGCTCTCCCAAATCAAAGAAATTACACTGTAATCCCAGAGGCAGGTGCTTCGAATCCAGGACCTGCCCTGTGGGAGAAGGCTGGCCAATCTCTTCCTGTTCAGTTTACTCCCTCTGGAAACATTCTCCAGGGTCACATATGAGTTGGGCTTAGCACAAAGACACATATACCAACAACACTTAATTCCGTTCTGACACATGGTGATGCGATAGCACGTTTCTGGGGCTGTAAAACTTTACGAGAGGAGACTGTTGATCCTTTTCTTACTGTTGGATTCAAACGGTCAGCCTGTTGGTTAGCAGTCCAATATGTAATGCACTATAGAGCCAAGTCTGCTGAGAGACAACTGCCTTGTAAATTTATTCTCACTCTGAAAATATTGAACCAACTTTCACTTCCCACAAATTCTACATCATCCTAACTTTTGGTTGTGTCAGTTTCAGTTTATAAATCAGTGAAACGCTTCAGGACTTTGTTGTTCCTGTTATGTGTCATTGAGTCACTTGCAACTCATAGCGACCCTATATACAACAGCCCTAAACTCTGCTCTGTCCTG
>NW_006399754.1:25748771-25767941 GCF_000299155.1 Elephantulus edwardii
CCACAGCTCAAAGGCATCAATTCTCCTTCTATCCTCCTTGGTCATTGTCCAACTCTCTGATGCATAACAAATAGCAAAGACCATGGCCCAACTTTATTTGCACTAAATTCAATCTCTGCTTCTCACAAGTAGGTTTAATTAATATTAATAGATAGACTAGAATTTCCCTCCAGGGTTTCCAAGGCTGTTGAGCCTAACAAATGCACATTGTTCATTTTGTCCTGTGAAGTGGGTTCTGGTTTTGCTGCTAGGTGTCCTCCAGTCTATGTTGACTTATAACAGCCCTACGAGTAACAAGTCGGAACCTTGTCCTATGGAGCACTGGCCTCACCTCTCATATGCTCCATACCACTGAGTCACTAAGTCAATTCACCTTATCGGAGGTCTTCCTCTTTTTTCTCCTTCATTTTTTGTTTTTTCTGCCCTGTCACCTTTCCCAGGATGATGTCTTTTTTTGAAGGACTAGACTCTCCTGACAGCATCTCCAAAGTATGTAAGGGAAATGTCACCATCCTTGCCCCTTAAGATCACCTTGGCTGTTCCTCCTCCAAAACAGACATGTTAAAATTCAGTTGGCCGTCTGTGGAGTCTTCAGGTCTCTTCTCCAGCATCACAGCTCAAAGACATCCATTCTCCTCCTGTAGTCTTTATTCATTGTCCAACTTTCATATTCATAAGAAATGATTGAAAATATCATGTCGTGGATTAGGCACATTTTAGTCTTTAAATGAACATCGTTCTTAGTAATTTGGAGAGCATTTTGACAGTAGATTTCCCAATATGATGTATTTTTTGATTTCTTGACTACTAGAAACAAGGGTATTGATTGTGAATCCAAGTAAAATGAAATTGTTGACAATTTACATCTCTATGAGCTTGATGAAATGACAAAATTTATGGAAAAACATTAGGTCTTTTGTTCAAAAAGTCACTATGAGTCATGCTTGACTCACCAGTAATCAACAACCACGACAACATCATGATGTTGCCTGTTGGTACAGTGGTGAGGAGTTTTGATTTATTGAGGTTGGGATGAAATCCATCTTGAAGTCTATAGTCTTTGATCCTCTGGAGAAAGTGGTTCAAGTTCTCATCACTTTTCTGCAAGTAAGATTGTGTCATCTTCATCACACAGGTTGTTGATGAGTCTTCCTTCAGTCCTAATATATTATTCTTTTTATAGTCCAGTTTCTCAAATTATCTGCTCAACATTCAGTTTGAATAGGTGTGGAGAAAGGATACAAGCCTGCCACAAATCTTTCCTGATTTTAAACTATACCGTGTTTTCTTGTTCTGTTCAGACAACTACTGGTTGGTCTATGTACAGGTTTTGCATTAGCACAATTAATAAGTATTCTGAGATTTCCATTCTTCTCCACAACACTATCCACGTAGCTGAAAAGTTTATTAATGTAAATTGAGGTATCTGATAAAGAGAGTAACAAACCGCAGAACCATGTATGGTGCAGCTGAGTGACCATTTGAGACTTCAGTAAAAAGGTGACTGAACACATCAGGAACATTCATTTGGCTGAAAAGGTTGAGTCTCCCTGTTTATTTCTCCTGCCCATCCCTACACACTGTCCACCAAGTAGTGGGGTTTTCCACTAATTACCTAATCCTCTCATCCTCCTACTTCCCCAGTGCCCATGAATATCCAGTTCTATGTTATGCCATGCACACACCATCTTTCATCTAGACTTGGAAGTTCCTCTAAAAGTCTGGAAACAGTGTAACATCTGGCCTGTAATCATCACTCCTCTGACTGGGAATCTCTCATCCCCAGTGATTATTTGGGGTCTTTTTTACAACAAAAACACATTGTTATTTTCAGACATTCCTCTAGATCACATAGCCCTGGTGTACAAGTTGCTGTAATGTTACTTTTGGTTGCTGTGAGGCTGAACACTGTGACACTGATGTGTCAAATGAGTTAATGGTTGGCTACCCGATGCGGACAGAGAGCGGGGTAGAGCTTCCTGATTAAAACAAGCTTGGAAAGAGGAGTGGCATCCACTTCCATAATAGCTTGCCTCCGGAAACCCAATGAACCTGGAGAGAGGATGGAAAACACTAAAGCGTGGAGGACTCTCCTTAATAGGGTCGCTATGAGTTGCCTGCGACTTGATAGCACTTAACAACAACAACATCTAGCTAGATGGGCTACTCTAGGCACCTCAGAGGCTAGTAGCAACTCTGCCTCCAGATTGAGTACCCTACCTACTGAAACATCCTAGACTAGATTAGCCTCTACCTATGATCTGGTCCACATCTTGATACCTTGATTGCCACTCAAATAAGAAGAAACTCTGACTTGACTGGATTCCCCAACTTTAGTCTTCTGTCATGTTAACACACACACACACACACACACACACACACACACACACACACAGTCACACTCACACTGTTCCAGGCCAGACAGTTTGCTCTCTATATCCCATAGATTGCATATTCATTTTCTATGATATTTGTATGCGTCTTTCTTTTTTTTCATTTACAGTTAGGAGTTCAGGGATCTCTGGTGGCCTCATGTTAAAGAGTTGTGCAACCTCCTAACAGGAGGTTTGGATCCATCAGCTGTTCTGCAAGAGAAAGATAGGCGTCTCCTTCTGTGCCATTAAAGCCTCTGAAAACTTTCTGGAGGATCAGCTAGGAATCAGTTCTAACTCAATGGCACCCAGTAACAATAATAATTTTTGGTTTCAAGAATTACCTCTTAGTTGCTATATGATGGTAAGGTGACATTTGCATTGCTCCTTTTTTATAATTTGTTTATGTATATACTTGCTTGTCTATAGTCTACTTTTATTATTACAGCACTTGTCTGTCAATTTGCTGTACTGGAATAGCTTTTGTGTTGCTGTGAGGACTCTGATGCTTCAAATAAGAGTAGTCACCTATGGAGGCCAGAATTCTGGAATTCCTGACATTTTAATTAGCAGAGGAACCTCTTCACCACTAATCTATGAGTTTCTTTTAGAAAAGGATTCCTGAATCTTCCTACTCAATATGCTTTGTCTGGAAGCTCTGCTGAAACCTCTTCACATTGGAAGACCTTGCTGTAATTATAATATCTGTGGCATAACTTCTGGCATCAGAGTAATGTGCAAATCACCATAAAATATTTATTATAAAGAAGTCCAGAAAAGTAGATCACTAGAATTAATAAGGCAGTATTTCTCTAGAGTATGGAAACATTGATGGCTTGTTGGAAAATTAATTTCTAGGATATAAAGTGACACTTTATATATATATATATATATATATATATATATATAAACATCCTAGTAACATGTAATTCCTTAGAAATCATTACTCTTAAAACAGAATTTATCACATTTTCATTCTTAGTACTTAATTGTACTATTTGCCTCAAAATATGGAATTGTTTCAAGTTGTTACCACTTCTATTTCACCTTACAGTTCTGTTTCAGATACTCACAAAAAAAAATGTTAGTAAAGCTCTTATTTGGGGGAAAAATAAGTAAAAGGCAACCAATTAAATGTTTGATGAACTGAAATGGATTTCTATTCAATTCAGGGAGTTCTGGTCACCCAGTGAATATTGAGACGTGCTAACAACGAAAAGGAAGGCAGTTTGAATCAACCAACCTGCTCTATAACAGAAAGAAGGGCCTGGTTCTTCCAAGTGATTTATTGCCTCAGGAAATCCACTGTTGGTCAACTGTGAGTCAGTCACAACTTGAAAGCAATAAGTGAGTGAATATCGGCTGTCTAATAATCATGTCCCTGGTTGTAATTAATTTTCCTCTCTTTAAAAACTACAATCATAAACCTTGCTATTGAAGGCTTTTCAAAGCAACCACTCATATATACACACACCATTCAGTCCAGTCTATGGAGCGCTGGTGACCTCATGGTAGGAAATTGAGCTCTCAACCCAAAGGCAGGTCATTAGAGTCTGCCACATGTTCCGCAAGAGAAAGATAGATAGGCCATCTCTTCTTGCATTGCTTGTTGTTGTTATGTGTCGTCGAGTCGTTTGCGACTCATAGTGACGCTATGTACAGCAGCCCTAAACCGTGCTCTATCCTGTGCCAATCGCATTGCCTCTGACACACCCATCCCGATTACCCCAGTCACTGAATCAATCCACCTCATAGAGGGTCTTCCCCTCCTGCGCTTTCCCTTCACCTTACCAAGTATGATGTCCCTCTCCAAGGACCTGTCTCTCCGTACAACATGTCCAAAGTATGTCAGATGAAGCCCCAGAATCCTTGCCTCCAAGGAGTAGCTTGGTTTAATCCACTCCAAGATGAATCTGTTTTCTTGGCAGTCCATGGTACATTCAATACTCTTCTCCAGCACCACAGCTCAAAGTCATAATTCCTCCCTAGTCATTGTCCAACTCTGATGCATAACAAGTGATTGCAAAAACCATGGCCTGTATCAGGTGCACCTTAGTCTCCAGAGAGACACCGTTGCTCTTGAGTACTTTAGAGAGGCCCCTAACAGCAAACTTTCCCATCGCAATACGTTTTTTTATTTCCTGGCTGCTGGTGCCAAGAGTGTTGACCATGGAGCCGAGCAAACTGAAGCTGTGAACAATCTCAATCTCTTCACCATTCCATCCTGATGCTACCGATCGGTCCAGTGGTGAGAATCTTTGTCTTCTTGACATTGAGCCTCAGTCCATATTGAAGGCTGCAGTCCTTGACCCTCTGCAGTAAGTGCATGAGGTCCTCCTCAGTTTCAGCGAGCAGGGTTGTGTCATCTGCATAACGCAGATTTTGATAGATCTTCCACCAATCCTGATGCTACACTTCTCCTTATAGAGCCCAGCCTCTCAGATAATCTGCTCTGCATACAGGTTGAAAAGGTATGGAGATAGGACACATCCCTGGCGTGCACCCTTCCCAATTTTGAACCATGCAGTGTTGCCCTGCTCTGTTCTTACGACTACCTCTTGGTCCAAATATAGGTTCTTGCATTGCTTACGGTCTCTCAAAACTCACTGATGAGTCAATTGTGAATCTGACCAGACTTGAAGGCACATAACAACAGCATATGGGAGGATGGCATTCTTATATTTTAACCTTATTTAAAAATTAATAAACTTATGATGATACCCAACCCCCCACATACAGAGATCAGTCTAGCTATTCTAGTAACCTCAAAATAGGGCTCCAACTTTGAATATCCCCTTGTAAAACACAAGTATGATGAGTGTTATCTGAAGACAGCTAGAAAAAGAATAACTCCTGGCAAAGCAGGACTCCTGGGAATATTTCCTAATTTTCCAGTCAAGAGGGTGAATGCCAGGTAGTAGGTTGAATTTATTACTCTGTCTTTTGCCTAAACATTAAACTTCCTAGCTGTGCTTAAACAGCTGGAAATAAAATATCAGAGACAATTTCCCAGTGCTTTCTCAAGAAATATGATAAATTCTCTTGATGACCTAGAAAATGATACTTTACGAAGAAACATGAACATAATGATGAGAAGTGCAGATAATTCTCATACATACATTGTTCTATGTAGTTCATTTTATTTTAGTTTGATATGCACAAAATAACAGATAATATAAAAATCTACGTCTAAACAAACTTTTAAAATGTATTTCCATAACATAAAAGGAAAAATTCAGTATGATCAATATAATTATTCATTATTAGTAATTTTTCTGTTACTTTATGTTATGTAAAATATTAAGGTATCTTATTAAGGGAAATACATATTATTATGATATAATATTTATTTTTTTAAAAATGTTCAAATCAAATTGGAATCAACTCAGAGCTGACATTCCAGCAAGTTTTCAGAGAATGTAAATCAGATGGAAGGAGACTGCCAATCTTTCTCCCTCAAATCAACTGGTGGATTAGAACCATCGTCTTTGAGATGACAGCTCAAATCCATATCGAGTAAGCCACTACAAATCCCTCACTGATTATTAGTTCATGAAAATATACTTGTAATTACAGTAAAATGGCACGTGGAAGGATAACTAGAGTCCAAGTCATTCTGAATTTAATTCAAAATGTCTCATTTAGTAAGTCATTGTTTTTGTTAGGTGTCATCAAGTCAACTGACTGCAACTCACAGTGACTCTATGAATAGCAGTTGTGAATCTTGCCTTATTGTGTGTCATCTTCATAATTTCTGACAGTTTTAAGCCTATTGTTACAGTCACTGTAGTGACACATCTTGATGTGGGTTTTCCTCTTTCACACAGACCCTCCACCTTCCAAGCATGATGTCCTTTTTCAAGAATGAGCCTCTTCTAAAAACATGTCCACAGTATGTGAGAGGAAATTACAATATCCTTGTCTCCAAGGAGCACCCTGATTTCTCTTTCTCCAGGATAGACTTGTTTATTTTGTTGGCAATCCCTGGGATATTCAGTACTATTCTCCAGTACTAAAACTCTATGACATTGACTCTTCTGTCTTCCTTATTGTGAAGCTTTCAAGTTCACAGCAGTTAATTGAGAAGACTAGGGCTTGGACCTT
Source organism: Elephantulus edwardii (assembly GCF_000299155.1). Classification (NCBI taxonomy): domain Eukaryota; kingdom Metazoa; phylum Chordata; class Mammalia; order Macroscelidea; family Macroscelididae; genus Elephantulus; species Elephantulus edwardii. The sequence continues at coordinate 25,755,248 of NW_006399754.1, forward strand.
GATCTTTAAACTAACATCATTACTCTTCAGTCCTTTGGAGAGGTCCCTGACAGTAGATTTTTAAATGCAGTATGTTTCTTGATTTCTTAAGAGCTGATTCCGAGGGTATTAATCTTCTCTCCATCTGTCATGATGTTTCATGTTGGTCCAGGAGTGTGGGATTTTGTTTTCTTGATATCGAGATATAAATCATATCAAAGTCTTCGATCTTCGACAGCAAGCACTTACAGTCCTCCTCATTTTCAGCAAGCAGCATTGTGTCATCTGCATAACACAGGTTGTTGATGAGTCTTCCCACTTCCTGATGCAACATTCTTTTTCATAAAGTCCAGCCTTCCAAATGGTTTGCTCAGCACACAGATATATGGAAAATAGATGCAGCCCTGAGACACATCTTTCTGTATTTTAAACTATGCAGTGTTTCCTTGCTCTGTTTAGGTAACAGCATCTTGGTCTATGTATATGTTTTACATGAGCACAATTAAATGTACTGGAAATCCCATTCTTCTCAATGTTAGCCATATTGGTTTTTTATGATGCACAGTCATGTATTTGCAAAATAAGTAAAATAAAATGAAATGTTTCTGGTTAGTATTCACACATCTCTGCCAAGATCTATCTGACATCAAAAAACTATATCCCTGATACCACTATCTATTGTAAATCTGGCTTGAATTGATGGAAGTCCTCCATATGTTCTAGCCATTTTTTAATAATCTTCATGAAGATTTTTACTTCCATGTGATATTAATGATATTAAGACAGGCAGTAACAAGGATTGACTAGCCACTTCTGAAATAATAGGCCTTCAAAGACTCTACAAACAGTAGAGTAGCAATGTTAGATATAGCATTGGAGGTAAACCTCTAAGATTAAAAGACACTGAAAACTGAGAAGAAACTGAAGAAAGTATACAGCAATAATTGCAATGTGGAATATACAAAATATGACGTTAGGGAGATTGAATGCTGTGAAATATAAAATGAAATGCGTAACTATTGACATTTCAGGCTTAGAGAACTTAGATAAACTAACAAGGGCCATTCTGAATCAGGCAAACCCATGATTTAGTTTACTGAAAATAAAAAAATGAGAAAGAGTAAGGTTGCATTGTGGAAAAAAAGATCAAGATCTATCCTGACGCGTAACTCTGTAAATAGTATACTATCCATACCCATACTAAGAAGGCCTGTTAGTACAGCTATTATCCAAATATGTGCAGCCACATCAAATCCAAAGGTGAGGAAATTGAAGATTTCTTCCAACTTTTGCCATTGGAAATAGATCAAATATGTTTTTTACATTTTTAAAGAGAATATTTAGTTTTAAGTGAGTAGCTAGTTTCATATTAAAATGCTCTTTTTTGCATATCTATTGGACATGTTACACACTGTGCTATCGAGGCATGTGTGTGTGTGTGTGTGTGTGTGTGTGTAACAACATGCCTCCAGAAACTCTATGAACTTTGATAAATGTCAACAGTTATAAAAAGGCTTCAAGCCTTTTGTTCATAGGGTTGCTATGAGTTGTGCTTGACTCAAAGGCAATTGACAACAACAACATAACTCTTACATTTTTTTGAGTTACACGACTTTCTTTAGCATTGGCAACTAACTGTTTGTTATAATTCCTAGATAATAGACAGGTTTTATAAAATATGATTTTTTTTCAGTGTTTTATTAATCTTTTATCTCCAAAACTTTTATGCTATAGTTCTTGTGAAATATATAAACATTATCATTTGTAAATCATTTAAATGTACCACAGCAGAATAGAAGGTATTAAAATATAATATTCTAGCTTCATTTTCTTATATAAAACTATGTGTATATTATGGGAAGAAAAATCACTGAATTATTAAGGGACAAGAAATTTGAGAAAGCAAACACCCGTATTTCATTCTGATCATGGTTATATATGCACTGCTCTTATTTTCCTGCTATGTATTTAAATCATATCAGTTGACTACATAAAACATCAATTTATGGTGTCCCTGATTTTGCGGTTGTAGAAACTATGAAAGATAGTAATTCAAATTGAAAGTTTTACTTAAGAATTTTAAAAATGGAACTAGCTATTCAGCAAGTATTATACTAGTGTTCAACAAAGACAATTTTGGAAGTGAAAGAAGATTCTTTTAATATTCAGAGAAATCATATATTGAATTATACCAGCAAATCAGAGAGTAAAGTCACAATAAATTTAAACACATTTCTTTTGCAAGATATAAACACTCTTAAAATCACTGTGAGTAACCTTGAGAAGAATGAGAATCCCAGAACACTTGATTGTGCTCATGCAAAATTTATACTCGGACCAGTAAGCAGTTGTCAAACAGAGCAAAGAAAACACTGCATGGTTCAAAATCAGGAAAATAGAGTGTTAGGGTGTGCATCTTGTCTCTATATCTTTTCAAACTATATGCAGAACAGATCATTCATGACTCTGAACTTTAAGAGAAGGAACCTGGCATCAGGTTTGGAGGAAGAATCATCAACAACCAGGACTATGACTCAACCTTGCTCACTGAAAAAGAAGAGGACATGAAATATTTGCTACAAGTTACCAAGAACTGTAGTCTTCAATATGGTTAAAATTCAGCATCAAGAAGAAAAAGATTCTCACCACTGGGAAAATTGTCAAAATCACAATAAAAGGAGAAGAGATGAGGTTGTTAATAATTGCAGCTTACTTGGCTCTACAATCAATGCCCTTGGCCCTAGCAGTCAGGAAATCGAAACATGAATTACAGTAGGGAAATTTGCCCTCAGGGAACTCTCTAAAGTGCTTAGGAACAACTATGTTCATCTAAGAAACTAAGGTGCACTTGATCCAGGCCATGGCCTTCACAATTACTTGCTATGCATCTGAGAGCTGGACAGTGTCTAAGAAAGACAGAAGAAGGATCAATGCTTTCAGATTGTAGTGCTGGAGAAGAGAATTGAACATACCACGGACCACCAAAAAAAATCAGAGGTCTGTCCTAGAGAGGGGAAAACCAGGCTGCTCCTTAGAGGCAAGGATTTCTAAACTGTGTCTCACATACTTTGGGCATGTGGCCAGGAGGGACCAGTACTTGGAGAAGGGTACCATGCTTTGAAGGGAGGGGAATTAGCACAGGAAAGGAAGACTCAGGATGAGAAGGATGGACACAGTGATTGGGGTAATGAATGTAGATTTGTGCGACGCACTGACACTGGCTCAGGCTCGGGCAGAGTTCAGAGCTATTCTATTTAGGGTGGCTGTGAGCCACAGGTGACTCCCTGGCATGTAACAACAGTGTCACTGAGTGTGAATTATTCATGTGACAGTAATACTTTTAAAAATAAAAAGAAAGCACTACTATATAAAAAGATTATTTATGCAACTCTGTACTACAAAGGCATACATCCATTTCATCACTTATCAACTATCTAAATCTGAAAGAGACATTTAACATTTGCAAAAATATTTTAAAAATCTGCTATGCAGCTATTTTACATGTGAATGAAATATGTCTAGAAATAATGGCTGCTCTGATCTGAGGTTAAATTAATGCTGATTTTGATGATTAAGGATATACGTCATCTTTCTTGCTCAGTGGTTTGATAGTAAATATATTGATCTAGTTCGGCAGTTAGGTCAAGAAGTCCTGGTGAGAAAATGGTCAAAAAAAGTTAAGAGTTTGAATTCACCAACTATTCCTTGGAGGTGATGACAGATAGCACTGAGTTGACTAACACTCATAGCTACCCAATAAACAACGGATCTGAACCTTAACTTGTGCCAACCTCACTATGTCTGGCACATTTGAGCCCATTCTTATAGTCACTGTGTATAAATATATCTCATTCAGAATCTTCCTCTCTAACGATGGCAGGCATGATGTCCTTCTCCAAGGACCGCCCTCTCTACAATGTGAAAATCTTTATAGAAGCAGATTACCTGATATTTCTTCAAAGCAATGTAACCATTCCTTGTTGTTGTTGGGTAGCAGTGTACTAGTGAATCAGAACCAATTTATAGTTGACCCTCCAGCTGGCTTTCAGAGGTTTTAAATAGCATGGAAGGAGATAGCTCATCTTTCTACCATGGAGCAGCTGGTGGATTTGAACCATCTGATTCAGAGTTAATAGTGTAACTTCTTGCCATCAGAAAGACAGAGGTCCCACCATTCCTTAGGATAAAAACATTAGGCAACCTGATTTCATGGAGATTTGCAGTTTTGAACAACTAGTGGGCAATTATTTTCTATATGATCACTATAATTGGGACGAAACTATTTGGCAATGGGCTAGATTTTGGTTTTGGCAATAATGTCTTCTTTTTCCATTTTGTGAAATACTGTATTCATCTACCTTTTTTTTATAACAACAATTTTTAAAACATGACCTGGCATTTATTGGTTAACTAGGTTAGTAAGTGAAGAGTAGACATAGATATCCTTGCTCTCCCACTCTGTGTACATTTTCTTTAAATATTCAAGTTCACTTTAAATGTTACATTAAATATAAAGATATTGTAACTATCATATATATTAATTTCTAGATGTTTTATAATACTTGTAAGAGTAAGTAGTATCTCAATATTGAAACATTTCTTTATAGTAGTTTTTTACATAAAATTAGACCTTAAGTAATATCTAATTTTCATTTAAAATATTACATTTCCTGATAATTGTCTTTGTGACAATGCACTGCATTGCCAGTACAATTTCTTACCACTACGCCACCAGAGCTTGAATAAGAGGTGATTCACACAATATCAGTCAAAAACAGAAAGACTTAAGAGGTGTTTTAGTAATTTTTGTAGATTTTGGCCAGTTATCTTCATATATTTTTATGGTACCTTTAACTTTTTAATTGTTTTGTTTTTGGTCAAACATTTTTCTAGGTCATATAGCCCTGGTGTGTCTATTTCCTGTACAGAGGTAACTTGTGGTAGCTGTGAAGCTAAACACTGTGACACTGATGTGTCAAATGTGATAATGGTTACCCATGGTGGACAGTGTTTGGTAGAGCTTTCTGATTAAAACAAGCTTGGAAGCAGAAATGACATCTACTTCCAAAACAGATTGCCTCCAGAAACTCTATAACCTTGGAGAAATGATGACATTTATACAAGTGTTCAGGTCTTTTGTTCATAGGGTCGCTATGACTAGCCTATGACTCAACCTCACTTAACAACACCACCACCACCTTTAACTTATTGTTGTTATCATTTCCATTAGATTATATATGTTACTGTAAGAATATTTTGTCATCAGATTTTACCAAATTTCTTCTTCATAAGTTTTAAATCAACTAAGTGAAATATAATATGCCAAAATGGATAATTAAAGAGAATTTGTAAACTTTGCTCATGTAAAGTGATGTAAATATGGCACACATTAATCCTTAAAAGGCGGGCAGTCTCCTCACATGTGATTTACAGCCTCTGGAAAACCTACTGGAGAGTCAGCTATGGGTCAAATTTTACTCCATTGCACATAACAAAGACAGGTAAGATTTTGAGAAAAAATAAGTTAATACCTTAATTTCTTTTTTAAAATTTTTCCTATTTTATGGCTAAGGATAATTAATAATAAGACATGGCAGTTTTAGAAGAAAATGGATTTAATCATTATTGAATTTTTTTTCATTATTGAATTTTACAGGAAGTTATAAACATTGCCTGAGTAACAGAAAATTTAACTTACAGCAACTTAGAATTATTACAGCTTTCTTAGAATCATTGGATAATTGATGTAGATTGACTTAAGTGGTTTTTTATGAAAATAAAACTATAAAATCATTTTAAATTAAATAATACATTTAATAATAATTTAATAATATAACACAAAATACCAAGTAATTTTAACATCAGAAAATACAATATATAATAGGTTCATTTGTTATATGCACACACATTGGATTCAACCATTGATAAGAATTTAAGCACATTGTAGTTTATTTTATATCTACCTCTTATTCTTTCTTAGTTAACATGGGGGCTATTTTGAGTTTCAAAGTATAGAGTACTGTCATTCCCACTTTTTGTGGCTCAGTAGAAGATCAACAACATCAATAACAAAAAGAATGAGATCATGTAACAACTAAGAAAATTTGCAAATCACATTCCCACACATGGATAATCATGAATTGACTATATATATTATGTTTTGATATACAAAGCTCCCCATTGGATCATTATTTTAGCCCGTGGAAGAAACACTGTGAATTACACACTACAGAGAGTTAATATAAAGAACAAGATTAATTTAGAAATAACAAGGATTTAAATCTTGTTTGGAACCTTGAAATCCCTGAAGCATACTAAAAAATATAGTTTCTAGTCATTACTGTACAAGGATATGAATCACAGAAGCTTATGCAAGAGAATAATACACACAAAATGGAAATACTCTCTTTACATAGGTAAGTTACATTTTTAGTTTGTCTGTACTTTATCTTCTTATTAAAACTCCTACCTATTGGTGGACAGAAACACTTTTGAAATGGCAAACCTACAGTTACAAAGCTGCATGCCATTGATACTCTTCCTGTCATTTTCCTCAGATGTTTCATCCGATGTAGGACATAGAGCTCTTTGATGAGAGAGCTGTTCTGATGTGTGAATTTTTTTCTAAAATCTGATGTTATTTTAATTAATATATTGGACTCTCAAATTCTAATCTTTCCTATCCTTTAATTAGCTTTTTATACTTTTTAAGCATTATTTTCTTTAACTTCCAGAAATACATATTGATTATTTATCCATCTAGTATTGTTTTAACTATCTCTGCTCTTAGCTTTCTGTCCCTCATGCGATGCTTTCTGATATGGCTGACCTCTAGCAGGTTTACAGAGGCTGTAAATTGCACAGAAGGGGAATGTCTATCTGCCTGCAAAGCAACTGGTGTATTTATACCACTTATCTCTGGACTGGCATCACAATTCCTTACTATCAATCCACCAGGACCTTATGATACGTGTGTCTGTTTAACAGAAATGTGTTGGTTTACATTTTTGTAATGTTTTACACACTTTTTATACATTTCAGTCAATTATAACAGAATTGTTTGAAGCCTTTAACTATTATTCAGCAATTTCAATTAAAATTATAATTTGTACATGATGAGGAAGGAAGATCTTATGGGACAATTGTTAAGCATTTTACTCATTTTCATTCTCAATGATCTCTGGTGCTTAGTTTGCAAGGATTGCACTGAAATAGCAAAGACCACATTTCTGTTGTAGTTCAAATCTCTCAGAGGAAGAAAGATTGGTAATCTCTTCTGTGTAACTTATAGCTTCCGAAACCCGATGAAGGGTTAGCTTTGAATTGGCTATTTACCTAACAATTGAAGGTTTCAATCAACTAGCCATTCGATAGGAGTAAGATGCATCAGTCTGTTCTCATAAAGGTTTACAGCCTTGGGAAGTACTTGGGGTTTTTCTACTCCTATGTTGTGTATTGTTCTTGCATGCCATCAAGTAGACTATGACTCCTTGTGACGATGAACAACAGATCTGAACTTTGCCTCATCGTACACCATCGTCACAATCTCTGACATGTGCAAGTCCAATGTCACAGTCACTGAATCAATCTACCTTGTTGTGGGTCTTCCTATAGGATCAACAAAATAATGATGTAAAGGTTTTGTTTTGTTTTGTTTTGGCATACTTGTAAAGAGTTGCGATCCCAACTTAAAATCAAGCTACTTGAGTCCACTAGCTATCTCCTCTCCTCAAGTAAGGTGTGCAATCTCCTCTATTTTGATTTACAGCCTTTGAAAATCCAGGAGAGGGTCACCCATGAGTTGATTTCTACTCACTATCACATAATAACAACAACAATGTGTAACATAATTACAACATAGTTAGAGCAGAGTTAACTTTACTGATGATACAAAGATGAGTAAGACAATCACTACTGACAGCTATGTATCTGTTAACCACATTCTCATTTCTCCCTACTGTTTAGATACGAACTCATAGAAATCCTTCACCAGGTTTCCAAGACTGGAGACCTCAAAGCAAAGTGATTGCCCATCTTTTTTCATAGGAGCTACTGGTGGATTAAAACTTGGGAGATTCAGTCTTTTGATTAGCAGTGAAACTTTCTCTAAACAATGTCTTCAAAGCTCCTGTTTAACAAAATTGTTGTTGCATGCCATAGTGTCAGAAGTGACCCGCAGCTGACCCTCTAGTGGGTTTTCAGAGGCAATTAATTTCATGGGAGAAAATTGTCCTTCTTTCTCCTATAAAGCACCTGGTGGAGTCAAACTGCATGACTTCAGGACTGCAGTGCAATTTCTTAGATAGCTAAACATGAACTAGTGCTAAAGTAACTATGGGCATGGATGTTTCAAAGATGTTTGTTTGTTTTCTTAGTAAACAATACAAAGAGAACCTCCTGGAGCAGAAATATATAGAAGTAAGAACCCAACTATTTTTCTACTGGAGTGACTGCTACCTAAAATGGATCAAACATATTATTTTACTTTAATTTGTCAATTACCAATGTTATCCCAAGTTAAAGCCTGCGTAAAATAATAATCCTTTTTTTTTCTTTCTCAAGTTTACTAACAAATGAATCCAGTCTAGAAAAGCATACCCATACCCATATCATTGAAGGAATTTATGCACTCACATTTAATAACGACAGCTTTTGACAATATTATGGTGGTAGTATGAAAAGCAAATTGCTAATTAAATTTCTCAGAACATGTAAACTGATCCATAGTGAATGAAATTACATTGCACTATATACAGAGATACAATATGTGGGGTTTTTTTTTCTGAAAGAGAATGGCAGATGTAACAGAGTGTCATATAAACAAAAGCAGTGCCTAAGGCATAGAAAATGTAATATATCAATATAAAATACTGTTGTAGGTAATAAAATCTAGACAAAGGATTCATGGTACAAATGTATCATTGAATATAAGATTAGTGATAGCAACTTTATAAACATGAAACCTACAATATTGAATTTACATTCTATATCATTTTCTTTTCAAGGTTTTTCTTTTCTCTCATTTTACTATAAATAATTTTAAAAGAAATTAATCCAGTTGTAACTTGAAATTTTAAACAATATAGCAATACAGATTATATAGAGGTATTTATTCAGTTGTAAAACTATTCACAGATTAATGGAATGTTTATATAGTTAAATAATTTTTGTGGGTTTTGTTGTTGTTTTGTTGTTTCTATAATTTTATTTTATTGGGAAAAACATAATGGGGGTACAAGGAGGTGAGGGTTGGGGCAGAAGGGTGAGGATGGGCAGGGATGCAGTTGCAGAGCTGCACAGTTTGGTTGGTGGGGGGAGCAGGTGAAGGAAATGATGAGGGTCCAGTGGGGACCAGATGCTACAGAGGAATGACAAGCATTTTCCAATAGCAATTAAACCGACTGTCTTATTGATTTGAGAACTGGATGCCGACTCTGGTTTCTTCATGCTGAACAGGGGCATTGATGTAAAGGGGGAAAGGGAGGACACTTCATCACCTTACTGTTTGTCTTGGGTTAAAGCTGCTTGCCTTCTTGTTCTGTTGGAAGATATTTTCCTTTCATTTGCTCCCCTCTGGACTGCAAAGTGTTTTCCCAGGTGGGTCCAGTGGGGATGGCTGGTTGAACCCAGAGGCTCCATCCTCCTTTGCTTCCTTAGCTGGCAGTTGTATTTCCTTTTTGTCACTGGCACTGGGTTCAGGGTCAATTCTGGAGTAAAACTCAGTCTTAAGGTTACCTATAGGAAAGGGAGCAAACCTAGAGAGAACAAACGTGTGAGTTACAAATAGAAGGGCTTTGGGGGTGTTGCTTTCAGGTTTACTGGAGGAGAGGGTGGCAGAAAGTAGTCTAGATAAAATTCTCTGGATACCCTAGGCGTTTTGGTGGGGTTTTTTTCCCCATCCAAGGGTCAGATGGCACAATCTGGGGACTGAGAAGCTCACCCTGAGGGCCCTGACAGCTCACCCCGAGCTGAGGGCCAAAGACAGCCCATCCCGAGCAGGGCAACGCCCCTCAGGGGTTGGCTGGTACACTCCCCCTCCAATTGCCCCACCCCATCCCCTCACCTGACCGAGGACTATGTGGCCAAGGACAGCATCTCCAATTCCAGCACCACCGCTTTTACTCCCCCCCCCCAAGTGGTCATACTATAATTTGAAGTAGGTGTCACTACCCTCCCCCTTTATAAATGGCAAAGGGAACCTGAGAGTTGTGAACAGACTCCCCCCAGGTCTAAACAGCTTTTGGCAGAAGCATTCAACAGATCAAAATATGTGGTGCATTTAGGATGTCGGTCCTCTTGGACATGCTGCCACTGTTAAGTGTCATCAAGTAGACAACCCCCAGTGACCTTCAACAATCCATTGTATCAGTGATGATCTTCTCTGGCCTGTCCAAGGAAACCCAAACCTGCAGGCGGAGGGGCGCGCGTGTGCCCCCCCCCTGCCCGTCCCTCCCCCGCTGCTGGTGGAAGGCACCCATTCCATCTCCCCCCCGCTGCCATCTTGACTCCAAGAATTCTCCCCAGAACAAGTCTACTTTGCGGCAGTATGGTGGCTCCGCTGCACCAGTCTTGGGGAGGCCTTATGCCTACCATCCATCCTGGGTGAGGGAGTCCATTGGTTCCAACTGTGGAAGCCTCATGGAGCTGCAGAGGCTGCGCGGCACGAGGCGGGCTCTGCGGGAGGATGTTGGAAGCTGCGAGACTCACCCATTTCTCCTCGGGAATCCTTGAATCCCTGTTGTTGAGCCTTGGTCTTCACTGAAGGCCAGTCATCAACTGTTTAACTGTTCAATTATCAATAAACAGAGGTCTGTAGAAGGCCATAGTGGTGCTGGTTCACGTGGTCTGCTGCTCCTGCAGCTCACCACGTTGTCTCTCCCTCTGCCGCCATCTTGGATCTCCCAATTTTGTGGTTTTTTAGTATTACAAAAATCTTGTAAAGATGCAGTATTAGTTGTAACTCATGATATTACATCAGGATGGATATGTGGTATGGATTTAGCTCTATCAAGTTTTATAGACAGCAAATAAGGAAGTCGTAAGAGAAGTGCAGTTAGGGTGGGCCTTAGAGGCAAAGATGTTCATATCCACTTGCATAATTTGGGCTTGTTGTGAGGACAGGCCAGTTCTTAGAAGATGCTATCATGCTTAGAAAGGTAGAAGGTCAGAGCTAGAGAGGGTGATCCTGAAGGAGATGGATGGAGGGATGGATGTATGGACTGATGGAAGGAAAGAAGGATTGATGGATGATGGATAGACGGATGGAAGGAAGGAAGGAAGGGTGGATGGATCAATGGTTTGACAGATCGATGGATTAATGATGGAAGTTGTATTTGCAGTAATGGAGTCAAGCACAGAGGAGACTAATCACAGCACAGGAGAGTGCAAGGTCTTGACTCGGTTGTACAAAGAGTTGCTATGAGTCAAAGTTTACTGGACTGCATTTACCATTGTATCATAAAACTAAATCTATGACGCAAGAGTGGCATCCACTTCGTAAACAACATGCCTCTGGAAACTGTATTTTGATAAATGTCGATAGTGGTAGAGGGGCTTCAGGCCTTTTGTTCATAGTGTTGCTACGTGTTGGACTCAGCTTGAAGGCAATCGACAACAACAATAACATCATGAAGACACAAATATGTTCCTATATGTGCACATAATAACACTCAAAATGAATTTTGAACAGTAAAATCACTGGAAGACTCAAGCAAAATTATGATTATACAACCTAAAGACTAAAATCTGAATTGGTAGAGGATACCTGTTTCAATATGTACTCAAGTGAAAATTAAAAATAAATGTACTCAAAAGTGAAGAATATTTACCTCTCTTTTTAATTTAATTGCTTTTATTTTCTTTTACTTTAATTTCTTTTTTGTGTACTGTCAAATCAGATCTACTGGTACAGGAGGAGATTGCCCCTTCTTCTCCAGCAAAGCATCTAATAGATTTGAACTGCGTACCTCTGGGATTGCAGTTCAGCTCCTTGTCACTAGACCACCAGAGCCCCCTATTACCTCTCTTAATAAAGAATAATTTTGAATTTTGAATTGTGCTTTTTGAGTAACAGCATTAACGCCAATCTTGGTTTATATGTTAGATAAGGGGGGAAATAATTTATTTGTTCAACAAGTATAATACTGAAATAAGAATATTAAGGAATTATTGGATAAATGCTCCTAGTAATATATAGCTAAGAGGGATAACGGTTCTATTTGAACAGAAATCATAACTAGAACAAAGAAGAGAAGGAATCTAAAAAATATATTTGAATATGATAATGGAATGATCAGTTGTTACACGCAGATAGACTTAATAGCATTTATGTGAGTTGCTGTTAGTTGTTATCAAGTAAAATACAATTCATAGCAGATCAAAGAAGAAGCTATTTGAACAGTACCCTCACCTGTGCCATCATTATCTCTGACACATGAGCCCACTGTTGTACTCATGGTGTCAATCTGTATTTTGAGGATCTTCCTCTCTTCTGTTGACCTTCTACCTTTCCAAGTGGGTTGTTGTTGTTGTTATGTGCCGTCGAGTCGTTTGTGACTCATAGTGCCCCTATGAACAACAGCCCTAAACCCTGCTCTATCCTGCGCCAACCGCACCGCCTCTGACACACCAATCCCGATTACCCCAGTCACCTTATCAATCCATCTCATAGAGGGTCTTCCCCCCCTGCGCTGTCCCTCCACCCTCCCAAGCATGA
>NW_006399754.1:25770621-25789559 GCF_000299155.1 Elephantulus edwardii
GTGGGTAGCAACCATTAAAATACACAATTAAAAAGTTCTATAATCTCAAAAGAATGTATAAAAAGACTGTTATCTGGTATAATCACATAACTCAACAGAGATAAAAATGCTTTAAATTATATAAGATTATAAACAAATATGTCTCAGTACCTCTGCAAAAGATGTGATAAAGGTCAACTTACAAAATTTCTATGAAAGCAAAATGTTCCGTGAAAACAATATCATCTTTCTTAGCATTGATGAAATAACTCTCATCATTTACTTACTGTCTAGTTTTATCCAGGTATCATCATTTCCTGCAGCTGTTTGGGTGTTTTTTGTTGTTGGGTTTGTTTTGCGTTTTTTCTTTTTAGTTTTTTTTTCACTTATTATTTAAGAAGTTTTCCGTTCCTTTGTGTTATTTCTGTCTCATAGTTGTCAAGTAAAAACTACTGATAGCTGACCCTTCAGTGAATTTCTGGAGGTTGTAAATCACACAGAAAGAGATTCCCCATTGTTCTCCCCCAAAATTCTCAGTAAGTAGTGTGAATCACTGGATGCTGTCTGATAAAGTGCCCTTTACCATTGTTAGATTATATGTGAGCCACAGGAAAAATTTTCAAAAGCGTACAATTTAACCATTGACATGTATTCCATGGCCAACAAATGGCCTTTAGCACTGACTATTGGCATTGTAAGATATTTATATTATGATAACACTTCATAGTATAGTTGTTATTTTTGTTATGTGTAGCCTGTGATTCGTAGTATCCCTATGCACAATAGGTCTGAACCGTATCCTATTTGTACACAATCTTACTGTCTCCAACGCACCTATCCCTATTATCCCAGGAAGTGTGTAGAATCATCTTATCTAAGGTCTTCCTCTGCTTGGCTGAACCTCCACCCTTCCTAGTACGAGGTCCTATGCCAAAGGCTTCTCCCTCCTAGCAACATGCCCAAAGTATGTAAGATGAAGCTTCAAAATCCTTGCCTTTAAGAAGCATATTGGCCTCACCCTCTCCAGGATGGATCTACTTGTTCTCTTGACAGTCAGTGGTATGACTGATAATTTTCTTCAGCACCACAATCTAAAGATACTGATTCTTCTGTCATCCTTACTAATTGTCTAGCTCTGATGAGTAGCAAGTAATTGCAAAGGCCATGGCCTGAATCGGGTGCTGCTTAGCCTCCAGTCTGACACTGTTGTCTTTCAGTGCTCTGAAAAGGTTCCTGATAACAGATTTTCCCAGTACAATTTGTCTTTTGGTTTCCTTACTGAAGAGTTGATTGTGGAATGGAATAAACTGAAATTGTGAATAATCTGAATCTCTTCTCTATCACGGTGCTGCCAATTAGCTTAGTGATGAGAATTGTTGTCTTCTTGATGTGAGCTTCAATTCATATTGAAAACTAGAGGGAGAAGAATTGACCATCCACTTCTAAAATGACAGGCTTTCTAAAATTACACAATAGAGCATTTTACAGTGTGAAGTGAAAAAATCTTATCATACAATTAAATCTGAATCTAGACTCACCAACAACTACGTAGGTATTGTGATGATTTCTACATTAGTGAACTAAATATATAAATTATCTTCTAATTTTTAAAACATCATGGTAAAACCATAGTAAATAATCTTACCGTAGAGTTGAATTCTTCCATTAGAACTATTCTTTTCTAAATTTTCTTAACTAAAAGTCTTACTGATTCAATTCCTCAGTCTTTCTTCATGATCCTGCTGGATATGTTTGAACAACCAATATTTGGGGTTAGATATTTAATATAAACCTTTTGTTCTTTCCAGGAGTCCTACTGTCATATTAGAAGCTGTGCTATTAGCCTAAAAGTTGGCTTATTTTTTTAAAGTCATTACATTTAGCCCCCTCTAGTCTCCAGCTACCTTAATTGCAGACAAACAGGCTTGCAAATCACCAACTGCTGTACGACTAAGAAAGGATAAAAGAACTAGGGGGCTAGGATAAAAGAAAGAGTGTTTGCCACACTGTGCAACAAGACTTGATGCAAGCAAGACTTGTGGAGACTGGAGGAAGACCCTGGTGAAAGCGAGACCCTGCGGATGGTGGTGGAGAGACTGTGGTGTTGCTGAGGAGAAGCTGCTGTAGAGTGTAAGCAGAGCCCTCATAGAAAGGCCACAGTTAAGGGTTTCTGCTGTTGTTGCTGGGTGCTTGAAGAAGAAGCTGACTTACACTTGCTCTGAGGCAAACCTTGCTGGATGATTGGGATTTGACTGCAGAATTGAAACCAGAGCCTGAACTAATTAAGTAATTGTTTCTTGGAACTTGAGCTAAAACCTGGACTTGTATTAGTGATATTCTTTGCCTCCTCCACTTTCCAACTTATTTCCCTAATAAACCCCTGTCTCTGTGCCACAACTATGAGTCTATGAGTCAAAAATGAGTAAGCAAACCTCTTGCTGTTGGTCTGGCTCTAGAAACACTATGGGCCTGGGCTACAAGCTCCTATCTGCTTTCTTCTCTGGGGCAGTGAGGGGCTGTGTTATTCTCACTCCCACTGGTCCTTTGAGAAACACATTCATGGCCCTGTGCCCCAGTGTCCCATTTCCTGCTCTCGAGACAGAAGCCAAGTTAATGAACACACAAATTATTTTACCAATTACACCAAAGGAAACTTAATATAACACTGAGTTAATTTATAGCAGTAATCCATAATTCTTTCAGTCAACTTAAAATTGATCCAGTGCTTTGGTACCTTTATGAAAGGCTGCTCTGCTTTGAAGCATATTCAGATTCTTTAAAATAAAATACATCTTATTTATTTACAAATAACTATCACTTTACGATTCTGGGCTACATTTCATTTACTTATGGACAATTTATTGAACATTTTATCAGTTGTTGTATTGGAAAATGGAAGGAAATGTAACAAAAAATAAGTTGACTTGGATTTTCTGGAAGTTATTAAGTAGGTTAAAAGAAATACCCTCATAAAATATAACTTTGAAATTATATTTGAGACACATTTAAAAAAATTGAACATATTAAAACCATGATGGATATCTATGTTTACTACATCAGTCACTTGTTGTTGGGTGCTGTCAAGTTGGAACCAACTCATAGCTGGTTCTCCAGTACATTTTTAGAAACAGTAGAATGCATGAGAGGAGATTGTCCTTCTGTTTCCTTTTTAGCAGCTGGTGGATTTGAGCAACATGCCTTTTAATTGACAACACTACTCCTTGACACTAAGTACCAAAGCTTCAAGAAATAAGCACTTTTGTAGTTGTTAGGCTTCATTGTTGAGTATGATTCATAGGGACCCCATAAACAGTGATTAAACCCCATCCTAACCTCTGCCATTGTCACACTTCCTGACATACTAGAGCCACTGTGGCAGTTACCATGTTAATGCACCTGTTTGAGGGTTTTCCTCTCCTTCGATAACCCTCCACCATTCTAAGCTACATGATACATGATGCTTGGAAGGAAACAACCATACTGTTATATATGCTATATATGTATGTGTGTGTATCAATCTAAAGATTTCTGGAGTTTAGTAGCAAATGTTACCTTATTTTTATTTATAAAATTACAGTGAATACTATGTAACTTTCATTTAATTTATTGCCAAGTTTTATTTAAACAAGCAATGAGAATTCAAATATTATTAGATAGTAATTACCAAAGTATAAATTAAACCTAATCTCCAATTTTTATTGATCTTTTGATATTGTGCTTCTAAATGATTATAAGAATAAAATATGTTCTTGCTTCTTCTGAATGTTAAAGTTGTTAGTATAGTGGACCCTGTATGTTGTACTGCTAACCAAAAGATTGGTGGTTTGAATCTACCTGCTGTTCCATAGCAGAAAGGTGAGGTAATCTCAAAAAAGCAAAGCACTGCTGATAATAGCTATGTTGAGGAGATGTTTTGGGGGTAGAATGGAGGGAATAGAATCCTGAGAGTGATGGGAAAAAAATAGATGGTTGCTTAACTAATATCCTGGACTGGAGTAGATTCATCATGCTAGTGCGTGACGGTGTAACTCGGACTCTGTTCCTTCTAAATTATTTAAGCAGATAAACCTTTCTTCAAGTCAAAACAAATTGTTATGACTAGGCAGTTCTCAACAGACATGACAGGTACTTTGGAATTTCTTTAATATTTAATAATATGGCAGATAGTATAGCTTAGAAAGTCCCAGAGGCACATAATTGGGATATTTGGCCATAATCCAGGTTGCTTAAATTAGAATGAGAATATAAAACAAAGACATATGCTTTACTTATGTAGATTGCTTCTATGGTAAAGGGAAAAATATTTTCTAATATAATCTCCACATCAAAGTCATACAGACAGATATTCCAATTTGTTGATACTTACAATTTTATACCTTCTCATGTATGTAACTGGAAGCAGGAATGGCATCCACTAATTGAAAAACATGCCTCTGGAAACCCTATGAACTTTGATAATGTTGATAGTTGTAGAAAGGCTTCAGGACATTTGTTCATAGGGTCTCTATGAGTCATGATGGCCTTGACAGGAATCAACAACAACAACATATATCTGTAATTCTTTGTTATTTTCTCTAGAGTAAGTAGTAATAAAAACATCAACTAGATAAAAATTTTCTACTTAGGCGACTTTTGAAGCATAATTTTTTCTCTTCTTTAATATTGGCATGTTGTTGTTGTTGTGTACCATAGAGTCAGAACCGACCCATCGCTGACCCTCCAGCGGGTTTTCAGAGGCAGTTAATCACACGGGAAGAGATTGCCCATCCTTCTCCCACGGAGCACCTGGTGGTCTTGAACTGCATGCCATTGGGATTGCAGCATAGCTTCTTTCCACTAGGCCACCTTTGTATATTTATTTGTATATATAATATACATAGGAGCTCTAGTGGTCTAGTAGTAGTAAGATGCTCTTCAATCTCAAGGGCATGTAGTTCAAGTCTCCCAGCTACTCTGTGGGAGAATAATGAACTGTCACCTCCTGCAATTTACTGTCATCATAATTTTTATCTCTTTAATAATGGCATGTTGTTGTTGAATTTTGTCTAGTCAGACCTGACCCTCCAACAGATTTTTTTTAGAGGTAATTAATTGCACAGGATGAGATTGCACATCCTCCTTCAGAGCAGATGGTGGATTCGAATCCCAGGCCTTGGGGTTTGCAGCCCAGTTTCTTACCATTAGGCCACCAGAGCTCCCTGATGTTGAAATGCTATTGTTGTGTAGCATCGAGTAAGAATTGGTCCATAGCTCATCCTCCAACAGGTGTTCAGAGGCTGTTGATTCACAGGAAAGGAGACTATCTAGCCTGCTCCCACAGAACAGCAAGTGTATCCCAACCACGTGCCTTCAGGAGTACAGTGCAGGTTATAACCACTAGGCCACCAGAGTATCCACTCATTGTATGCATCTTAGCTCTGATGGCCTTGTGGCAGGAAGTGGAGCTGCAACCCCAAAAGCACACAGTTCCAGGCCACCTGCTGCTCTGTCGGAGACAGATGGGCAATCTCCTCCCCTGCAATTAACTGCTTCTGAAAACCCTGCAGAGGGTCCCCTATGGGTCAGTTCCAACTCCACAGCACCTAATAACTACAATGTGTGTATATATAATATGCATATATAAACATATTGTTATCTACACTCATATATATGAGCACCTCTGTCTTCCAGATGAACAACAAACAACTATATGCATCAAACCAAAGATTTACAGGGACTTTCTTACAAAGATATATAAAGTAATATTATGAAGGAGAAGAAATAAAGAAGAAAATCCTCTACCTGTGAATTGAAGCATGAAAGAAAAAGAAGGCAAGCTTAGATGTGCATGTCAGTTTACAAAGTGTGTGAATGTTAGTCTCATAATCAGTTTCCCTGATTCTCTTATCAGTGATATCTTAGTGGGCTAGGTAGGTAGGGTACATTTTCCATTTCTATTCTAGAGTATTGAATAACAATTATAACACCACAATTTAATGGTGAAAATGTTATGTCATTTGTCAGATTTACATCCATTGTCTTTTCAATATCTGATTTCACAATGGCATTCTCAGGTGTCTCATTTTGAATGCAAAAGAATTTTGTAGTCTGAAGGTGAATATGAGGGCAAAACTCTTAATAACTGTCTATATTTAATTAAAGGTAAAAGAAAGCACAATGAATGGCAATTATATGTTCATCAACTTTATTAACATATTAGTTACACTACTTTCCAAGTTATTTTATCTACGTATCATATTAAAAATACCTTTACATAATTTGCAAGGTGCATAATGAGTTCAGTAGAGAGTGTGGTTCAAGCATTTTGCTTGTGGCAAGAAGTCATTTCATTAAGAAAAGATTTCTCTCAAAATTATTTCTAATCTGATACCTATCCCACTGACTCTTTATTATTGTCTTATGTTGTCTGTGCACAGAAATTAAATCACAAACTTTGTAATCATCTCGAGCCTTTTAATTTATTTCTATATTATAGAATTTTTTTAAAACTCATTTTAAATAATAATTGAATAGAATTATGAGTGAAACATAAAAAAACAATAAAAAAACAGAGCCAGTCTAATAGCCTGTATTAATTTTTCAATGTATACCCCCAAAGACAGATAATATGGAATGAGAAAGTAAATAACAAGGAATGGACAAATAGGAGAAAGATTGTTTAAAAGACTCAAACCAGCAGCACATCATTTTCATTCAAGTTGTTTATTTACAGTTGTTTATTTATTTATAGACCAGTTTATTATTATTCTGTTGTTCTGCCAACGCTGAGGCACATCGTTCAAACCCACAAGCTGCCCTGAGGGAGAAGATAGACTGTCCCCTCTAGAGCCATTTACTGCAGTGGAAAAACCGCTGGAGTGTCAACTATGGATACGTTCCAACTCCACGATGCATAACAACAACAGCAGCAACAACGTGTCTTCTCTAGGGAGCTCTAGTGGCCTACTGCTCTACTCTTCAGAGAGTTTCAGGCCTGTGGTTTCAGAAGGGGATGGCCACTTTCTTCCTAGTCTACCTAAACCTGAGAGTTCTGCCTTAGAACAGCATCTGACAAAGAAGTGTTGTCCTCATGAGAGCAGAGAATAAACAAGAAAACATGTACATATCTAAGCTATTAAGAGTAACAAATACACAACACTCTGCCAATACAAGCAACTGACAGATGTGGGAATATACTCCTAAGATGAAACTCAATGGAAAAGCAAACCTCCTCATATCACACTGCAGGTGGCAGGGACCCAGGGGTCCCTAAGCAGGACAGCGGTACAAGGCCCAGAAGGCTAGGGATGCAGGCCTGTGACATCAGTCTGGTTCTTCCTTTGGGATGAGGCAGTGACATCAGCCAAGGTGAGGCATAGAAGACCTTTCGTGGGTCATAATAACATTAGGAAGAATGTAAATACAAGAACATTTAGTTATGCTTATATGAAACTTCTCTCAGAGGCGCTCAGATGCATAGCAAGTGATCAGAAAGGCCATAGTCTGAATCAGATGCACCTTAGTCCTCAAACTGACATCATTACTCCTCAATAGTTTGGAGCTGTTCCTTACTGCAGACTTTTCCAGTGCAATATGTCTCCTAATTTCCTGACTGCTGCTACCAAGGGTGTTAATTGTGGATCCAAGTAAGAAGAAATAGTTGACAATCTCAATCTTTGTCTATCATGATGGATTAACACGGTGAGTGTAGCCATGGACTCAAGTTTGTCAGATATTTTGAAGATGGCACAGTCTAAGACATGGTATGGATCTGTTGTCCATGCATCACTCTGGGTTGTACTGGATTCGTGGCACTTAACAACACATAGGACATAGTAGAATTGCCTTGTGCTGCTGTTTTTTGTGCCATGGAGTCAGAGCTAACTCCTGGTTAACCCTCTAGCAGGTTTGTGGAAGCAGTTCAATCGCACAGGATATTTTCCATCCTTCTCAGTGGAGCAGCTGGTGAATTTGAACTGTGTGGCTTTGGAATGGCAAAACAAGTTTGTAGCACTAAGTCACCGGATCTCCCTGAAGTGTGCCATTGGGTTCAAAGCTGTATGTTGTTGAAGAAGCAGTTTCTGAGATGCTTAGTTCAGTGTTCCAGCCATTGGCTCAATCTCTCTAGTTGATGGTGTTTTATCTTTCTCTGGCCCTCCACATTGTCCAGCATAATGTCTTTTCCAAGGACTGCTTCTGCTGATGTGGCAACATGCCCGAAGTATGTGAGATGAAGTTTCACCATCCTCGATACTAAAGGGCACCTTGTCCGAACTTCCTGCAAGACAGCTTCCGTTGTTCTCTTGGCAGTCCATGCGATACTCCATATTCTTCTCCAAGACCACAACTCAAAAGCATCCGATCTCCATCTGTCTTCCTCATTCATCGTCCAACTTTCAGATGTATCGGAAGCTATTGAAAATATCATGGCATGGGTCAGATGAACCTTCATCTTTAAACCGACATCTTTGTTCCTTAGTACTTGGAGGTGTCCTTGAGAGCAGATGGGGGAGACTATTATTTGTTCAAGGTTATACTAAGGTCAATAGCAAGGAACATGATCTTGATACACAATATGCTGCAGCTTAAAAATCAACAACCAAGACACTATTCCTGTAAGGAACTGCTCTTTCCCCCGGATACTTTCTAACTTTGTTGTTGTTGTTGTTGTTATGTGCCATCGAGTCGTTTGTGACTCATAGTGACCCTATGTACAACAGCCCTAAACCCTGCTCTATCCGGTGCCAATCGCACTGCCTCTGACACTCCCATCCAGATTACCCCAGTCACTGGATCAATCCACCTCATAGAGGGTCTTCCCCTCCTGCGCTGTCCCTCCACCTTACCAAGCATGACATCCCTCTCCAAGGACCTGTCTCTCCTTATAACATGTCCAAAGTAGGTCAGACGAAGCCCCAGAATCCTTGCCTCCAAGGAGTAGCCTGGTTTAACCCTCTCCAGCATGAATCTGTTTGTTTTTCTAACTTTGTAAAGGTATTAAAAAACCAAGTTTATTTAATAGAATTTCTGCTTACTAGACTGTTGAAACTTTTAAGTTGGTTGCCACTGTCATTTATATGTTTAAACAGTAAAAAGAAAGAATTTTGTGTGAGAAAAAGAAATAAGAAAAGATATAATATAATATAATAATAATATATATAATATAATATAATATAATATAATATAATATAATATAATATAATATAATATAATATATCGTAGAATATATTTATATAAATATAATATATATATTTAATATATAAAAGATACACATTACCATTTGAGTCATATATTCGGAATGGTGGTGTACCATCACACACAGATACACTAGTAGAAGTTGTCAAATGCTATTTTAGGTCCTGCTCATATTTCTTACCTCTCGTTCTGTGGTTTAGATTCGTGTGATAGTTCATTAATTACAGTAACATATTAATCAAATTACTAGGGGAGAGATTTTTCTTCTGTGGTGACCTTTCTAAGAAAACCAACGTTCCCAGATCTGCCCTCTGAATGTCTAACCAAGCCAGCGTCTCCTCATTTCAGGATAACTGGAACTGCTTCTTAATCTCGTCTTTGCTTTCTCATTTCCCCTCCTACAATCCATTCTCCACACAGCAGTCAGTGTGAAATTTTACCACACAAATCAGATTATGTTATTTTATTTCTTAAAATCCTTCCCGTGACATTCTATTGCCTTGAAATAAAATCCAAACTTCCCCCTACAGCCCTATGGGTAGAAAAGAAAGGATGCTGGTTTTTCTTTCTTTCCTGGAACAAGCCTGACCTTTCCACTTTTGCACTGGATTGTAGCTATGATCCTCAAATGCACCAAAGCATTTGCTTTGTGGTGTAGTCTTTGCAACAACTGCTTTTCATCAACTTGGAAATGGTTGATCCCAAATCTCTTCCTGGTCCCCCTTTCTCATCTGGACCTTTTGTCCAGGTTGTTCCTATTGACTCAAAATGGAACAAAACTCTGCCAGCATTTTCTGCACATTTTACTGGATTCAAGATCCTGCTGTTGGGATACTCACCTACTAGTATAAGATTGTGTCTCTTATATTACCTCTTGAATATAAGTTACACAAAAGCAAAGGTTTCATCTGTCAAGTTTATATCTGTGATACCACTTGGCACAGAGCTGCTTCAAGAAATACTTTTTGAACAAATCAGCAATATAAAGGCTGAATATTTACTGAAAGACCAGTGTCTCTCTTCCAGGTCTGTTGGAACACTCATGTTTACATCCAGGTCATGACTAGTGCATTGTGTCATTGTTAGGTGCCGTTGAGTGGAGTGTGACTCAAAGTGACTCACTGAACAAGCGATCTGAATTCTGACCTGTCTCGCACCATCCTCACAATCTCTGACTCAGTCAAGGCCATTGCTGCAGTTGCGGTGTCAATGCACGTGGTTGAAACTCTTCCTCTCCTTCACTGTCCCTTCTCTTTCCCAAGCATGATGTACCTATCCAAGGAATCACCTCTCCTAACAAAATTCCCAAGGTTTGTGAGACAATGCCTCCAAGGAGAACTCTGGCTGCACCTTCTCTAAAAATACTGTTTATTTGTTTTTCGGCAGTCCATGGGTTATTCGGCACTCTCCTCCAACACCATAGTTCAAAGGCATAATTTTTTCTTGTGTCATTCTTATAGCCCAAATAACAAGTTCTAATTCAGCAAATTGCAAATGTCCCATGCAGAGTTTAAATGTTTTACCTGAAATAAAAGTCTTAACACTCAAAACACCCACATGAGGAACATGCTATTCACCTTCCCTTACCAGGGAGGACATTTAGTCACAAAGAAGCTAAGTAATTTGCCCAGGGTTGAGTACTATGTATGCAGTTCAACAATGATTAAGACCCGCGCACCATTCTTAGGAGAATGAAGCATACTGGGAATATTTTATTACTTGCGTATCATTGTTAACAGAGTTGGCGTACACCTTTGAGATGGAACCGACCCATAGCTGGCCCTCCAGCAGGTCTTCAGAGACAGTAAATCATATGGCAGGAGATTCTTCATCCTTCTTCTGCAAAGCAGCTGGTGGATTTGAACCACATGCCTCTGAGATTGCAGTGCTAAAGTGTATAACTGTAAAACCACAAACAGATATACTGCCAGTTGAATAAATGTTGTAGTTTTTCAAGAAAATTGGTTAATATTGTGCTGGGATGGAGAAAATTCATCTCACATATTTTGAGCATCTTGTCAAGAAGGGCAAGTCATTGGAAGAACAGATCATGCTGGAAAATGTAGATGATCAGTGAAGGAGAAGACCCTTCAGGAGAGAGATCTACACTGTGATTGCAATAATGACTTTGAGCATGAACAAAATTGGGAGGAGGGTGTAGGGCAGGGCATGGTTCACATCTCTTATGTATAGGGTAGCTATGAGCTGTTTTGGGGATGCATCCTGTCTCCATGCCTTTTTATTCTATAAGCAGAGCAGATCATTAGAGAAGCTGGGCTTTTTGAAGAAATGTGGCATCAGGATTGGAGGTAGACTCATCAACAACCTACATTATGCAGATGACACAACTTTGCTTGCTGAACCTGAGGAGGACCTGAAGAACTTGCTGCAGAAGGTCAAAGACTGTAGACTTCAATATGAATTGAAGCTCCGCATCAAGAAGACAAAGATTCTCACCACTGGGCCAATTGACAACACATTATTTGATGGAGAAGAGACTGAGGTTGTTAACAATTATTGCTTACTCAGCTCCACAATCAACACTCTTGGCACCAGCAGTCAGGAAATCAAGAGACTAATTGCATTGGGAAAATCTGTTATCAGGGACCTTTCCAGAGTACTGAGAAGCAACAATGTCAGTCTAGAGACTAAGGTGCTCCTAATCCAGGCCATTGTCTTCACTATTGTTTGCTATACATCAGAGAGCTAGACAATGATTAAGGATGACAGAAGAAGAATCAATGTCTTTGAGATGTAATGCTAGAGAAGAGTCTTGAACATACCATGAACTGCCAAGAAATAAAATTGATCTGTCTTTGGAGAGGGTGAAAATAAGTGTTTCCTTGGAGGCCAGGATTTTGAAGCTCAGTCTTACATACTTTGGACATTTGGCCAGGAGGGACCTATCTTTGGAGAAGGACTTCATGATTAAAAGGATTGAAGGGCAGCACAGAAGAAGAAGACCCCAAATGTGGTGGATTAATAAAGTAATGAGGGCAATGTAGTTGATGTGTCAGAATCACTGAGACTGACCAAGGACACGACAGGCTTAAGAGCTGCTGTACATAGGGTTGTATGTAACTTAAAAGGTACCTAGCAACAAAAACATGAGCTGTGGTAGCCTCTATGGCACCTACCAACATAATAGGATGATTGAATATCCCTTTTCAAAAAAATTTGTTTCCTTTTCTGGTGCCAATTATTATCTTGTATTTCTATTTTAATTATGTTTTCAAGTACAAGCTAGACCTTGAATACATAAGTGTAAGAAGTGGTACTTTTGAATTATGATATCAACAGAGAATAAAGAATATACTGAAAATCTACATAAGAACAAAGACATCTCTAATGGAAGACTAACATTCCAGATGATTACCTTAAAATCAAAGATGACCAAACTTAGTATCACACACTATCATGAGAGACTAGCTTGTGGATAAAAACATGTTTAGTCTTCAAAATAAAAAGAAAATAAAAGCATGTTGTATTGAGCAGATTGTTTATCAGAAACCTCTTTATGGAATAAATAATATGGAATAAAGTGGGAAAAATATCAGTTTAATAACTACAATGCACCTTGTGAATTCACAGGCTACACAATTAGAAGAAAATGAAGGGAATTGGGACATAACTTGAAAATACTATTGTTTCTTAAAGGTATTAAAGAGTAATGGACTCATTAGGACATCTCAGGATCTAGGAAACAAAGGTTTTCACTACAGGGCCAATAGGCAACATCATGATGGATGAAGAAAGCATTGAAAGTATCAATACTCTTGCTTAGATCAATAATTAACAACCTTGGTACCATTTGCCAGGAGTTAAGGAGAAATATTCTTCTAGGTGGTGTAGCACTGGTCTGTGCATTGCTGTATAAAGGTAACTCGTGGTTGCTGTGATGCTAAACACTGTGACACTGGTATGTCAAATGTCATGATGGTTACCCATGGTGGACAGTGTTTGGTGGAGCTCCCCAATTAAAACAAACTTGGAAGCAGGAGTGGCACCCACTTTCGAAATGGCTTGCCTTCGGAAAAATCTATGAGTGCTCAGGCCTTTCATTCATAGGGTCACTCTGAGTTGTCTATGACTCAACAACACCTAAAAACAACAACAACATTGTATTTGGTAAGTCTTCTGTCAGGGACTTCTTCAAATTATTGAGGAATAATAAGTCTGAAGACTAAAGTGTTTCTGTTTCAGGCCATGGCTTTTCTAACCACTTGTTAAGATTCTGAGAACTAGATTGTAAGAGTGATAGAAGAATTGAGGTCTTCGAGTTGTGGTATTGGAGAAAAGTCTATCTATCCCATGGACTGTCAAAGAATAAACAGATATGTTTTGGAGAAAGTGCAACCGGAATGCACCTTGGAGACAAAAATGACAAAGTTGTGCTTATCGTACTCTGGTTGTTGCTAGGTGAGGCTCTTCCTTGGAAAGAGCATCAGTCTCGGAAAGAAAGAGGGTCAACAAAGGAGAGGAAGAGTGCCAGTGAGATAGACTGACACGTGACTGCAGCAATGGGCTCACGTGTGTCAGAGACACTGAGGATGGCCCAGCAGAGGGCAGAGTTCAGACATGTTGTTCATAGGGTCACTATGAGTCATACTTAACTCAGTGGTACCTAACAACAACAATAATGGCAAAAACCTGTTGCCAGAAGTGGCAAATATTTGAGACATGATAATAATTGCACTTGTCTCCAAAATAGAAGGGGGGAAGTATTTTTAATTCAGTACTCACAAGTGTTTAAGGAAAAAATTGGGCAATTGAGGTGCCCTTAAAGATGAATAAGATATTGATAGGCAGAAATTGATAGATAGGACAAGTTCCAGATCTGTGGTTCACAGGGTTGCTGAGTCATAGTCGACTCCATGGCTCCTCGTAGCTGTTGTTTTCAAGGAGCTCTCAGAATCATGTATAATGAGTTGCACTAACTGACGTGTCAGTGGTGTCAGTGGTTCAATTCTACCAACAGTAGAAAGCTGAGCAGTTTCTTGTAAAGATGTACGACCTTTAAAGTCCAATGGAGGCTGCTGTGAGTTGGAATCAATTCAAAAGAGGTGGGTTCAAGGTTTTTATTGCTTTAATACCTGCATGGGGACCAGTAATTTGCAAGGGTCCAGAGAACTTAAGTGACCGGAGGGAGCAAGGCCGTAAAAGTCCTCATGTCTCCACCAGTGAGTGAAATACGAGAGTAGCATTATTACAGTGTCTGTTGAAATCAGTAAGTGGTTTGGTTTTAGGTTTTTTGGTTGGTTGGTTTGTCTTGTTTTTTCAAGCAAGGGAAGAATAAAAGCAGAAAGGACAAGAAAGAGCGAACGAAGTCTTGAGAAAAGAATAAGAATTAAATGTCTCTCAATTTATTTCTTTTTTCCTACTGAAGAAACGCTTATTTAGGAAGAACCGTATATTATATTAAAACACACACGAACTTGCTAACATGTGTGTGATAAATCATTTTCACTGTGAACTCATTAGGTTACAATGCAAGCCCCTGGGAGACTGACTGGTGTGGGAGAATGTGGTTAACAGAAGCTCTTAAAATACCTTCATGCCACAGCACTTTGTCCTCTGTTTCCATTAATTCCAGAAGTGTTGTTCAAGAAGCCAAATATTTCCCTGGAGAACCAACAAAATTTGCACGGCTGGAGGTGCTACCGATAGAGAAGCAGGATTTCTCTGTTCAGAGGCAACAATTCTTTTTCTGAGCAGAGCCTGCTGTCTCTGGCTCTCCCTGGCCCTGAGACTGAGCAACTCCTGGTTACCGGCAGTGAGTGCTGGGAACAGCAGGCTCAGCTGTAATTCCTTTTGCTCTTTGTCAGCTCTGAAACCAGAAACAGTTTCCAATACAACTCTAAGTTGGAAGAGGTCATATTTATATTTCTCAGTTTGAGTGGAAGAGGGATTCCGCCCTCCCAAGTATTTCTCGTCTTTTATTCATGGTCAGATTTCCCCTCTGCTAAACACAGCTGGCAAAAAGCCACGGAGCTGAAAAGTGCTTGATCATATTAAGGGAGAGAAGGGGGAGAGCAGTTATTTTATGCAGTGGATAACATGGTCTTATTTTCCTTTATCCTGTTAGAAAAAGAAATCCCAGTTGTGGTGAAGAAGTAGACAATAATATGGTAAGAGCAACTAAAGCTTGTAGAACTCAGTTCACAGTCTTCATAGCATATTTTCACAAGGTATAATAGACCTACCTCCTGAATCGTTAACATGCAGTTTCCTCAGTCCAGCCACATCCATTTTGAATTAGAGTTATCTGTGGAGTAAAATGTGAGAATCCAGTTTGTTAATAAAGCCAATCATTTATTCTTTTTCACACTAGTTACAGAGAAATTTTACACCCTAAACTAGAAGGCAAAATTATATTGGCTCCAAGGGAGATGTTGAAAGCTACTTCTCCTTGTTCTGTCCGATGTGTATTTCAATACCTTAACATCTGTATCTCACATGCTCTGAGCATGTTGTCGAGAGTCAGTCTTTGCCCTCATCAAAGTCCCCTTGTCTCCGTCAGTGAATGATATATGAGAGCAGTGCTATTATAATGTTTGTTGAAAAGAGTAAGTGCTTTTTGTTTTTTGCTTTGTTTTGGGTTTTGTTTTTTGTTACAAAAGAAAGAATAAAAATAGAAAGGACAAGAAAGAGAGAAGTCTCCAGAAAAGGTTAATCTTAATCTTCTCTCAATTCTATTTATTTATTTTATTTTATTTCTTTATTGGGGGATAGTAAGAAAGCACTTATTTATGAAGAGTCACATATTAAAACACATACTTTGGACACATGGCAGGCAGGACTAGTCCTTGGAGAAGAACAGCATGCTTGGGAGGGTGAAAGGACAACGCAGGAGAGGAAGACCTTAGATGAGATGGGTTGACAAAGTAACTGGCGTCCTGGGAGTAGGAGTGTCTGAGTCAGTGAGATCCGCTCAGGACAGGGCAGGCTTCAGGGCTCTTGTACGTAGGGTCACTATGAGTCACAAGTGACTCAATAGTAAATATTGACAGAAACAATATTTTTAAATCAGTATTTGTTACTTTCCTTGATAAACATGTTGCCATCCAGTCAGAATTGGTTCATAGTTGACACTTCTGTAATTTTTAGAGGCTGTAAAGTGCATGGGAGGACAGAACCAATTTTTTCCCAAAAAAAAAAAAGCTGCTGGTGAGTTTGAACCACCAGACATGTGTCACCTTTGGGAAAGCAGTGAAACTCCGTAATGACTTCACTTTCAAGAATCTCTTTACTTCCCCATTTGATAGCTTTGATTTCCTTGTCGAATATTAGTTGATATTTCTGGGTTCTCAATTCTGTTCCATTGTTCTATGTGCCTGTCCTTGTACCAGTGCCATGCTGTTTTGGTTACTACTACTATGTAGCAGGTTTTGAGATCAGAGAGTACTATACCTCCCATTTCATTTTTGTTTCTCAGAAGTGTTTTGCTTATTCAGGGTCTCTTTCCTCTCCAAAATAAATTTGACAATTTCCCTTTCAAAATCCTTGAAAAATGAATTTGATATCTGGATTAGGATTGTTTTGAACATGTAGACTGCTTTTGATTGGATTGTCATTTTCACAATGTTGAGACTTCCTATCCATGAACAGTGCACCTTTCCCCATTTCTTTAGGTCTTTTATTGTGTCTTGCAACAAGGCTCTGTAGTTTTCTTTGTATAGGTCTTTTGTATCTCTAGTAAGGTTCACTCCCAAGTACCTCAATTTATAGTTGGCTATTGCTAATGATATTGTTTTCTTGATCTTCTTCTCTGAGTTCTCTTTGTTACTGTAGAAGAATCCTACTGTTTTTTGGATATTAATTTTATATCCTGCCACAATACTAAATAGACCTACTAATTTTAACAGGTTGGGGTGTTTTGAGGTTTCTTTTTGAGTCTTTAGGGTTTCTGTTTACACTATCTTATCATCTGCATGTAGAGACAGTTTAACCATCTCTTTGTCAATCTGGATGTCTTTTATTTCCTTCTCTTGTCATATTGCCCTGGCAAGCACTTCCAGTACAATATTGAATAGCAGGGGTGACAGTGAGGATCCTTGTCTGGTCCCTGTTCACAAAAAATGCTCTTAGTCTTTCTCCATTGAGAATGATGTTGGCTTTTGGTTTTGTATAAATACTTTTCACTATGTTGAGGAAATTCCCATCTACTCCAATTTTGCTAAGTGTCTTTATCAGGAAGGGGTGTTGGATTTTGTCAAATGCCTTTTCTGCATCAATTGCTAAGATCATATGGTTCTTGTTATTTACTTTGTTAATATAATGAATCTTGTTGATTGCTTTTCTTATGTTGAACCATCCTTGACAACCTGTTATAAATTCCACTTGGTCATGGTGAATTATTTTTTTGTAATATTTTTTTATTCTATTGGCTAGGATTTTGTTAAGGATTTTTGCATCTATATTCACAAGAGATATTGGTCTAGAGTTTTCTTTCTTGGTAATATCTTGGTGGTTTTGATATTAAGGTTATGGTGCTTTACAGAATGACTCCAGAAGTGTTCCAAATGGTGTTGGCAAAACTGGACTTCCACTTGCAGAAAGTTTAAACAGGATCCACATCTTATACTATACACAAAAATCAACTCAAGGAGGATCAGAGACCTGAGAGTCAAGTCCAAATCCTTAAACTTCCTAAGAGACAAACTGAGATCAAGCAACTATGAGATATCATCTCACCCCAGTAATAATAGCAAAGTTCAACAGAGCGGCAAACAACAAATCCTGGTGAGACTGTGGAGAAACTGGAACCCTTATTCACTGTGGGTGGAAGTGTAAAATGGTGCAACCACTATGGAAAGCAGGATGGTGCTGCCTCAAAACGTTGGAGATAAAAATACTATTTGATCCAGCAATTGTACTACTAGAAATATATCTTTAAAAATCAACTGCCACCCAAGTATGTTTAGGCACACCAATGTTTACTATTGTATTGTTCACAATAGCAAAGACATGGAAACAAGCCAAGCACCCATCAACAAATTAATGGATAGAGAAACTGTGACATAGTCACACAATAGAATACTCTGCAGCACTGAAAAGCAAGGATCTCAGGAAATATAAAAGAATGGGTGACTTTGGAGGACATTATCCTGAGTAAAATATCTCAATCAATAAATAACAAATACTGCATAATGTCGCCATTATAAAACAGGACTGACATGGGGGTTAGGGAGAAATTATGAAGAGGGGATAAATAATGTACAATGCATTGAAACAGATGAGAAAAATAATTTCTTAAAAGAAAAATGTAACTAGGTATTATTTACACAACAACTGTTCAGAATAAGAGCTGCTTAGTAAAGTGGACTGCGTGGAAGGATAATACAATAATGAAAGAATTTTTATTTTCAAAGAGCAAAGCAAAGTGTGGAGGGAGGTGGGAAGGGAGGAAAATGCATAACAATGAATGAATAGAGATCCAAGTTATCTATAAACGTTCATTATAATCTCAATTTAAAAAAAGAAAGAAAGAAAGAAAGAAAGTCTACCTTATAAAGAGACTGCCAAACCCAGAAGTGGACAATCTGAAGAGGATAAAATTAATGAATGGGACTTAGTAATGATTAAATCCTTGTGTACATAAAAAAACCTTTCTCCAACAGAGTGAAAAAAAACCCAAAACAACAAAACACCATGTATCTCAGATAACAGTCTCATAACGAAAGTTTACAGAATACCACTGGGCTTCCGCAAGAGGAAGACTGATAACTCAATTATAAAATGAGCAAAAAACATGGAAAGAATTTTCACAGAGGAAGATATTCACA
>NW_006399754.1:25794050-25804280 GCF_000299155.1 Elephantulus edwardii
GAGATGGAAAAGGCAATCTCCAATTTCGTATGGAATGGAAAAAAGCCCCGAATAAGCAAAGCACTCCTTAAGAATAGAAGAACGGTAGGAGGTATCTCGACGGCAGTTAACAACAACATAGAATTTATGACTTTTCCATACAGTAGAGAAAACTGGGGTAAAATGACCTTTTAGCCAGGATTTTTGCATAGAAATTTAATATTAGAGGAAAAGAAGCTAGCCAAACACTGTGTATATTTCTATTGTTGTTGTTAGGTACTGCCAAGTCAAGTACAACTCATAGCAACCGTATCAACAGTGGATCTGAATACCATCCTATCCTATGGCATCTTCAAACTTCCTGACATGCTGAGGCCATTGTGCGGTCACCATGCCAACAACCTGGTTGGGGGTCTTCCTCTCTATGTCCGACCCTCCATTATTCCAAGCATTCTGTCCCTCTACTAGGAACAGCTCCTCCAGCAACATGCCCAAAGTATGTGAGATGAAGCGTGATCATCCTTGCCTCCAGAAAGTCCTCAGGCTGCCCCCTCTCCAAGACTTAACTGTTATTTTGGCCATCCATGGGATGTTCAATGCTCTACTCCAACACCACAGCTCAAAGGCAAATTATTTTTCTGTCTTTCCTATTCATCATCAAGTTCTAAGATACATAGCAAGTTATCAGAAAGACCACGGCTTGTATCACAGGCACCCTAGTCCTCAAATTGACATCATTACTCCTCAGTAATTTGGAGAGGTCCCTAACTGCAGACTCTCCAAGTACAATGTGTCTCCCTAATTTCTGATTGCTTATACCAATGGTGTTTGTTGTGGATCCAAACAAGATGAAGCTATCGACATTTTCAATCTCTTCTTCATCCATCATGACATTGATTTTTCCGTCCAGTGATAAGAATCTTTGTTTTCAATACATTGAGATGCAATCCATACCTAAGGCTGCATTCCTGGATCCTCTGCGACAAGTGCTTCACGTCCTCCTCATTTTCAGCAAGCAAGGTTGTGTCAGCTGCAAAATGTAGGTTCCCTCCAATTCTGATGCCACATCCCTTTTCCATTACTCGAGTCCATTTTCTTGGAAAATTTGCTCAGCAAACAAACTGAATTGGTGTGGAGAGAGAATATAACTACGACACACTCCCTTTTTAATTTTAAACCATGCAGTGTTCCACTGCTCCGTTTGTACTACAGACTCCTGACCCTGGGATAGGTTTCCATGAGCACAATCAAGTGCTCTGGGATTCCCAATTTTCTCAATGTCAGCCATAAATTGTTATGATCCTCACAGGCAAACACCTCAGAATACTCAATAAAGAACAGATAGACATCCTTCTGGTATTCTCTTCTTTTAACCAGTGTCTATCTGAAATCAGCAATGATATTCTTGATGCCATGGCCTTTTCTAAATTCTGTTTGAACTTCTGGCAGTTCCCTATCTATGTACTGTTCTAGCCATTTTTAGGTGATCTTCAGCAGTATTTTGCTTGCAGGTGATATTAAAGATATGATTTGATAGTTTCCACATTCTATTGTATCACCTTTCTTTCGGGTGGGAAAAAAGATGAAGCTCTTCCAATCCATTGGTCAGATAGCTGTCCTCTAAATTTCCTGGCGTAAACTGGTGAGCACAGCAAAGGCTGCATCTGTTAATTGAAACAAGTTTATTGGCATCCCATCGATTCCTGCGGCCTTATTTTTTGGCCAATATCTTCAATGCAGCTTCCACTTCTTCCTTAATTACCATTGGCTCCTTCTCATATGGTACTTCCGGAAGTTTTTTAGTGTCCATCAGTTCTTTTTGGTATCATGTTATTTTATTTATTTCTTCCATCTTCTTTTCATGCTTTCTGGGTCATTGACTATATTACCCATAGTATCTTTCAATATTGTGACTTGAGGTTTAAATTTTTCTTTTCATTTCTCTCAGCTTGAGAAATGCAAAGTGAGTTATTCTCTTTCTATTCTCCAATTCCATCTCTCCACATATTCCATTATACTACTTTGCTTTGTCCTCCTGAACATTGCTTTGAAATTTTCTGTTCAGCTCCTTTGCTTCAGCATGTTTTCCCTTTGTTTTAGTTTCTTGACACTTTACTATAATTTTCAGAGCCTCTCTTGACATTTATTCTTTCTCCTCTTCTTTGTAATGACCTTTTTGCTCTCTTCATGGATGATATCCTTCATATCATTCCACAACTCATCTGTTCTTCAATCACTGGTGTTCAATGCCTCAAACCTATTCCTAAAATGACCTTGAAAGAAGATGGAATAGATTCAAGATCATATCTCGATTCTTGTGGACTTATTTTACTTTTCTTTGGACTCAATTTGAACTTGCATATGTATAATTGGTGGTCTGATACAGTCTGTCCCTGGCTTAGTTTTCACTGCCAATATTGAGCTTCTCCAATTATTTCTCCCACAGTTGTAGTCAGACGGTCAGGTGAGGTCCATGTGAATAGGCCTCATTTGTGTCTTTTAAAAAAGGTATTTGCAATGAACAAATCATTGAAAATAGAAAGTATGGTCTTTCTTTTTCCAGCCTCATTTCTATCACCAAACCCATATTTTCCAACTATTATTCCTTCTTCACATTTTCCAACTTTTGCATTCCAGTCACTAATTATCATTAAAAGATCTCTATTGAATGTTTTGTCAATTTTATAGTGCAAGATTTGCTAAAATTTTCAATTTCTTCCTCTTTGGCTCTACATGTAGGAGCATCTGTTTGAATAACAGTCATGTTATCGGGTCTTCCTTGATGTGTATGGGTATTATCCTATCACTCTCAATACTGTACTTCAGTATAGAACTTGACATTGACTTCTTCTTTTCTATGACTATGCCACCATTCTTCTGTTTGTTTTTTTTTTATTCCCAGCATAATATCCTATATAATTATCTGATTCAAAGTAGCAGAAGCTGGTTCACATCATCTCACTAATGCCTTATGTGTCTATGTTCATGCAGTCAATTTAATTTTGACAACTTCTTGTTTTCCAACCTTCAACCAACATAAATTCCATATTCCAATTATTAAACAATGTTTGTCATTATTTTTTCTCATTTTAACTGACTTCCAATCTGGGCTTCACCAATAAACTACTATAACTATCAGTGTCCCTCTATTGTGCGAAGGGTTTTCAAAGGCCTATTAGTTAAGAAGTGGATGCAAATTCAGTTTCCTAATCTGTCTTAATCTGGGAACTCTATTAAAACCTGTCCACCATGGGTAAGCCTTATGACATTTGACATACCAGTGGTACAGCTTTCAGTATCACAGCAAACGACAGGTTATCTCAATACAGTAAACAGACAAGTAAGTGTTGTACCAATTAAATCAATGTTCTTCCCAAGCAGAATAAACTGCCAAGTTAGTTTGTAACTCTAATAGTGAATCAGTTTTCACACCAGGCTCTTGGGAAGGATGCAACCAACTTTTAATCACAAAGGTCTGCCCACTTGTTCCTGAGTGTTTTAAACACTGAGGCTTCCAGTCCGTAACTTATTGTTCATTAAACCAAAATCATCAATTAACTTACACCTGGTTGTTAATAAAATCAAAACAACTTACCTTCCAGAAATCTGACTGCTTTAGACAAGAGCTCCAAACATTTTTAAAAATTTGTCTAAAAATGTTCTTTTTTCTATTGACGTGCTATTTTAAAGGAATGATTTGCAGGCAGCAAACTTTTTTTTTTTATCTTCTTTGTTGTGATTATGAAATTTATTGAAGGAAATGTGAACGCTTAATTTAGATTAAAAAGAAAAGATAAAGACATAACTTAATTCTCTCATCTATAGATTTTATCAAATTGGAAACAGAGCAAATATTTATATTTGCTTTGTTAAATTGGTAAATCAATATGCCGGGAATTTCAATTCATTATTTATGATTATTCATATTTCTAAGTGGATATTTCTCTTCTATATACAGAGGAGAACAAAATCATATTTCATAAAGTTTATGGAAAATTTAAGACTTTTTTTGGGGGAGGTTCTCTGCCTAAATTTATATGTTTCTATAAAACCCTAATGTCTTTATTATCCAATTAACTTTATTTAAAAATTAAGAAAATAGAGAATATAAAGTAATGCAAATATGACAGTTTTATAGTTATAGTAAGTTCTTTTTTTTTTTCTCAGAAAACAGTTGAGACCCATTAAACAAGGTCATGTCCAGAACAGAAGATTAAATGTCACAAATGCATTAAAGTATACAGTACCTTCCCTCTTACACTTTTATTTGAAGGTTACATGATTGACATCTTTTATTAGCTAACTGCATGCTTGTAGCTTTGTTATAGGAATTGCTAAATTAATTCACAGCCTTTAGTGATGTGTGTTTTTATAATTGTATCCCAATTTTTTTTTTCACAAACAATACTTCGAGTCACCTTCAGAACAGAACACTGCCATTGAAACTTTAATTCTATCATTGTAAGATGATTCAGTTCTTTCTGCTCTGTTGTTGTTGTTGTTATGTGCTGTCGAGTCGTTTGCGAC
Organism: Elephantulus edwardii; assembly: GCF_000299155.1. Classification (NCBI taxonomy): domain Eukaryota; kingdom Metazoa; phylum Chordata; class Mammalia; order Macroscelidea; family Macroscelididae; genus Elephantulus; species Elephantulus edwardii. The sequence goes on from NW_006399754.1 coordinate 25,798,557, forward strand.
TCATAGCAACCCTATGTACAATAGCCCTAAACCGTGCTCTATCCTGTGCCAATCTCATTGCCTCCGACACACCCATCCTGATTACCCCAGTCACTGAATCAATCCACCTCATAGAGGGTCTTCCCCTCCTGCGCTGTCCCTCTACTCTACCCAGCATGATGTCCTTCTCCAAAGACCTGTCTCTCCTTACAACATGTCCAAAGTATGTCAGGCGAAGCCCCAGAATACTTGCCTCCAAGGAGCAGCCTGGTTTAACCCTCTCTAGGATGAATCTGTTTGTTTTCTTGGCAGTCCATGGTACATTCAATACTCTTCTCCAGCACCACAGCTCAAAGGCGTCAATTCTCCTTCTATCCTCCCTAGTCATTGTCCAACTCTCTCAAATTTTCTGCTCTAGGCTAAGTGAAAAGCTCATGTGAAAAGCTTATGGAAAAGCTCATGTGAAAGCCCTGGCCTTTCACATTATTTTGTCAATACTGTTTTAGAAGCTGTCAGGCTGAGAAGCATATGCGATGTAGTGTTTATAGTTTACTGTAGCACAGGATATTCTAATTTATTTAATAACACAATGTTTATTATTGGGAGACATATTTAAAGATAAGTTGATATTTTCTAAAATGTTTTTTAATTAATATGGTTTATGAAAACAAATCAATTAAGTTTAAGAAAAGAATATTACTAGAGGAAGTCTCAAAAGCTGGTGCTCTTAGGTCCTTTATAATTTTGTTTCTTAGCCAAAGTCCACTTTCTCTTCAAATAATTACGTTTCTTGGATTGTCTAATCTGCTTGAAATTAAAACTTGTTATTTTGTTATCTATCTTCAGTTATCTACAATTTTACCTGTTCTTCTTCAGTCCAAGAGACATCATAGAAATACAGAAGCTATTCTTAGATACTAGTGCGGAGCCCAAGAAAATTATTGTCAAAGACCTCCCACTCTCATTTCAACTTAGAGAGCTCTTGCCCTAGTAGCAAAAAACTGCATGGCCCACCCAAAGGCACATGGTTCAAAACTGCCAGTTGCTCTGTGGGAGAGAGACAATCTTCTCCCACATGATCTGTTACGGTTGCTAGGTATCATTCAGTGGAGTATGAATCATAGCCACTCTATGAAGAACCAGGCTGAAGCCTGTCCTCTCTTGGGCCATCCTCACATCTTCTCACACACCTGAAGCTGTGGCCACAGTCTCTGGGTCAAGCCACCTGGTTGAAGATCTTCCTCTCTTTTGCCAACACTCCACCTTTCCAAGTATGATGTCCCTCTCCAAGGAATAACCTCACCTAGCAATATGTATGTGAAATGAAGCTTCATCATCTTGGCCTCCGAGGAGTACTCTAGCTGCACCTTCTCCAAGATGTGTTTGTTTTGCAGACCATAGGGTATTCAGCACTTTCCCCAACACTGCAGTTCAAAGGCAACAATCCTTCTTCTGTCATTCCCTGTCATTGTCAAGGCCTCAGATGCATAGCAAGTGGCCCTGGCCTGAATCAGGAGCACCTTAGTCCTCAGACTGACATTCTTGTGCCTCAATAGTTTTGAAAGATCTCTGACTACAGATACATCTCCTATTCTCTTGACTGCTAATATTAGGTGTATTGATTATGGATCCAAGTAAGATGAAGTCATTGACAGTCTCAAAAACCCTGTGTAGGGTCAGCTAAAGGATGGTTCTGGTTGGACAATAAATAACAACATAATAACATTTTAACTTAATTTGACATAAGTTCTTTTAGAAATTTGGGAAGAGAGATGATTATTAACAGAGAGATGATGCCAAAATTCTGCCTTTTTTAATTTGTTTTTATCAACTAGGAAAGGGGAATAAAGAGAAAAACTGGTTGAGAAATAATGAGTAACTTTATTGTCTTAACCAACCCTCTTGATGAGAAATAAAATACTGACATTAGACTATGAAAATTTCCTCGCTGTTTTCTAGAATGCCAAATTTACATCAGTCCTTCAATTAAATACTGAACAACAGCATAAATTCAGAGTCTGATAAAGTATTTTGATGATATCTGATATGTTCATTCCATTTTAACTTAAGTCATCTTGTTTCCTCTGCTTGTATTCCTTGGGCTTCCAGAATGAGATTTTGTATGTAACGCCAAAGATCCAATATGCATCATGGTGTACATATCTCAGAATTTTAAGATTTTAAAACATAATTTTAATAAATATCAAAGTAGATAGTATATAGTTTCCTTTAAAAGTGAAATACATATCCTTTCCTTCTCTGAAACGCTGATGTATAAACAATAAATAAACAAATTTAAGTCTGAGAATGTTAAGGCATAGAGCCAAGATAATATAGTGCTTAAGTAACAAAGCCATAAACAACACCTACTCCAGTTGTTTAAAAATTCTGTGTCCTTTCAAAGAACCAAAGTGTTTTTCTGTTAAGTCCCTTTGTGTTTAAGAGTCAACAAACACATAATGTAGATTCATTCATCCTTTGAATTTAAATCTTATTATATTTTATATAACAACAACAATTTTTTTAGACTATCTGTTAAACCCTGTTAACCATGCTTTCAATAATGAACTTCAGGCAATGACTGAGAAAAATTGCTCATAGTTTAATACGTATATTGAAAATACATTGCATAAACAAAATGCTATTCCATAAAATGTAAGATTTACAAAATGGGGCAGTTGCAAGTACACACCATTAGTTATATATAACTGAGAAAAGAATATATGATACTGTGTATCATAGACTTTGTCTTAGAATAAGAAAATTTCAAAATAAAAGTAGCTATATAAGGAGTATGTGACTTTAAATCTTGACATCATTATAAAAATAGCTATAGTGTCTTGTGTATGCCATGCCATAATTGTATTTCCGAGGAAAAATTAAAGACTTTCTTCTGAATTTATCTGAGAATGTAGTGAAATTGAATCCCAGAGAAGTATAACATAAAATTTTTACATGAAACTGAGTGTTATTGTAGTGACAGAAAAGTATGATACTCATTCAATAAAATGCAAATATCTAAATTTATAGAATTCTGTATCAAGAGGAAGCCTGTGAGTAGTGTCGTAGGACATGAGCTCCCCTGAAAGGTCTTCAGTTATAATAAGAACAAGAATAATAAGAAGAGGGAGACCCTAGAGAGACAGAAAGGGGGCAGTGCTTAGGCCTTGACACAGGGAAAGGGGCCCTCTTTCCTGAGGTGACAGTGGGTGGGGAAAATTCAACTCAGCGGAGGTCTACTAGGACATTCACAATACAGGCAAGGTGATCATATTTTATTCCCAAATAAAGTTGGTTTTCAAGTGATGAAACTAACCACACTGAAAAATGAACAATGGGTGTATTTAAGTCTCTAAGTTAACCTAGGATTTAAATAGTGTACCATTGTATAGTTAGCTGTTTTAAGGAATTTTCAAGCATTTGAGTAATTTATTCCAAATCACAAACAAATTGTGGCTTATTCTGAGAAGAATAGGAATCACAGAACACTTGATTGCCCTTATGTGAAACCTATACTTGGACCAGGAGACAGTCATCAAAATAGAGCAAGGAAACACTGCATGGTTTGAAACTTGGAAGGGTGTACGCCAGGGATGTGTCTTTTCTCTATACCTTTTCAATCTATTTTCAGGACAGATCATCCGGAAGGAGGGGCTCTATGAAGGGAAATGTGGCATTAGGATTGGAGGTAGACTCAACCATCTGGGTTATGCAGATGACACAACCCTGCTTGCTAAAAAAAGAGCAGGACTTGAAGGGCTTGCTGTAGAAGGCCAAAGTCTGCAGACTTCAAAATGGATTGAAGCTCAACATCAAGAAAACAAAATTTCTCAACACTGGGTCATTGGAAGCATTATGCTAGATGACAAAGAGATTGAGGTTGCTAACTGCTTTAGTTTGTTTGGCTCCACAATCAACGCTCTTGGTATCACCAGCCAGGAAATCAAACAACAAATTGTTCTGGGAAAACTTGCTGTCAGAGACTTCTCCAAAGTACTGAAGAGCAATGATGTTAGCCTGGAGACTAAGGTCCACTTGATCCAGGACATAGTCTTAGTAATTGTTTGTTATGCTTCAGAAAACTAGATAATGCCTAGGGATGATAGAAGAAGAATTGATACCTTTGAGCTTTGGTGCTGGAGAAGAGTATTGAATGTACCATTGACTGCTAGGAGATTGGAGTTTCATCCTGGAGAGGTGAAACCAGAATGATCCTTGGAGGCTAGGATTCTGAAGCTCTGTATTACATACATTGAGTGTGTTGCAAGGAGGGACCTTGGAGAGGGACATCATGCTTGGGAGGGTGGAGAGACAGTGCAAGACAGGAAAACCCTCGATGAGATGAATTGATTCAGTGCCTGGGGTAATGGGGGTAGGTGTACCAGAGACAATAAGGTTGGCACAGGATAGGGCAAGGTTCAGAGCTGTTGTATAAAGGATTACTATGAGTCACAAGCGACTTAATGGCACATAACAAATATAACAACATCCCAAATCACATGGATAATAGATGCAACAAATAGATTACTAAGTCCAGGCCTTTAGCTGCTACAGTATTTTATCTGTGTCCTACAGTAACAAACAAGGCCTCCACTTCTAAACAAGAAAATGTAATACCACATAAACCCGTACAAAGTACTCCAAAATGTTTTTAAAATGTTGATTTATTTCTATTTATTTGTTTTGCTTTGTTTTTAGTATTGTTCAAGCAAATGTTCATAAACTGCAGGAATAAAACTAGGTCAATACCCAGGAATACACTGTGGTCTAGGGTAAAACAGAAATTGTGTTCTTGATCAAAGGCATGCTTCATGTGAGATTTTCCTCACATGTGAATAGTTTCTTCTTTTTTATTAATCATTTTCACCTCAGTTAATTGATTGTAGCTTGCTTTGTTACAATCTTAGTTAAGCAAATACTTTATGCTGCACGTTATATTAATTATTAATCAAACATGTAACCCCAGACATGCTAACCAGGTTGTGCCAAGAAATTTGGAGGACAGCTACCAATATGAAATTCGTATCTCAAAAAAAGTGATCCAGTTGAGTAGAAATTATTAAACAATATCACAGGTAAGTAAAATCTTGCTGAAGATGATCCAAAAACAGCTAGAACAGTAGTTCATTGAGAGAGAACTGCTGGAGGGGCAGGCTGGGTTTTGAAGAGGCGGTGGCACTAGGGATGTCATTGCCAATGTCAGATGGATCTTGGCTGAAAGCAAAGATTAACTGCAGAATTTCTCTTTGTGTTTCTTTGACTATACAGAAGTATTTAACTGTTTGAATTTCAACAAATTTAGGCTAACATTGAAAATACTGGGTATCCCAGAACACGTGATTGTGTTCATGTGAAACCTGTATTTAGACCAGGAAAAGCTAATTACCAACTTGATATACAAATGAAAGAAGTCCTGAATACTCACAGCAATACTGAACACAAGTAACAAAGCTTTGACCTCACCAGGATTAAAACATATGGTTTAGAATCAAAACTGCTAGGTACTGGTTAAACAATAGAGGCAAAATCATTAGAATATAATTAAGAACTAAGTTTATTTAAGTAGGTAATGTGTTTCTAAATATTTGTCCATTTCCTCTAGGTTTTTATTTTTTTTTGTCTTTTTTTGAATTTATTATTAATTTCAATGAAAATTTACAGAGACTTTGGATTTCCATTCATTCATTGTTGCACTTTTCTCCCCTCCCAGCCCTCTGCCCAGTACACTACCCTCTTGGAAAAGTA
>NW_006399754.1:25804380-25832812 GCF_000299155.1 Elephantulus edwardii
GCAACTTTTTGAGAAAGCGCCACAATGCTTTCCACAGTGGTTGCACCATTTTACACTCCCACCAACAGTGAATAAGGGTTCCAGTCTCTCCACAACCTCACCAGCATTTGTTGCTTACTGTTCTGTTCAATTTTTCTATTCTGACTGGGGTGAGATGATATCTCATAGTTGTTTTAGGTTTTTCTTTTTATTAGAGTGTACAAATAGCTCTGAACCCTATGTATCCTGAACCAATCTCATGGACTCTGACACACCTACCTTAGTTACACCAGTTAATGTGTCAATCCATCTCATCTAGGGTCTCTCCTGCTCTGTCCCTCTTCCCTTCCAAGCATGACATTGTTCTCCAAGGACTGGCCCTTCCTGACAACATGCCCAAAGTATGTGAGACAGAGCTTCAAAATCCTAATCTCCAAGGAGAAACTTGGTTTCACCTTCTCTGAGAAAGACCTGTTTGTTCTCTTGATGATCTATGGTATTTTCAATACTTTTCCATGGCACAACTCAAAGGCAGCGATACATATTCTATCATCCTTAATTACTGTTCCACTCTCTTATGCATAGCAAGTAATAGTGAAGACCATGGCCTGGATCAGGAGCACCTCAGTCTCTAGACTGATACCATTGCTCTTTAGCATTTTGGATAGGTCTCTGACAGCAAACTTTCCACATGCAATTTGTCTTTTGGTTCCCTGTCTGCTGGTGCCAAAAGTGTTGGTTGAGGAACCAAGCAAGCTGAATTTGTTAATAACCTCAATCTCTTCTCCTATCATGTTTTCACTTGTCTTTGTCTTCTTGATGTTGAGCTTCAATCTATATTGAAGACTACAGTCTTTGACCTGCAGCAAATGTTTCAGGTCCTACTTATTTTTGGCAAGCAAGGTTATATCATCTACATAACACAGGTCATTGATGAGTGTTCCTCCAATTCTGATGCCATAATTTACCTCATAAAGTCCAGCCCCCAAATGATCTTTTTTACAGACAGACAGAAAAGGTATAGAGACAGGCTGCATCCCTGACATACTCCTTCCCTGATTTTGAACCATGCAGTTTTCCCTTGCTCTATTCTGAGGCCTGCTACCTGGTCCAAGGATCAATTTCTCATGTGCACAATCAATAGTTTTTCATAATGTTTCATCATTACAGTTTTTATTTTAATTGGTTTTGTTGTGATATCACCCATTTATGTTTTGTTTGAGATATTTGTTATTTTCTTTCTTTTACTTTATAAGATCTGCCAATTTTATTGATTCTTTTAAAGAACCAATTCCTAGTCTTATTGATAGTTTTGTTTTTATGTTTTCTATTCCATTTATTTCTGCCCTTATTTGTATAATTTCTTTTCTTTTAGAAGTTGTCAGGTGTTTTTTTTTGTTTGTTTGTTTTTGCTTTTCTTTTTCTATTTGTTAAAATGAAGAAAGAAAAAGGAAGAAAGTAGAAAGAGGAAAGGAAGGAGTTAAGTAGTAGACTTTCATTCATTTATTCATTCATTCATTCCTGTTGATGTGTTTGCTTATTCTGATTAATTGGCCACTAAGTGATGCTTTTATTGAATTCCAGAGGCTTTGGAATCTTCAAAAAACTTTGTAATTAGTTGTGTTGTTCTTTTTTAGCAAATTTCTTTTATTACCCAGTAGGGATTGAGATGGGTGTTGTTTGGCTCCCAGATGCATGGCTTTTCTTCTTTATCCTGCAATGTTTGTCTTTAAATTTTATGGCATTGTGGTCTGAGAAAATGGTTTGCAATATTTCAGTGTTGTTATTGTTGTTGTTTAATTTGTTAAGACTTGCTTTGGGATCTAATATATGGTCTATTCTGGAGATAGGTCCATCCATCCTAAAGAAGAAAATATATTGAAATTTCATCGTGTGCCTTGCCCTGGATATGTCTAGGAGATTTAGTTGATTAATTGTATAGTTTGTTTTTTCTGCAACTTTGTTGAGGTTCTTCCAAATAGTCCTGTCTTTCATTTAGATTGATTCCTGCTACTGTATCAATCTATCTTATCCAAAATCTTTCTTTTTTGCTGACCCTTTGTGAAATACCATGCATAATGCCCCTTTCCATAGACTTCTCTCTCCCAATATCATGTCCAAAATACATGAGATCATGAAATCTCTCCAACTTCACTTTCACTTCTAAGACTGTAGTTCCTAGAAGACAGTTTTGTTCATCACTCTAGAATTCAGAGATATATGACTATTCTTTATTAAAATAATAATTCAAAGGCATCAATGCTTCTCTGATATTCACTATTTGTAGAGTGTCCAGCATTTGTATGAATATTAATTCAAGGTTAGACCAGTCCTTGGAGAGGGACAGCATGCTTGGGAGGGTGGAGGGACAGCACAAGAGAGGAAGACCCTCTATGAGATGGATTGATACAGTGACTAGGGTAATGGGGGTAGATGTGTCAGAGACAATAAGATTGGCACAGGATAGAGCAGGATTTAGGGCTGTTGTACAGAGGGTCGCAGGCGACTCCATGCAACGACGACGATGAGTTGAGTCTGGCATTTCTTAGTTTAGTCTGGCGTTTCTTAGTCCTCTAAGTGGTATCTCTGCTCTTCAGCGTTTTAAAGAGGGTGTTTTTTTTTTCAGATTTGTACAATTCATCATTGTATTTATTTTTCAACTTCTGCTTCCATGAATGTAGATTGTGCATCCAAGTAAAATAAAACCCTTATAAAGATATTAAATTTATAGGACTCCTTTTATTTTATTTTTATTTATTGCTTCTATCTCACTGTTCTGTTGTCCTACCTTTAAGAAAAAGTTAGATCCCATAGTTTTGTCCCAAGAATTTTATTGTTTTAAATGGGATCATTTGTGTTGCAGGGTAATGTATTTTTATAATTATTAATAATGCGATAGACAACCAGGAATGAGATAAAACAGTGTAAAGACTGGAAGTCAGCAGTTCCAATGACTGAAAAGGCCTGGATTCCAACTTCTCTGTATCTTTATTGAAAACTATCTGGAGTAAATCACAAAGAAAATTCAATGCAAATGAAGCCAAGCTCTTTCTATTGCAAACCTTGCCCTTGACTCAGGAGGGCGGGGTCAGCAAATACAATGCAAGAATCTGGTTAACTCTTAAGTTTCGCCTTGGTGCCTCAGGGTGAATTCCACCCTGAAATACCACTAGGTTTATCACAGATATTCAGTATTGGCTTCCCTTGCTGTAATGGCTTTGCTCTTATTGTTGCACACAATACCATCAGAACAGACACCTAGCTGACGCTAGCAGGTTGTCAGATGTGATTACATAGGAGGAGATTGCCTTACACAGGAGGTTGAACTACACACCTTTGAGTTGGTAGGGAGAGTACTCTTTAATTAAAGAACGGAGAAACACAAAAAATGAGTATATCACCCCTCAAATGGAGTTCATGTGGCCTCGTGGTAAGCAGCCATGCTGTATTCCTAAAGTCACATAGTTCAAATCCACCAGCACTGTGGGGAGGGATGGGCAATCTCCTCCCATGTGGTTTTGAAGGATTATGAAGAAGTTAACTTTTAACCCTTCTCAGGTAGAAGCCATAAAACCTCACAGGACTTTTGCCCTCTTTTAGAAAAACAAGGCTCACCCACATCTGCGAGTACAGATAAGAGAAATTCCAGGAGTTGTTTTTCTGAACTTCACTCCCCACTCTCCCACCCCTTGTGCCGACCCCTCTTGCCACGCGCGCCAACTTGCTTTTAAATGTACCAATCAGATAGTTTTCCTCGCTTACCCGCGTGCGCCAAATTATTACCAATCAGAACTGCCTACCTCAGTGTATATTCAAATACACCAATCAGCAACCCTCCCTGTGTGTTAGCCCATGTTTGCGCGGGTTATTGCCTTTATAAGCTGTATGTACCCTTAGCTCGGGGCTCAACCCTCTGCCTCTGCGCAGGTCAAGAGTTGTGCCCCAGCGCGCTGGATGGAATGAAACTTCATGCTGTTTGCATCAAGGACGGTCTCTCGTGAGTGGTTGGTGCTGGCGTCCGATCTCATTGGGGTCCTGCTCTGCGGATCCAACAGTTTATTCTCTGAAACTCTACTGGAGGGTCAACTCTGAAATGGTTTCTACCAGGGGGCCCATAACAACAAAAATCACAGGCTCTCCATATAGTCATCGATATGAGATTAAAAATGTCAATAATAACCCAAAACAAAACAAACAAAAAAAATGAGAGATAAGCAAGGAAGCGAGAGTAATGTAAATTGACCAGGCAGAGAATAAAGAGAAATAAAGAGAATGTCTGCACAATGGGACGTATTTATCTAACGTTACTTAGTAATTGCTCAATAACTTCTCATATAAAAACCTAACTTGGTGTGTAAACTTCAACACAAACACAAGGGGGAAAAAAACAGTAATTAAATGCTGTACTGGAGAAGTCAAATATGTAAGCAGGTCCATCCTATTCTTCGGTGAAGGACAGAGGAGATTTGTGGATGTAACAAATGCCACTGTGTACTGGCCGTCCTCTGAACTTACAATTAATCATATTTGACAACAGACTACAAAATGCAGATTACTTGGCAGATAGTACCTCATGTCTCCCATATTCTCCATTCTGTCCTTGGAGTACGTGAGTATCCTCTATTTCATGAACTCGGTGTCTTATACATACTCAGTGCATCTATTATCCAAAGTTCTTTTAAATACCTGGTACTTACGCTTCCATTTAATTATCTGATGTTAACAATGTGTCAGCTCAGTTGAACTCCAGTGAGGAATCTATTTCTTCAAGGACATTTGTTTTGTTTGCCACTAATGTTAATGACTTTTAAAAAACTGTTTATAAGGTCACACTTCTGAAGCAAGAGGAATGTTTTTTAAATATTCCTCTGATTCTTATATTTCAGCACATATTAGTTAAACAAATTAATTTTTACTGCTATAAAAATTCATCATTTTCAGAATACACTAAATATCCTGTGTTGTACAAGAGCTCAGAATTCTTCATGAACTTGCTGTTTATATGTATGCAGAGCTTGGATGGTGTAGTGAGTAAGAAGGTTCACTGGAAACCCAAAGGCGAGTAGTTTGAATCTACAGTCTGCTCCACAGGACAAAGACAGGCAATCTCCTCCAAGTAATTTATGGCCTTTGAAAACTCACTGGAGGGTCTTCTATGAGTCAATTCCCACTTGACAGCAATAAATTTATGAGGCTAAACATCAATCTCCAATAATACTACTACCCTTTAAGATTTATTTGAAAAAATAATGGTATTAAACAAACAAAAAGTTGCCCATTTAAAAAAACTGAAAAGGAGATGTGCATAATAATGTATTTATTCAAAATTTAGGGAGGTCTGGCGTTTTAGAGGCAAAGAGTTGTGCTGTCAATGTAAATGTATGTGGTTCAAATTGAGCAGCTGTTCTGCAGGGGAAAGTTGGGTGGTCTCCTATGAGATTTACAGCCTCTGAAAATATCCTGGACGGTTGGTTATGAGTTGGTTTTGATTTAGTAGTCCACAAAAACAACACTTAAATTATGTTATGAAATACATCAGATGAGCTGAATAAAAAGAAAATTAAAGTTAAAAAAAAAGAAGAAATGAAAACAATAGCCCCATTGCAACACAGATGCTGGCAGTAAACAAGCAAAACAGTAAGGATCTTTCCCCAAACTTCTATGAATCCTTTTCACATTGGTTTGTACAGAAATAGAAGTTTTAAGTGCATGGGTGTAGATGCATATCTAAGTTAAAGTAAATCAATTTAATCAACTTAAAAACAAAGGTGATTTATAAAGGTTTTTTCCCCCTTAATCTTTCTAGTGCAAAATCACATCATTTCAATTGTGATTTTCACTCTTTAGAAAAGAGATTGTTTTATAGTAGCATAGCACTGGTGGCCTCATGGTAAGAAGCTGTGCTACAATCCCCAAGGCATGCAGTTTGAGGCCACCAGCTGGTCTGTGGGAGGAGGACCAGTCTCCTTCAGTGTGATTAACTGTCTCTCAAAACCCTACAGATGGTCAGTGATGGGTTGGATCTGACTCTACAGTACACAACAGCAACATACATGTGGAATTAAATATCAGAGAACTCATTGTTAACTATCCATGTTCTGCCATGTCTTATAATCCTGCAAAGTCAGCTCCTGGTTTTTTAGGATTTGTCTTGGGACTTTTATTTTGACGCTCTGGAAGATATCAGATACTAATGCTACTTATAGCAGTGAGTAATTTTAATCAGTCATTTTATGGAAGTACTTGGAAGGGGGCAGCAGATGCCTTTAAAATCTCCAGTTGAAGTATTTCTTTAAATAGCATGTTGCGTAACAGTGAAGACAGGAACTATTCTGAGGACAGAATTAACAAAATGGGATACTGTAAGGAATATTGCGTTTATAACTATTATCAATCTCGATTGTCATGTAAAGAAAGGTTATATATATAATATTTAGTATATTCAATATACATTTAATATCATATTAATAACATTACTATAATATCATATATAATTTAATATTAATATATATATTAAAAATTATATTTAATATGTTCTTCTTGTTGTTATATGATGTCGAGTCATTTGTGACTCATATCAACCCTATGTACAACAGCCCTAAACCCTGCTCTATCCCTTGCCAATTTTATTGTCTTTGACACACCTATCCTCATTACCCTAGTGACAGAATCAATCCATCTTATCGAGGATAGGATCTTCCTCTCCTAAGTCATCCCTCCACCCTCCCAAGCATAATGTCCCTTTCCAAGTACTGATCCCACCTTGCAACATGCCCAAAGTTAGACGGAGCTTTATAATCCTTGCCTCCAAGGAGCAGCCTGGCTTCACCCTCTTCAGGTTGAACCTGTTCATTCTCTTAGCAATCCATGGTTTATTGAACACTCTTCTTTAGCACCACAGCTCAAAGACATCTCCTTTTATCATCCCTAGTCATTGTCCAGCTCTGTCATCCATAGCAAATAATTTCAAAGACCATGGCCTGTATCAGGAGCACCTTAGTCTCCAGGCTGCCATAGTTTCTCTTCAGTAGTTTGGAGAGGTCTCTGACAGCAGACTTTCTCAATGCAATTTGTTTTTTAATTTCCTGGCTGCTGGTACCAAGAGTGTTGATTATAGAGCCAAGCAAATTGAAGCTGTCAACAATCTCCATCTTTTCACCATCTATCATGATGCTGGCAATCAGCCCAGTGGTGAGAATCTTTGTTTTTTTGATGTTGAGCTTCAATCCATATTGAAGGCTGCATATATTAAAATACTTTGTTGACTCTTCTACTTCAAGCCGTTAGGCGTAGAAATATATCAATATATGTTAGCAAGGTAAAAAAAAATCCTACCATAAATACAAAAACAATGTTTGAATATACTTTTAAAACTTTTCACTAACACTTGAATTGGCTCTTAATCTAAAATACAGCAACAGCTACTCTTCACACTGGTTCAGTTGACAAAGAGAACCATTTACCATTGTATGCCACACCAAAAACTAGATGAAATTAGGTAATGGTATGTAAAATTGAGATCAACAAATCCCAGTCATTTTAGTACTACATTTAGATAATCAGGGAGTAAGTCTCAAATGTAAGATCTTATTCCTAGGTTTGGCAAGTGTGTGCTAGCCGTTTATTCTAAAGCCCTGTACCCTGAGTACTTTATTACTCAGAGGGTTACTATCTGTAACTTAAAGATATCCTAAAGATCAACTTCGACTTTGCCTTCCTGGTTTTGTTTAGGTATTTTTGCTGTTAGTTGTCATTGAGTTAAGTACAATTTGAAGCAACTCTATGAATAGCAGATCTGAATCCTGTCCTGTCTGTGTCATCTTCATCATTTCTGACACCCTTGTGCCTGTTGTTTCAGTCACTGTGTCAATTCACCTGATTCAGGAACTTCCTCTCCTTGGTTCACTGTCCACCTTTCCAAGCACCATGTCCCTTTCCAAAGAATAGCGTAGGCTATCAGCATGCTCAAAGTAGGTGAGATGGGGCTTTAATAACTTTGCATATAATAAGCATACAGGCTGCACTTTCTGTAAGACATATCTGTTTGGTTTTTAGTAGTCCATGGGACATTCAATGCTCTTCTCCAAAAACACTGCACAAAGTCATCAGTTCTTGTGTCATCTTTATTCCTTGCCCAGTTCTCAGATGAATAGTAAGTAACTGAAAAGACAATGGCCTAAATCAGGTGCACCTTAGCTTTTAAACTTCTTGATACTCTGGAGAGGTCCTGACAGCATACTCTCCCAATGTAGTAGATCTTTTGATTTCTTGATTCCTCATACCAAGAGTGTTGATTGTAGATCTAAGTAAGACGCAGTCCATCATTGACAAGTTGGACTTTCTCCCTCTATCATGATGTTATTTACTGGTTGAATTGTGATAATTTTGTCTTTTTGATGTTGAGTTGTAATCTGTAGTGAAGCCTGTATAGTCTTTAATCTCTGTAGTAAGCACTTCAAGCCCTCCTACTTTCTGCAAACAAGGTGTTCATCTACATAATGCAACTTGTTGATGAATTTTCCTACAGACTTGGTGTTACAGTCTTCTTCATAAAGTCCAGATTTTCAAATTATTTCCTCAGGATAAATATTGAATAGGTATGGAGAAAGGCTACAACTGTGATACACAAATTTCTTGATTTTAAATCATGCAGTACTCCCTTCATCAGTTCAGAAAATTGCTTCTTAGTTTAGGAAAAGGTTTCATATGAGCAAAATTAAGTGTCTGGGATTTCCTTTCTCAACATTAGCCATAATTTGTTATGATACATACAGTCATATGTCTATGCATAATCAATAAAACACAAATAGACTCTCTGTTTTTCTTTTATTTCAGCCAAGATCCATTTGATATCAACAATGAAATGCCTAGTGCTATGGTCTCTTTTAAACTCAGCTAAAATGGCTGGCAATTCTCTGTAAATGCACTATTTTTTTTCATAATCTTCAGCAATATTTTGCTTGTATGTAATATACTTATATTGTTCAGTAATTTCCACATTAAAGCAGATCGCCTTCCTTGAAATAAGAACAAATAAGAATCTCTCCTAGCCCATTGACCAGACTAAATTCAGCAATGTGACAATTGCATGTCTTCCAGATTTGTTCCACATTCCATTACTATTTCCTCCCTAAAACAATGCCTTGCTGTCATACAGGCTGTTCTATTTGGGTTGTTATCTCTTACTGAAACATGAAAAAATTCCACCTACATTTGCTTGTCCCTGTAAATTCCTTTTGTTAAAATGGAGAAATGAAACCTCTGCAATCAAAAGTCAGTTTTTTCATATATGCTATGCATTGCATTCCACATACATATGCAGCTTCTGTGTCTCCAGAGAATTCTTACTTAATGATAAATACAGCTTATCTTTCTCCCAGAAAGTGTCCAGTGGACTGAAATGGCTGACAACTGGGTTAACAACCTGATCCATTGCACACTATAGCAACAAGAGAGAATTTTTATCTAATAATTTAATATCTAAAGGATGGTGGTCTAGTGGTAAGAAGCTATGCTGCAATTCTGAAGGCATACTGTTCAGGGCCACCGGCTGCTCCATGGGAGAAGGGTGGACAATCTCTTATGAGGTGATCTGAAAATCTGCAGGACGGTCAGTTAGGGGTCAGTTCCAACTCAATGGTACACAACAACAAATGTAATAAAGTAGTATATAAATCATTACTGTATTAAAGAAATATAGATATGAAATAAACTTTACAAATATTAACATACAAATTATTACATTATATCAAAGATGAGATATACTTTTTATTGATAATAAGATGTTGTCTGGTGCCATCAAGTACAACTCATAGTGACTCTGTGAACAACAGATTTGAAGCCTGTCCCATCCTGTGCCATCCTTTTCATCTCAGGATATACTTCAGAACATGTTGAAGTTGTTATGTCAACTATGACTGAGGGTAGTCCTTTTTTTGCCAACCCTCCATTTTTCCAAGCATGATGTCCCTTTCCAAGGAATAGCACCTACTAACATGTCAAAATCTGTGAGATGACGCTTCACCATCCTTCGCTCGAAAGAGCAGTCTGGATACACCTTCTCTAAGACACGTCCATTCTTTTGGGAGTCCATGAAATATTCAGTACTCATTTCCTGCACCACAGCGTGAAGGCATCAGTTCTTTCTTCTGTACTCGTAGTCCTTATCCAGCTCTCAGACAGATATATAGCAGGTTTTTTCAAAGATTTTGGATTGAATCAAACACGTCTCATTGCTGCTCAGGATTTAGAGAGGTCCCTGACAGCAGCCTTTCCCAATTTCTCCTGATCTCCTGATCCTAGTAGCAAAGGTATTGATTGTGAATCCAAGTAACATGATAGCATTGACACCTTCAATCTTCATCCATCTATAATATTGTTGCTTATAGGGAAACTGATGAGATTTTTTTCCCCCTTGATCTTAAAATGCTGTCCATCATGAAAGCTGTAGTCTTGAACTTTTGCAGTATGCGCTTCAGGTCCTCTTCATATTCACAAGCTAGACTGTATTATCAGCATACTGCATGTAGTCTGTGGTGGTGTTTTCATACACCGTCAAGTGTTCTGTGACTCAGAGCGACCATATGTACAACAGCTCTGAAGCCTGCTCTGTCCTAAAACAGGCTCACTGACTCCGGCACACCTACCCCCATTGTTACTGTATCAATTCATCTCCACTGGGGTCTTCCTCTCCTGAGCTGGCCCTCCACCCTTCTGAGCATGAAGTTCTTCTCCAAGAATCGGTCCCTCCTGGCCACATGTCCAAAGTGTGTGAGACAGAGTTTCAAAATCCTAGCCTCCAAGGAGAAACTTGGTTTCACCTTCTCCAAGACAGACCTATTTGTTTTCATGGTATCTTCAATACTCTTCTCCAGCACCACAATTCAAAGCATTAATTTTCCTTCTGTGATTCTTAGTTAACGTCCAGCTCTATGATGCATAGAAAATAATGGTGAAGACCATGGCATGAATCAGTTGCACGTTAGTCCCTAGACTGACATCATTGATTCTCAGTTCTCTGGAAAGATCCCTGACAACAGATTTACCTAATGAAATTAGTCTTTTGATTTCCTGACTGCTAGTGCCAAGAGTATTGATTGTAAAACTGAGCAAGTTGTAATGATTAACAAACCTCAATCTCTTCTCCATCCTATAGAATATAGTATTTGTAAATATATATGTATTTACTGTTGTTATGTGCTGTTGAGTCACCTGAGACTCAACGAACCTATGTACAAGACTTGGAACCCTGCTATACCTTAAGTCAATTTCATTGTCTATGACAACTACCCCGATTACCCCAGTAACTGAGTCAATCCATCTCATCCAGGGTCTTCCTTTCTTGCACTGTCCCTCCACCCTTCCAAGCATGATGGTCCAGGAACTGGCCCCTCCTGCAAAACATTCAAAGTATGTCTTATAGAGCTTCAAAACCCTTGCCTCCAAGGAACAACCTGATTTCACCATCTCCATGATGAACTTGTATGTTCTCTTAGCAGTTCATGGTATATTCAATACTCTTCTCCAGCATCACAACTCAAAGACATTGATTGTTCTTCTATTATCCTTAGTCATTGTCCAACTTTCTGGTGAATAGCTGGTAATTGTGAAACTATGGCTTGGATCAGGTGTACCTTGGTCTCTATACTGTGATCCTTGCTCTTCAGTACTCTGGAAAGGTCCTTGACAGCAGATTTTCCAAATCTAATATGTCTTTTGATTTTTTGGCTGCTGATACCAAGAGTGCTGACTGGGGAGCCAAGCAAGCGGAAAACTATTAACAATCTTAATCTCTTTACTGTCTATCATGATACTGCCAGTTGGCCCAGTGGTAAGAATCTTTATTTTCTTGTTGTAGACCTTCAATGCATATTAAAGTTTTCAGGTGAAATGTCTCAAGTTCTCCTCAGTTACAGCATGCAAGGTTGTGTTGTATACATAAGGCAGTTTGTTGATGAGTCTTCCTCCCAAACTGATGCCACATTCCTTTTGACAGAGCCCAGACTCCTGGATGATATATTCCGCATACCGAGTTAAAACACATGAAAATAAGTTGAATGCCTGGCTTACTACATATTTCCTGATTTTGAAGTATATAGTGTTTTCCTACTCTTTTCTCATGACTGCCTCCTGCTCCAAGTATAGGTTTCACATAAGCACAATAAAGTGTTCTTGGATTCCCATTTTTCTCATAGTAAGTCACAGTTTTTTGTGATTCACACAGTATTGTAGATATTTGTTTATTTATCATATATTTAGTGGAAATCTTGTATCCAAGTGGTAAGGAACTGAGCTGCCTCTCCAAAAATGCACCGCATGAACCCACCGGTTTCTTTGCAGAAGAAAGATGGAAAGTCTCCTTATGTGCAAATCACTCTTCTGAAAGCATGCTGTGGGTCAGCTATAGGCTGGTTCAGACTTGATTGCATGTAATAACAACAAAATCTTTTTTGGAAATGGGAACAAGTATGGATCCCTTCAAGTCAGCTAGCCAGGTAGCTGTCTTCCAAATTTTCTGGGACAGACTGGGATACATCTTTATTAGAAACATGTTGATAGTTAACCCATCGAATCCTGGGGCTTTATAGTTTGCCAACACCCTTCTTCCTTCATCAACATTATCTCTTGATATTATGGTACTTTCTTAAATATTTCAGGGTTGGCCAGTTATTTTTGTTAGAATGACTGTGCATTCTTTTCATCTTCCTTTAATGTCCCATGGATCGTTGAACATTTATTTGGCCCACAGCATCTCTGAGATTTTATTTGTTTTTTAGTTCTTTCAGTGTGAGAAAAGCAGAGTGAGTTCTTCTTTTCGCAATTCCAGCTCTCTGCACATTCCAGTGTAATGCTCCAATTTGTCTTCTCAATTTACCCTTTGAAATCTTCATCTCTTTCATTTTGGAATCTCTTCTCTTAGTTTTAGATTTTTTACATTCTAGTGGAATTTTGAGGCTTTTCTGAAATCTATTTTGATCTTGGTTTTGTATGTTGTTTTTTTCCTCTCTCTCTGTCTTTGTAATGAACTTTTGCTCTCTTCATGGATGATATCCTTAATTTCATACCACAACTAATGTCTTTGATCATTCTTAGCATTCCATGCCTCAAACCTACTTTTAAGACAATATGTAAATGCTAGTAGGATAGACTCAAATTCATATTTTGGCTCTTGTGGACTTGGTTTTAATTTCTTTGACTTCAATTTGAAATTATACATTAGTAATCGGTGATCTGTTCCACATATAATTCCTGGCCATGTTTTCACTACTGACCTGGACCTTCTCCAAGAATTTTTTCCACAGCTGTAGTCAGTCTGATTCCTATGCAGTCCATGAGGTGAGGTCATGTGTAAAGTCGCTGTTTATGTGGTGGTTTTTTTTTAAAAAATATTTGTAATGAATACATCATTGAACATATAAGTTTTAATCAGATGGAATCTATATGAAGGGAGAACACAATACTGACGCTAACCTTCTTGATTTTAGGCTATGTAGTGTTCCCTTGCTCTGTTCAGACAACAGCTTTTTAATATAGATATAGATTTTGCCTCCTACTGGTCCAATTCGCAGCACCATGATAAAGGCAAAAGAGACTGAAGTTGTTAACAATTATACTTTGCTCAGTTTCACAACCAGTACTCTTGGCACCAGCGGTCAGGAAATGAAAAGACAAATTGCACTGTGAAAATCTGCTGTCAAGGACCTCTCCAGAGTACTGAAGAGCAATGATGTCGGTTCACAATTACTTGCTATGCATCAGAAAGCTAGACAATGACTAGGGATGATAGAGAATTAATGACTTCGAGCTGTGGTGCTGGCGAAGAATACTGACTATAGAATGGACTTCCAGAAGAACAAACAGGTTCTTCCTAGAGAGGGTGAAAACAGGCTGCTCCTTGGAGGCAAGAATTCTGAGGATTCGTCTGACATACTTTGGGCTTATTACAAGGAGGGACCAGTTCTTGGAGAGGGACAGCAGAAGAGAGGAAGACCCTGGAGGAGATAGATTGACTCAGTGACTGGGGTAATGGGGGTAGATGTGTCAGAGATAATAAGGTTGACTCGCTGTAGAGTCGGGTTCAAAGCAATTCCTCCTTTGGTTTCCAGATGGCTGGTGCTGAGGGTGTTGATCGTGGAGAAGATCAATCTACAATCGTAAACAACTTCAATTTCTTCTCCATTTATCATGGAGCTGCCAATTGTGCCAATAGTAAGATTCTTTGTCTTCTTGATGTTGAGCTTCAATACATATTGAAGACTACAGTGCTTGAGTTTCTATAGCAAGTGCTTCAGTTCCTACTCAGTTTCAGCAAGCAGGGTTGTGTCATCTGTATAATGTAGGTTGTTTATGAGTCTTACTCTAATCCTGATGCCGCATTCCTCCTCATAAAGCCCAGCCTCCCGGATGATCTGTTCTGCATATAGATTGAAAAGTTATGGAGACGGGACGCATCTCTAACATACTTCTTTCCTGATTTTGAAACATGCAGTTTTTCCTTGCTCTGTTCTGAGGACTTCTTTCTGGTCCAAATATAGATTTCACATAACCACAATCAAGTGTTCTGGGATTCCCATTTTTCTCAAGGTCAGCCACAGTTTGTTGTGAACCACATGGCCAAACACCTTTGCATAGTCAGCACAGATAGACATTCCTCTGGTGTTCTCTGATTTCATCTAAGATTCGTGTAACATTGGTGATAATGTCTCTAGTGCACTAACCTCTTCTAAACCCAGCTTATACTTCTGGTAGTTCTCTGTCAAAGTACTGTTCCGATTATTCCTGGGTAATCTTCAGCAGGATTTTTCTAGCTTGCTATTTTAGTGATATTGTTTGATACTTTATAATTCTCTGTCTGGTCACCTTTTTTTGGAATGAGAATAAATTCTTTTCCAGTCAGTTGCTCAGCTCCATAATCAATACTCTTGGCACCAGCAGTCAGGAAATCTAAAGATGAATTGCTTTAGATAAATCTGCTGTCAGGGATCTCTCCATAGTACCGAAAAGCGACAGTGTCAGTCTGGAAACTAAGATGCACCTAATCCATGCCATGGTTTTCACCATTATTTGCTATATATCAGAGAGCTGGACAGTAACTAAGGATGACAGAAAATGTATCACTGCCTTTGAGTTGTGGTGCTGGAGAAAAGTATAGAACATACCATGAACTGCCAAGAAAACAAATAGGTCTGTCTTAGAGAGGATGAAACCAAATTTCTCCTCTGAGGCTAGGATTTTGAAGCTTCACCTCACATACTTTGGGCATTTGGCCAGGAATGACTGGGTCCTTTGAGAAGGATATCATGTTCAGAAGTGTGGAGGGACAGGGATGGAGAAGAAGACCCTAGATGAGATGGATTGACATAACAACTGTGGATTGGTGTGTCGGAATCAGTGAGGCTGGCTCAGGACAGGACAGACTTCAGAGCTGCTGTACATAGGATCAGTATGGGTCGCAGGTGACTTGACAGCACATAACAACAATGACAACAACAACAGTCCAGGCCATGGTCTTCACAATTACTTGGTATGCATCAGAGAGCTGGAAAATTACTAAGGAGGACAGAAAATATATTGCTGCCTTTGAGTTGTGGTGCTGGAGAAGAGTCTTGAACATACCATGGACCACCAAGAAAACAAATAGGTCTGTCTTGGGGAGGGTGAAAACTAGTTTCTCCTTGGATGCTAGCGTTCTGAAGCTCTGTCTCACAAGCTTTGGGCTCATGGCCAGGATGGACCAATCCTTGGAGAAGTGCATCATGCTTGGAAAGGTGGAGGGACGCATAGGAGAGGAAGACCCCAGAGGAGATGGATTGATACAGTAACTGAGACAATGGAGGTTGGTGTGTCAGGATCAGTGGCACTGGCTCAGGAGAGGGCAGAGCTCAGAGTTGTACACAGACTCACTATGGATCGCAGATTACTCGACAACACATAACAGCGACATAGATTTTGCGTAAGCATAATTGCTCTAGATTTTGACTTTTCTCAGTGTTTGCTAAAATGTATTATATGATCCACACAGCTAAATGACTTTGCATAGTCAATAAGCAGCGATAACCATCTTCATGATATTCCCTGCTTTCAGCCAAGATTAATGAGATATAAATAGTCTTGTCCCTTGTGCCCTGGTGTCTTCTAAATCCAGACTGAATTTAAGCAGTTCCCTGTCAATGTCCCTAGCTATGGTTTACTAATCTTTAGCAAGAAGTTACTTTTATGTGATATTAATGGTATTGTTAAATAATTTATTCTCTCGGCTTTCTCATACCTCAGTGTCCATATAACTGTCTTTCCAGTACATCCCCTTACAACTAAAATTTAAATTCATTTTCAAATGTCATTACACCATTTCTCATGGTTCATATTCCAACCAAATACTAATTACTACAAAATTTTGTCACTTGCCCAGACTGTTTTTCTCACATATAATTTATATTCTCTCCAAACCCTTGAAAACCAATATTAAAGAAATAATTCAACCTCATTTCCTTACATTTTTTCTATCATTAATGAAATTAATTGCCCAAATTGTGGATGAGCCTTAATTGAGTTATTAATTGGAGTTTGAATTTGAAAAGTTATAAATAAGACTAAAAATTACTTGTTATTTTACACATAATTTATTAATTCAGTGTTACAATATTATTATCATGCTATGCATATTCTTTTGTTTATGGCTTCTTTCACTCAATATTTGTTTGCAAAATTACTTCATGTTGGCAAAATTCACTTGCTATTATTTACCTTAGTTTAACTGAAAAATCTGCTGTCAGAGATCTCTCCAGAATACTGAGAAGCAACGATGTCAGTTTACAGACTAAGATGTATCTGTTCCAGGCCGTAGTCTCTGCAATTACTTACTATACATCAGACACCTGGACAATGACTAAGGATGACAGAAGAAAAATAGATGCCTTTGAGAAGTGGTGCTGGAGAAGAGTCTTGAACATACCATGGACCACCAAGAAAACAAATAGGTCTGTCTTAGAGAAGGTGAAACCAAGTTTCTCCTTGGCTAGAATTTTGAAGCTCGATCTCACATACTTTGGACATGTCTCCAGGAGGGACTAGTCTTTGGAGAAAGACATCATGCTCTGAAGGGTGGAGGGACAGCATAAGACCCCAAATGAAATGAATTGATATAGGAATTCAGGTAACGGAAGTAGGTGTGTCAGAGTCAATAAGACTGGCTTAGAAGAGGGCAGGCATCAGAGCTGTTGTACAGAGGGTTGCTAAAAGTTGCAGGTGACTTGATGGCGCATAACAACAACAATAATGTTCCACATTTTTGCTGTAAGCAGTCCCTAGGATACAAATGTCCAACTTATGTAGAACTCTTACTTATGAACCAAGCTTTGTAAAGTCTATTAAATTAAAAATTCCAGGTGTATACAATGATCCATAATAACAAATAGGTACTATTTTACAACAGGCATCAAATATTATACTATCTCTGCTATGAAATAATTATGTTATTTGTGTTAAATATCTTAAAATGCAGTGGCTATTAATAGTTTTCTTCAGGTTTCATGCTCCAGGGCTAGACCTGGTGCATAGATAGTCATGATAAATTGAGTCAGTTTGTGCAATTAGTGAATTGAGGCAAAGGAATTGGAAGATAGAAAGCTTCACTGAGTTCACAGTCTATGAAACTGAATAAAAACAGATGTGATGGATATTTCTTTTTCTAATATTTTCAATATATAATCTATGAATAGAGTAATACATACACATCTCCACTTGGGAAGAAAAATAGCTAGGATTAGGATATATTGAATAATAAATTTTCTTTTAATTCCAAAAAGAAAAGATAATCACTTCATTCTCTTTAGACAAAACACATCTTCCTACTTTGAAATACACATTTAAATTTTCACTTTTTTTTTTACATCGATTCAGCAAATGTAATGTCTGGAAAGGAATCTTGGTAATTCAAGCTATACTTTTCCTTTCTGATGGAAGAAAATAGTTTTGATATATAAGGGTTGATGCATGTCTCAGAAATACGAATGTTATTATAATTAGGTAATTATACATAATTATAATTATACACATGTAATTGTAATTATACATAATTTGAATTATACTGTACATTATATAATTATATGTAATTTTAATTATGCATTTGTCATATAATCTACAAAATTACAGATAAAAGACCTATTAGTTCACCTAGTCAAATTCTTTCCTAAGAATCCTGTACCAAAGATATGCTTCCCTTCATTTATTATTCTTCAAATGAATTAAATGATATAACTGATCTTTTGCACCAAAAGATTTTTCTTCATATTCTATCAGTAACTCTAATTTGCTCTTTTTTTTTTTTTAAGAATTGCTATTAAGCCACTCAGAGCATTCAGTGAGTCATGTCCTGGCATATTTACTAATCTGTTCACAGAGAAATTTTATGTTAATGAGATCCATTTATAAATAGGACTATTTTATGAATGGAAGTTGTCTGGGATTTTCTTTAACTTGATTGATATTTCTGATGTGGAAACCAGGATTGAAACTTACAAAGCTGTGTTGAAAAAATGTAACTTACAGGAGTTTTGACTTATATTACAGCTGGCGCTCATGAGGTTGGAAGTGTGTCTGTCTTCATTCCTGAACTGATGACGCAGCTGTTAGAACACTGTGGTGCAGAAAAGGAAGCTTAAAAAAAGTGCTTGCCTAAAAATCACGAACCTGTTTTATCACTCTCTGCATTAGTTTTTGACATGAGGATCATTTGAACAGATATTATTTTAATTTAAAAAAATATATCTAAAGCATAAGCTAAAGCTTTTCACAAGCAATATTAATTTATATAGTCAGCAGCTTTCTTGGAAAATTGCCTCTGACCTAAGTGACTTTATAGTATGTTTGCAGTATTCTCATATGACTAAATAGTTCTCTTGCACTCTCGCTAAATTGGAAGGACAAACATATTTTCCTTCCTAGTAGACAAAGTAAGCGAGTCTTTATGCCTTAGCTTATGTTTGAAAGTGTATATATTTATTTATATATATATACACACACACACACACATATATATACACATATACACACAGAAGAGTGTATATGTGTGTGTGTGCATACATGCATTACACTGTAGTTACAAGATACAACTTTGATTTTTATGAATATTAGAAAATAATGAAAAAAGAACATTTCATTTCAAATTCAAGTATTATAATATCTAAATAGTGAATATCAACATTACTAAATAGTAGATTTGAATATAGAAATAATCTAGAATTGAAATTTTTATTATATACACACATACACATGAGAGAGAGAGAGAGAGATATCAATCCAGAGCCCAGTGACAGCAGGGGAAGCCACTTGAAAGAGAGTGTAGCAGTGGTGGGAGAGGCCTGTATCACAGAAGTGTCTGGAGACCTGAGCACTATATCAAGGATTGGCTGGAGGGAGTCAGGAAGGGCATGCGGGCCGGGGAGTTGGAGGTCAGAAAGGGAGGAGAGAAGGTAGATGCTGGTGGACAAGGCTAAAAGGGAAGAAACTGAGTCACAGGAGCTTTTAAAGGTTTAGGGGCAACACCAAATTGGTTACTTTTGTAATGAGGAAGTATCTGATTTTCTAAGTAAAATGCTTTCCTGTCAGATATTGCGCTAAATCTGAGCATCTAAATTAATTCAGCTTAGGGAGAAGGATTGGCTATTTCCAAAATAATAGGCCATCAAGAACTCTATCTACAATAGAGTACGCTTAGAGTAGACTAGAAGATATGATACTTGAGGCTGAGTCCTTCAGTTGGCAGACATAAATGAGGAGGAACAATTGTAAATAGAAACTAGTAAATGTGGATTCTGAGAAGCATGAATGTAGGAAAACTGGACATTGTTAAGAGAGAAAGAGATTGTATAAAAATTGACATGTGTACAAGATAGGCATTGGTGAAATGAGATGAATTGATATGGGATATTTTGAATTAGAAAATCATACGCTGAAAATGAAATGTTGGTGAGGAAACAAGGTAGCATTCACAGTTAAACAGATTATTTCCTGCTCTATTTTTAAATACAATATCCATATACATACAAGGAATATCTGTTATTACCATCATCATTCAAATAGATGCACCAATAATGAGATCCAAATAGGAAGAAATAAATTATCTCTTCCAACTTCTTCAGTCAGAAATTAATTGAACATGCAAGCATGATGTTCTAATAATAACAACGGGTGATTGAAGTGCAGGAGTTTAGAACAGAGAAGAACCATCAGTAGTCAGAAAATGTAGTCTATGTGACAGAAATGAGGCTGGAGATAAAATGATAGAATTCTGTATAGTCAATGAGTTTTTCTTTATAAGTACTGTTTATAAGAAACATAAACACAGACTATACACATGAACCACTTTATCTGCAAAATAGTTAGATTGACTATATCTATGGAAAGTATCATTGTAGAAGTTCAAGATCAGGTGTGATACCTAGTTCAGGTGCTGACTATAGATCAGACCATAAACTACACAGATGGAAGTTCAAACTGAAGCTAAAAAAAATAATTAAATCCAAATGAACCAAAATTTGTCCTCAAGTCTTTGTCAACTGTATTAATAAACTTTCTCAGGAACAGGTTTTAGACCTTGAATACTAAAGAGCAAAGGACAGATGAGCTATGGAAATATCAAGAATGTCATCTAGGAAGAATGCAAAACATTGTTACAACAGATGAGGAGAAACAAAAGACCATTGTGGATGCTGGAAGAGACTCTGAAGCCAAAGCAAAAAAAAAAAAAAAAACACCACCACACACACACAAAGATATTAGGAAATTAAGGAGCTGAACAGAAAATTTCAAATGACATATTGGAAGGAGAAAGCGAAGTATTATAATGAATTGTGCAAAGAGCTGGAGTCTGCTAATCAAAACGGATGAACTCGCGAGGTATTTCTTAAGGTGAAAGAATGAAGAACACATTCAAGACTTGAGTTGAAAAATGTAAGAATGCTGTGGGCAAAATATTGAATTAGTCAGGAAGCATCACAGGACGATGGAAATAGTACACAGAGTTACTATACCAAATAGAATTGACAGACAGCAGAATTTCATGAAACAATGTATGTTCAAGAGGCAATGTTGAAGGAGGAAGTTCAAGCTGCTCTAAAGGAATTGGCCAAAACCAAGACCTGGAGAATTAATGAAATATAAATTCACATATTTCAACAAACAGATGCAGTTTACCAGGTAGTGCCAAGAAGTCTGGAGGGCAACCACCAGGCCATTTGACTGGAAGAGCTGAATATGTATTGTCTTTCCCAAAAAAAGGTGACCCAACAGAGAGTGGAAATTATCAAATGATGTATCACTACTATCACACTCAGGTAAAATATTGCTGGAGATTATCCAAAAATGACTGAAGCAGTATATCAACAAAGCACTACCAGAAATGTAAGCTGGACTTAGAAGAGGCCATGGCACTAGGGGCTGGGCTGTTGGCAAAGAATTTTGAATATCACATGGAATGCCAAAGATCTGTCTTAAAGTAAGTGTAACCACAGATCTTCTTAGAGGAAAAAATAGTGAAACTTAAGGCATATTTTCAGGAAGGATCAATCCTTGGAAAGACATATCACACTAAAATGTGGAGAGTCAGAGAAAAAGAAGGAACTGTCAACAAGTTGAATTAACACACTGACAGTCACTGTGACAATGGACTTGAGCATTGTGGAATTAATGAGGCTGGCACAAGACATAAAGTTCCAATCTGTTGTCCATAGAGTTCGTATGATACGTAATTGATGTGAATTTAATAACAACAACAAGGAAAAAAACATATGTATACTCTGGTGGCATCATGGCAAGAAGCTGCACTGCCATCCTGAAGGTACGCAGTTTGAGGCTACCAGCTGTCCTCAGGAGATGGATGGGCAATCTCCTCCCGTGCAATTAATGGCCTCTGAAAACCTGATGGAGGGTCAGCTGTGGGTCAGTTCCGGCTCTATAGTATACAACAACAACTACACACACACACACACACACGTATATGCATATATACATACATACACATACATGCATACACATACACACACATATATGTATATACATTGTTGGTGGTATTGTTATATGCCATTGAGTTGCTTGTGACTTACAGCTACCTATGCACAATTGCTCAGAAACCTGCCCTATACTGAGCCGATCTCACAGTCATGGACAAACCTGCCCCCATCACCCCAGTCACTGTGTCATCCAGGGTCTTTCTCTTCTGCTCTGACCTTCTACTCTTTCAGGTATCATATCCTTCTCCAAGGACCAGTCCCTCTGAGCAACTTGCCTCTAAGGAGCAATTTGGTTTCACTCTCTCCAGGATAATACATATACATACACACACAAATATATATGTATATGTGTATATATTTATATATATACACACACACAAGCATATTTTTACACACACACACACACACACACACAAGCATATTTTTACACACACACACACACACTGGGCTCTGTTGCCCTAGTGGCAAGAAGCTCTGCTGCAATTCTGAAGGAACAGGGTTCGAGGCCACCTGCTCTATGGGGGACGGATGTATAATATCATGTCATTAACTGCCTCTGAAAACTCACCAGTGTCTGCTATGGGTCAGTTCCAACTCAGTGGTACACAACAACAACAATGCACACATGAGCTAAAGGCCTGAAGCCCCTCTAAAACTATCGACATTTACCTAAGTTCATAGAGTTTCCAGAGGCAAGTTACTTAGGAAATGAATGTGCCACTGAGTTGCCTGCGATATAAAGCAACCCTATGTACAGCAGCTCTGAACCCTTCCCTGTCCTGAACCAGTCTCACTAATTATAACACACTAACCCCTGTTGCCCTAGATACTGTATCAATCCATCTTATCCGGGGTCTCCCTCTTCTGCTTTGTCCATCAACCCTTCCGAGCATAATGTCCTTTTACAAGTATCAATCTCTCCTGGCCAGGTGCCCAAAGTAAGTGAGGCGGAGCTGCAAAATCCTACCCTTCAAGGAGAGACTTGGTTTAACACTCTCCAAGACAGACCTATTTGTTTTCTCGGCTTTCCATGGCATGTTCAAGACGATTATTTTATTCTCTATCATCCTTAGTCATTGCCCAACTTTCTGAAGCATAACAAGTAACTGAGAAGACCATCACCTGGATTGAGCACTCCGTTGTATCTATACTGATACCGTTGCTCTTCAGCACTCTGGAGAGGCCCATGACAGAAGATTTTCCCAATGAAATTTATCTTTTGATTGCATCTCAAAATCAATAAAGAAACATTTTCACCACTGGACCAATATGTAACATCATGATAGACGGAGAACATTTTAAAACAGTAAACAAATTCATTTTACTTAGATACACAATCAATAAACTTGAAACCAGTAAGGAAATCAGGAGACGTATTGTACTGGGACAGTTTGGAAAGATCACTCCAAAGTATTGAGGAGTAATGATGTTAGTGTAATGTTTAAGGTATACCTGATTCATGCCATGGTCTTTTCAATTATTGCTACATATCTGAGAGCTGGATAATGAATAAGGTTGACCAAAGATTTCGTGACTCCAAGTGTAGTTTTGGAGTACTGAATATCCCATGGACTGCTAAAGGAAGAAACAAATATATCTGGGAGAAGGTGCAGCTGGAGTGCTCCTTGGAGGCAAGGATGATATAACTTCATCTCACATACTTAGGGAATGTTCTGGCTATTCTGTGGAGAAGAAGATCATGCTTGAAGAGGTGGAGGGTAAACGCAAGAAAGAAAAAGCCTCAACTAGATGGACTGACACAGTGATTGCTGCAATGTTCTGAGGGTGTCAAAAGTTGTAAGAATGGTACATTGTAAGCATCAGATCTGTTGTTCATAGAGTTGCTGTGGGTAAACTTGACAGCATTTAACAACAATTAAAGCAACCTGTTCATCAAGGATGATGATTTATTGCCTCTATTATTACTTCTTATTGATTACTTCTTGTTGTTAGGTTCCATCGAGTCAGTAGGTTGTCAGAAGCAATAGATCACACAGGAATAAAGGGGTTGCCCATTCTTTTCTTACAAAAGAGCTGGTGGATTTAAACTACATGGTTTTGGAATTGGAGCACAGCATTTTACCATGAGGCTAACAGAGTTCCCATTTATTACCATTGTTGTTGTTGTTGTTAGGTGCCTTCAGGTTGAATATGAGTCATAGTGACCTTATAAACAGCAGACATGGACTCTTTCCTATCCTGTGCCATTCTCATAAACTCTGACACACTTGAGCTAATTCCTACAGTCACTGTGTATCCATCAAGTTGAGGATCTTCTTGTGTTTCACTGACTCTCCACCTTTCCAAGTATGATATCCCTCTCCAAGGAATGCCCATGTGAGATGAAGATGTATTATCTTTGTCTCTAGGAAGTTCTCTGGCTGAATCTTCTCCCCTGAGCTACTGATGGATTTGAACCAGCGAAGAGATAACACCTCTAGGCTAACAGTAGAACTCCCTGTGGATTTGGCCACCAGACCTCCCTATCTGAAGTATTAATGAACTGAAATGGACTGATATTGACTATTTTGAATCAGATTCTACAAGAAAAAGAATAACAAATTGAGGATAAAGAAAATTATATGCATTGTCAAAAAGAATACTTCCAGATTTATCTAGAAGTATAACACTGTATTTGACAAGATAATATCTGTACAATGACATAGAAGAGTAACTGACACAATTATGAAAATTTACTCACCAAACACAAATGACAAAATTTAAGAAATTGAACACTTTTATAAACTTATTCAGTCTGAAATATATCAAACATGAAATTGAGATTCATTGATAATTATTAGTGTCTAGAATGTGAATGTTAGAAACAAAATAGCTCTAAAATATGTCCTTAGTGATTGAAATTACCGCATAGAGTCTTGCAAGACCTATCAACTACACTGTGGATTCTTTTTCTCAAGAAAATAAACAGTGACTAGATGTGTATCACCTGTTATGCATCAGAGAGTTGGACAATGACCAAGGAGGATAGAAGGAGAACTGATCCCTTTGAGCTTTGGTGCTGGAGAAGAGTACTGAGAATACCATGGACTGCTAGGAAAACAAATAGATTTGTCCTGGAGAGGGTTAAACCGGGTGGCTCCTTGGAGGCAAGGATTCTGAGGCTCCATCTAACTTACTTCGGACATGTAGTGAGGAGAGACCGGTCCTTAGAGAGGGACATCATGCTTGGGAGGGTAGAGGGACGGCGCAGGAGAGGAAGGCCCTCTATGAGGTGGATTGATTCAGTGACTGGGATAATTGGGATGGGAGTGTCAGAGACAGTGCGATTGGCACAGGACAGAGCGGAGTTTAGGGCTGTTGTACATAGGGTCGCTATGAGTCGCAGGCGACTCGACGGCACATAACAACAAACAACAACAGATGTGTATCTAAGCACAGAAATCAAACTGACTGCATTTGTAAAAAGTATTGTTCATCAGCTGAACAATGTTGGTGGTATTCTATGGAACAGGTCATAAATAGCTCATGTGGAAGTTCATGTTGAATTTGAAGACTATAAAAACACACTAGCAAAAACAAAGTCTGACTTTGAGTGTATCCTTCCTAAATTTAGATATCGTCCCCAGGACATATTCCAAGTATTGAAGACCAATGACAGGACACCAGAAGATATGTAGAATGACATCAAAGACAACACTTATGAAGAAAGCAAAAGGTTATTAAAAATTTGAAATAAAAGTGAATGTAATATGAGACCCTGAATCTTGACTTTGATATTGAAGTAGCTAAATCAAAAGCAGCAAATCATGGAGTAAAAGAGTAGAAGCTTTTAAATCTTAGTGTGTGAAGGTGGTGTTAAAATGTACTGTACAAAGATCAGGAGTCACAAAAAGAAAAAATGAGGAACACGCTGTATTTTGCAAGCTAAAAGAACTGAAGGAAAAATTCAAGGCTCAAGCTGAAATACGAAAAAAAATCTATTGGAATTACTGAAGAAAAAATGTTGCTCAAGTTGCACAGGAAGAAACAAAAGAAGATAAAGGGAATACACAGTTACTGTACCAAAAAATAGTCTATTTACATTCATTTCAAGAGATATTGTCAAGAAGTTATAATACTGAGGAAAGAAACTCAAACTACTTCACTGAGAGCATTTTTCATAAACAAGATTACATAATTGATAAAATACCAATGGAGATAGTTATCAAAGGGATAAAATGTTAGATGAATTCTCTTATCTATACCAAAAATTTGGATGGCAGTTACCTTGCCAGCTGACTGAAAGAAATCCATAATTGTGCCTATTCCAAATAAAGTTGTTGGAATAGAAATAATGGAGCAATATTATTAATTTTATATACCAATAAATGTTGCCAAAGATGATTCAAGAACCAACAACTAGCAGAAATTCAATTTGGATTCATAAAAGAATGTGGAAAGAAAGATATTATAACTAAAAACATAGATTGCCACAAAAAAATCTGCTTGTATTTTATTGAATATGCAAAACCATTCAATTATGTGGATCAAAACAAAGATAATATTGTAAAAGAGAAGAATTCCAGAACAGTATTCTTTCAACTTGCCAGACCTGTGACTTTCTCCAAAAATAGTTTTATTGGCATAATTTACTAAAAATCCCACTGTGAGTCCAATATTGCTTTTGGTTTTTTTTTTTTTCAATATTGTGTCTTGTTCTACAATTTCATAGAGCAATATTGACTGCCATATTTTTAATTATAGGTTGTGAAGGCAGCCTGGTGCTTGTGGTATTTTATGAGCTTGTGCCTTTGAGATGACTATAACATAGCAACTCCAACCCTATGAACAAGAATTGGAATGTTGCTCTATCCTGTTCCATTACCATGATCTCTTGATGATGGTATTCTTGAACCCATTGGTACCGTAGCTGTATTAGTCCATCTTTGTGAGGTTCTTCCTGTCTTTTTATAACCTTCTACTTTCCCCAGAATGATTGCTTGTGCCCCCCAAGCCCCAAAGAATGGTCTTTCCTGACAACATGCCCAAAGTATGTGAAATGAAGTTTCACTGCCTTTACCTCTAAGGACCACCATATTAACACTCCCTTCAGGAAAGTGGTGTGTGTTCTTTTGACAATCTAAGTATATACTGTAATTTTATTCAACACCAGAATTCAAAAGTGTTGATTGTTCTCCAATCATCCTTATTCATTGTAGAACTTTCACACATTTTAACACAGCTACCAAATACCCATCCGTTAACTTTACTGTGAAGAGAAAATATTTGAAGTATATTCATGATTTGAAAGAGCTTGCCCCCAGAAACCATATGAACCTGGAGAAAAGATCAAAGTTATATGAGTGTTCAGGTCTTTTGTTCATAGGGTTGCAATAAGTCACCTACAACTTGACAGCACTTAACAACAACATATTCACGACGTGATTTTCTATACACTGAGTACAGGCTGAATCGCAGAAGGAGTTTTTTTAATTGTTTTTCTCTGTCTGAATTCTTTAAATGTCAGCACAAAATCTCCTTTCCCATTTTACATACTTGAAAAGATTATCTCAACCATATGTAGCTTCATGCATTGAAGTGCCAAAAGGTTATCTCATCCTCATTGTATTTCTAATGGACTTCTTAAAGAATTGCAATTAAGCAAAATACAAATGATATGTAATTCTATATATTCCAGAACTCTTTCTTTGGCCCTACTCTTATATCCCCAATGCCTACTGGGTATTTTGATCTGGACACCTGAAAGGCACTTTAAATTCAATTTGTCCAAAATACAGACGATCACCTGTTTTATCTTGTGCCCAATGTATTTCCTATCTTATTTAATAGCACTGTCACTCATCTAGCAGCTCAAGACAACTTCTTAGGAGTCATTCTATGTTTTTGTCTCTTTTGCTCAAACGTAAGTCACCTGTCTCTGGTTTTCTCCTATTCACTTGACAGTGTCTTGTGGTCCTACTGTTTCTAGTGCAAATTATCATAATGGAATGAGTCAGGTCTTTTGCCCTCCGGGCCGTTCACTGTCCTGCTATTCCTCCACATTTTTGCCAATGCCTTTTACCTAAAACAAATCAGATTCTGTCACTGTCTTATTTGAATTACTTCCCCCTCTGTTTCCTACAAGCTAAAAATTAATAGAAAATTCTATAAGTGCCCCATGATTCAGTGCTTGTCTACATGTTTATTCTCCATACATTTTTTTTCTTGTACACTTTGTGTGTGTGTGTGCTTTAGACATGCTAAGATAGCTAAAGTACTCCAAAAATGCCATGTCCCATTCCATCGGCCACTTTAACGAAGGTTGTTCTTTCAGCCTCTATTCATCTGCTCCTTTGGGCACCTCTTCCTCCTGCTGTAATAACTTGGACAAGGTCTACCGTCCTCTGAATCCTTTTCAGACTTGTGAGGTAACTTTTGTAGTTCACTGCCAGTTTTCTCGTAACATCTAGAATGTAATTCTGAACAGAAAATTAAATATATAGGAA
>NW_006399754.1:25833193-25855193 GCF_000299155.1 Elephantulus edwardii
ACTTTCATGAAAGCATGTAAGCCAGCTACTTCAAGCCACACGACCTAATATCTGTGAGTGTTTTAAAACAGTACAGACACTGACTATGTTTGACACAGTATTTGTTAATTGTCATCGAGCAAAGATTCAATAAACATTAGTTTAACATGTTAAAAAACTTATCTACCTCAAAAAACAAGTGAGATTTCAGATTATCTTTTCAATATTAAGTGTAGGCTTTCCTTTCAAAGCCCACCATATACTTCCCGCCCACCCCCCTTATTGTGCACCATCAATTCAGATCTGACTGGCACAGAAGAAGACAGTCGGTCCCTCCTTCTTCAGCGGAGCATGTTGTGTATTTGAACCGCATGCCTCAGGATTGCTGTGCAGCTTCTTGCCAATAGGCCACCAAAGCTCCCTCTCACCATAGACTACTGACACTCTTGGGCATCTACTCAGTCTTAACTTTGTTATTTACTATATATTTAGATCCCTGAGTCTTTGAAGTTAATTTGTATATTTCTGATGAGGAAAAATATAATGCCTATAATCATATTTTGTCATCTTACATATCTGTAATGATTTAGCAGATGTCTTATAGATTATACACAATGAATGTAAACCACGTGGTATTTAAGATTAATGATAATCAATAGTATTGTTTAGAGATGCAATAGCTATATTTATCTACAAGCTTTCCTATTCATATTTCCAAAATGATTCTAGCTAATAGTAATTATTTAGTAATTGTATCTATGTAATGGGCGTGTTTTAAGGAGGGACCGGTCCTTGGAGAGAGACATCATGTTTGGGAGGTTGGATGGACAGCGCAAGAGAAGACGGACCTCTATGAGGTGGATTGATTCAGTGACTGGGGTAATCGGGATGGGTGTGTCAGAGGCAGTGAGATTGGCACAGGACAGAGCAGAGTTTAGGGCTGTTGTACATAGGGTCGCTATGAGTCGCAAACGATTTGACGGCACATAACAACAACAACAACAACAACATCTATGTAATGCATCTTAAGAATTATGCTCTTATTATTCATATTTTGAAACTATATATTAGAGATATGGAATCATGATTTCACAAGTTAAATATGTTCTGCATAAACTAAACGAAGTTCTATTTCAAGGCATGCATTAAGTTTTTCAACAATTTCAATGTATCTACTAATTTTGTCTTTGCAAAATACAAGAATATATAAAAATGATTTGTCATATCTCAAAAAATTCTGTCACAATAGTTTATTGAATAGAATATTGTCAAAACTACAGCTAACATTTTAATCAAACTTAAAACCTTCTCATAAATTCTCTAGACTAGTTATTAGAAGTCATGCGAAGAAAACCAATTCATAATTCTTGCAGTACAACCAGGAATAGACTGCAAATGGATCAACGATATGTCACAGTCACCCAAATCACAACCTGTCAAAAGGTGCTCAGAAAGTAGTAATGAAAGGCAACCTCTGTCAGCAGTAGTCATGGAGTTGTTACACACTTTTAATAGAGCAATTCTGAGATCATGGTGTGCACAGAATTCTACCTGAAATGTCTCAGATGAGTTCACCTGAATCAGGTGAGGCTTTAAGTGAATTATGAGAGGCTCTACATGTAAGTGAGGTTTATAAACCAGGTAATTTTAAGTGGTTTCCTAGTAAAATTTTAAAAAATAAATATCATCCTACCCTTTCTCAAATGATAAAGCTGTAAAGTGACATTGTAAAAACACCATCAATTAAAGTAGGTAGTTTAGAAATTATTTCTCCTGATCTTTCAATTATTTCTCGTGTTTTACAGTTTAACATTTCAAGACTTGGTTCAAAGTAGAATGCATTTATTTTAGCCAAATTAATTGTTGCTGTACCATTGGGCCAGAACCAATCCATAGCTGATTCTCTGGTGGGTTTTCAGAGGCTGTTAATCACAGAAGAGCAGATTGCCTGCCCTTCTCCCACAGAGCAGCTGATGGGTCAGAATCACGTGCCCGTAGGATTGCAGCCCAGCTTCATGCCACTAGGCCATAAGTGCCAATAAACAAACTCACTTACTCTCAAGATGGGCAAAAAGAAATGAAGGACCTCTTGATATCTGGGAGGATCTTAGCGGATTCAAAACTGAGGTGCATGTAAAAATACTTATACTTAAATATTATATCCTTATAGCCCTTTTCAAAAAATTAATTCTGCATTATCCCAAGA
Source organism: Elephantulus edwardii (assembly GCF_000299155.1). Lineage (NCBI taxonomy): Eukaryota > Metazoa > Chordata > Mammalia > Macroscelidea > Macroscelididae > Elephantulus > Elephantulus edwardii. The sequence continues at coordinate 25,835,379 of NW_006399754.1, forward strand.
CTAAGATATTTATAGGCAATGATAGTTTCTTTATCAAATTAAAATAAAGGACACTGAAATAAATGAAAAATACACTTACTGGGAAAGAAATACATAATCAGAATTATTATATAAACACATTAAAATTAATTTACTTTGAAAAAATAAAGTATGCATAAGTAATAAAATGTAAATAAAATATAGTTCTGGTAAACCAGAACTATACAAAACACGGTATTTGGAAACAAGTTCTTTTCTTAGGTACTGTCGAGTCAGAATTCCTTCATAGCTGAGCTTCCAACACGTTTTCAGAGGCAATAAATCACTCGGGAGAAGATTTCCCTTCTTTTTCCCAATAAGCTGCTGGTGATTTCCAACTGTGTACCTTTGGCTTGGCACCAATTTCTTCACCTTGAAGCCGTGAGATGCTAAAGGTGAAACTGCAAATTGATTTGACTTTTGCATATGTATGCTTTCAAGGGCTCTGTGTTACACCACACTTTTATAAAAACATGTGTTGTTCTGTTTGTTGGGAAGATTTTTAAATTCTTTTGAATTATTGGTACACACCGCATGTGGTTCATAATAGATTTTGTGAAATGTTAATTTGGACACTGAGGAAATACCATATTCTATACAGATTATTTCTATATGACTGAGAGCTAAATTCCCATTAAGTCTACTATGTCAAAAATTAACACGACCTCACTAGACAAAGCCTAAGAACTCTATCAGCTGAATACAAGAGGTCAACCTTGCTCAGCATACAATCATGAGAGGACTTAGTGCTTATGTAGACTCAGGACTGCATATCTAGAATGAGGGGCCATGAAGAGGCGATCATGGGGACTGGTGCATGGGTGCTGGAGTGTGCCTCAGGGTAGTGGATCTGGATGCTGAAGTCTTGATCATTCCTCAGACTTCATGAATATGTACATCCTCCACTGTATCCAACTTCCTCAGAAGAAGTGACAGAGATATGGCAGGTGCCATCCTGTTCCAGTAAAAGGTTGCCTAACTGCTACTTGGGTAAGTGAAGGCAGGAGGAGACAGTAGACATAGCACTGTAGCCATAGGGTTGCATCTAGAAAACATGCTCCCTTTTCACTTTTAGAATTTAGGGTATTAAAAAAAATAATAATTGTTGCTATATCTCTTACTCAGATTTATTCTATGTCATCTTTACACTCTCTCCAAGTGTTTAAGTTCATTGGTGCATTCACTGTGTCGATTCATTTCACTGAGTGTATTCCCCTCATTGTTGATTCTCTACTTTCTGAAGCATGATACCCTTGGCCAGAGACTGGGTGCTCCTCCAAATATACTAGAAGTACTTAAGAGGAAGTCTTACTATCTTTGCTTTCCAAGAAATACTTTGATTATACCTTTAGAAACTATTTAAACTCAAAAACTTACTGCTGTCGAGTCAGAGTCATCTCATAGCTAAACCTACAGGTAGTTTATGAAGGTTATAGTCAGAGAGCAGGAAGGGCAGTAGTGGCATTGGAAGCAGGAGTGGCATCCACTTCCTAAAGAGCATGCCTCTGGAAACCGTATGAACTTTGATAAATATTGATAGTTGTAGAGGGGCATCAGGCCTTTTGTTCATAGAGTCTCTATGAATCGTGCTTGACTGGAAGGCGATCAACAACAACAACATAGTCAGATAGGAGGACATTGCCCATCTTTCTCCAATGAAGCCACGAGTGGATTCCACCACTAGGGAGTCACAGTGTTTGCGTTAGGAGCACAACTCACTACAGACCATTTTACCAGAACTCTTAATAAGCTAAAGGAGAGTTGTGTTCCATAGAAACAAAAAACAAACCAAAAAGCACAAAAAGATCACTTTGTGAGACCATAAAAAGGCACGTCATATAAGATTGTTCGAGTGTCTAGAATGTAGACCTATTCATTTTTTCTCTAATTTTAAAGACTTTAGCAATCACTTGTAAATATATCAGTAACATATGCAACTCACAACACATCATACATGCAAAAAAGTAAGGCCTGACTTTACATTTCCTTAGGTGTGAGTGTGTTTGAGTGTGTGGGTGTTTGAAAAAAGAACAGAGATTGAGAAGGGTTTTCACAGCTGTTGTGGGGTCTTTTCCCTGGATGAGTTTTGGATGTTTGAGTCATTTTTTTCTAATGACCTCACCTCTGAATACTAGCAAATAAGATAGCATTCCTCTAGTCCATCAGCAAATGATTGTGTGATTGCCTATAAGAAATAGGAGAACACATCTTCCCCTAACTAATGGACTGTACAACCTGCACTTAGCTGAAGTGATTGTCTACTGAAATGACTACATTTGGATTTGCCTAGAAATCTGAAACAATGTACAGTAACAATCTCAGATAGAAGAGCAATTATTTTTGTTCATCCATATCTGTTTTAGTATCTCCTGATTTTATGCCTCATTCCATCCCATACCCATAAATGCAACTTTATTTGTTATCAAATGAAGACATGCTTTAAGAAAGGAGTAGAAATCGTATGTATAGAGAAATGTGTTTACTAGAGCCCACATGCTTACACTTACATAAATAAATGTTTCTGCTGGATTCTAGCTTAAATCTATGAAACAATTTTAAAATATTATTTCTTTTATTACCAATATATTATGAAGAAACATAGTGTATTAATAGCAGGAGATTTTAATACTAACTCTATACATGCATATACCCAAATTTCATTAATTTTACATTGCAACTGTAAACTACTATTGATGTGCAATTATTTTGCAGGTATTTCCTGAGTCAATTTTCTAAGTCAGGAAATTAAAATATATGTGTTTTTAAGCAACAAAGAATTGAAATATTATTTAATAAATTCCATTTCTGATATTAGAAAAGCATTAGTCATCATCTTCCCGATAAACCTTTGTTAAAACCTGTAGTAAATGTTCAGTCCCATTAACTGTCCAGTAATATCTAGAGGACCTGCGTCTCAATTATTTTATAAGAGGTCTAGGAATAATAACATAAAAAGTTATCTGTTGCCTCTTCCAGCAACCATTTGTAAATTGATAGATAATGAGAATATTTAAAAATAAAACCAAGGGTTCAGGTTTTGACAGAGATAGTCCATGTGGTTCATTGACATCTATCTATGCATTACCTAAAGAAGGATATCTGTGTTGCCTATTGTTAAAAGGTCCTCCACCTTGGGAGTCCTTGCATAGAGGTGAGATTGAAAAGATGAAAGGAGTGTGAAAACTGGAAGGTAGAATGCTCAACCAGCATAAACCAAAAGAAACTGAGTGCCAAGAGTTAGTTATGAGTCATAGCAATCTTCCAGTGGGTTTCCTACTTTTTAGATATTTAAGGTGAGACACTTACCCAACTTTCTTCCTTAAAGCTATTAAAGTGTTCAAATTACCAACGTTGGAGTTAGCATCCCAGGATGTAAACAACTCTGGAGACAGAGCTCTTTCTTACTTTCATAGAAACACTTTTTCTTAATAATGATTCACATAGATATATCTGTGAATAGTGATCCAGTATCTTAAGTGTTTGAAATAACCTGTCATTTCTTACTTTAGTAAGCATCTGGTTTTGGTTTTGTTGTTGTTGTTGTTGTTGTTATTGTTGAGTGCCATTGAGTTGAGTATGACTCATAGCAACCCTATGGACAATTGATCTGAATACTGTCTTATATCCTGTGCCACTTTGACAATCTCTGTCACATTTAAGACCATTGCTGCAGACACCATGTCACCCCAGTTGGTCAAGGGTCTTCCTCTCTTTTGCCACCCCTCTCCCTTCCCAAGCATGATGTCGCTCTCCAAGGAATAACCTCTCCTAGCAATATGTTCAAATAAGGTGAGGCAAGCTGCATTATCTTTGCTTCCAAGGAGCACACTGGCTACATCTTCCCCAAAACATCTTTGTTCTTTTGGCAATCTATTGAGTCTTCAGCACTCTTCCCCATTACCATGGTTTAAAGTGTTGTTGTTGTTGTTGTTGTTAGGTGCTGTTGAGTTGAGTGCAACCCATAAAGACCCTATGAACAACAGATCGGAACCCAATTCTATTATGGTCCGTCCTCATACTTCCTGAAACAATAGAGCCATTGTGGAATCCACCATGTCAGTCTATTTGGTCGAGGGTCTTCCTTTCTTTTGCCAACCTTCTAGTTTCCCAAGCATTATGTCCATCTTCAAGGAATAGATCCTCTTAGTGACATATTCAAAGTATGTGAGGCAAAGCCTTATAATCCTTGCCTCCAAATAACACTGGTTGCACCCTCTCCAAGACATATTTGTTCTTTTGGCTGTCCCTGAGATGTCCAGTTCTCTTCTCCAACTTCACAGTTCAATGGTATCAGTTCTTCCTCTGCCATCCCAATTCATTGTTCAGCTCTCATATGCATTGCAAGTAATTGTAAAGCCCATGGTTTAAATCAAACACACCTTAGTCCTCAAATGGACATTATTATTCCTCAAAATTTGGAAAGGTCTCTAGCTGCAGAATTTCCCAGTGCAATAAATCTCCTGATTTTCTGACTGCTGGTACAAAAGGTATTAATCGTTTATCCGAGAAATATGTTGACAGTTTCAATCTTTTCTCTATCAATCAAATGCTACTTATTGGTCTAGATGTAAGATTCTTTGTTTTCTTGACATAGAGATGCATTCTTTATTGAAGGCTGTGTTCTTTGATCTTCTGCTACGAATGATTCAAGTCCTCCTCACTTTCAACAAAAAGGTTGTGTTATCTGCATAACGCAGGTTATTGATGAGTCTTCCTCTCATCCTGACGCCACATTCTTCTTCATAAAGTCCAGCTTCTTAAATAGTTTGCTCAGCATACAGATTGGATAGGTATGACAGGAGACTACAACCATGACATACTCCCTTCTCTCTCTTTTTTTGGAGAAAACCATTTTTTAAATTTTTTTACTAATGACTTTTTATATAGCATATGTTTTTACAGCATATTCTTCCCATTTAATTTTCCCCATTCATTCATTGTTGCACATTTTCCTCCCTGCCCGCCCCTCCCCCCAGTTCTTTTTTTCTCTTTGAAAAGAAAAAAAATTCTTTCATTGTTATACAATACCCCCCCACACACACACCCCCGAGTCCACAGTCCACTTTACTATGCATCACTCTCTTCTTAATTTTAAACCGTGCAGCGTTCCTTTGTTCTGATTGTACAACGGCCTCCTGGTCTAGGAATAGGATTTTCATGAGCACTATTAAGTGCTTTGGAATTCCCATTCTTCTCTATATTATCGATAACTTTTTATGATACACACAGTCAAAAGCCTTTGCATAGTCAATAAAGCACAATTAGACATTCTTCTGGTGTTCTTTACTTCTAATTAGGACCAGGTGGGTGGGCCTATCTGATTAAAAGTTAGTTGGGACATGAGTGATAGCCTTTTGTTTGAAGTATTTGGATTCTGGAAGGTAGATTGTTTTTATTTAACAATTAGATGTAAGTTGTTTGGTTGTTTTGATTTAACAATAGAGGTAAGCAGTTTGATCATTTTTATTTAATTCACAATCAGTTGTAAACTGGAAGCCTCTTGTTTAAACCAGTTTGAACCCAGTGAGTGGGCTTTTGTGTTGAAAAGTTGGTAGGAAAGATTAATATCTGCAAGGACAGCGAAAACAATATTTCAAGTGCTTTAGAAACAATGCTATTTAAGTTCTTTATTAATTTCTGACTATTTTCAAAACTCCACCTGTCTTAATAGGATTTAAGAATATTTACTGTGACTCCAATTTAGTAATTCTTTTTACTGTAAAGTTGAGTGCTTTCTACAAGGCTTGCAGAAATACTTGAAATTTAATATAACTTAAAATATACTGCTATTATTTGCCATCTGTCTTTGATGTTGTCATTATGCTAATAGTACAATACTTATGCAGTTTAAGTAATCTTTCTAATCATCTCCAGTGTATTTTCCCTGAAATTTCAAGTGCTAATAGAAAGAAATGAGAAATTTGTAATTCTTAAAATAATAAGTATATATGTAATTACTACCATATATTTTTCACTCTACTAACAAATTTTCATTATATAAAGTCTGATGCAGTATAATTATGTCATGTAATTTACAATTTACTTGATACTCATTAAATGAAATCTATCGCTTTTCAATAAAAAACTACCAAAATTGAACAAAAGGGGATTTTGACAGAAGCAAATAAAGGACTTGTTATCAACAAGACAGTGTAGAAAAGGAAAGGTATGTGGAATATAATCAGAGGCCTGTGGAATTGTATTGGATATAAGCCATGAATAGATAATTGCACTTGAAGAAGCAATTCACCATCCATTGACTACATTCTTGATTCTCTGTCTGATTCAATTCTTTAAGCCCAGGTGACATGGTCTATTCTGAGCTTCTGTCTGCACCAGCAAAGTGAAATGGACAATTGAATGTTTATCCAGTGAGTTTAATCAATGTAGATGGTTCTTTATTAATTCTTGGTCTTTAAGATAAACAATTTGTTTTCCATTAATTTATGGATAATTGTCTCTATTCTTTTTTTAAAATTGACTCTGCAGATGTTTTCTAAGAAACCCATTTGCTTCGACCCAATATTCTACTCTACTTCATTTCATTAAAAACAACAGCATAATTTTATACCTTGCATTTCTTTTCACCATCTAATTTCTTTGACTGTCTTTTTCACTTAGTCTGTCCTTAGTATTTAAACAATATGCTAAATTAAGGATTGAACAATTCAAAATGTCTATTTCATTGTTCTCATCATATATAGTAGAGGTTGTTACCTTCAAGAAAAAGAATTTCTAAGCATCATAATGACTGAACGAGTGTTGACTTAACAAAAATATTCTGCTGGCAAAATAAAAGCACCTTTGTGACTAATATTTTAATTTCATTTAGGTGGTCTCTAACAATGTAATTTGTCTTTTACACAAAATATATCATTTACTAAGAATTGTAGTAACTATCTACAAATAGAAATTGTACACAATGTATACCAATTTGAATCTAAACTTTCCAAGCAAAATTACAGAACTTAAAATCTATTCTTTCTATCTGTCTATCTATCTATCTATCTATCTATCTATCTATCTATCTATCTATCTATCTAATCTATCTTTCTTTCTATCCTTCTATCTTTCCTATACTCTGTCTATAGTCTATCTATACTATCACTGATTCTAGGAAATAACACCATGTTGTTTTTCAAAATAGGTTGTCAGGAATCTGTATCTGCCTCTTAAAACATTACATTTTACTCTACTGATATGTCACCATCAGTTGATTAGTTAATAGTATCACATATAGAACAGAAATTAAAATGTAGAAGACTTATGAAAGAAACTGAGACGTTTCTCAAGAAAAGGGTGTATAGAAACCTTAGTCATGGTAACCTTAACAGCAATGTACTTGACCAAAATACTGCAGTCAGATATTCAATTGAATCACGGTTAAGATCACGAAACACAAAGTATTTGAGTCCCTGAAAGTTAAGTAGAAAATATCAAACTAGTATTTACTTTTGCAAATAAATGTATAGGTATGTGGTTTTTAGGTGCCATTGAGTTGGCGAGAACTTATGAATGCTAGGTGAAAGTCTTATCTTATCCTGAACTACCTCACAAGTTCCATCATGTGCAAGCTCACAGATGAAGTAATTAAGAGGTGACTGAATATTATAATCTTCATTAAATATTCTATTTTATGATCTAAAATCAACACTTAAAGTTGAAAGTGTGTAAATGTTCTCATTTCTCAAATTCCCATCAACTTCTAGTATGACTAAACATTTGCATTTTCCATTTTGTTATGTGCCATCAAGTCTACTATGTCCCATAGCAACCTCATGAACAATGGACCTAAACCTTGCCCTTATATGAGCCAACCTCACTGTATTTAACACACGTGTTGGCATAGTCAGTATGTCAATCCATCTAACCCAGGGTCTTCCTCTTCTGTGCTGACCCTATACCCTTCCAAGCATGATGTCCTTTAAGGTCTGGTCCCTGTTGGCAGCGTGCACAAAGTACGTGAAAAAGAGCTTCAGATTCTTTGCCTCCACGGAGCAAACTGTTTTCACCCTCTACAGGACAGATGCATTTGTTCTCTTGGCATTCCATAGTATATTCAATACTCTTATCTAGAACCACAACTCAAAGGTTGTTCTTCTGTCATCTGTATTCGTTCACCAGCTTCAGAGGTATAGTAAGTGACTGAGAAGGCCATGGCCTAGTCAGGCATGCCTGAGTTTCTAAACCGACATCATTGCTCTTCAGCAACCTGGAGAGCTCTTTGTCCTGTTTTAGAGGTATGAAAAAGAGTAATGTTTTAAATATTACAATGAAATAAATATAAAATTATACATATGCTATTCTTATTTTACAACTACGAGAAAATTAGTAAGCTTATTCTTAAATTAACAAACAGAACTATATGAAAACTTTTACATTCTTGTAGACCTATCTCTATTTTCTCTCTCTTCATTTAAGAATGCACTTTGTTCAGATTCACTATAAACATTACTAAAAGCAGCAGTCAAGAAATGAAATACTAAAAAAAAAAAAAGAAATGAAATACTAAAGATCTCTTTAAAATGTTGAAAAAGACTAAATGTTGAAGACTAAGGTATATATGATCTATTGTTAGGTGTCATCAAATCGAGTACTACTCTTAGTGACCCAATGAACAACTTATTTGACACTGTTCCATGCTGTGTTTTCCTCACAAACTCTGACACACTCAAGCCAAGTATTTTCAATCACTTCACATACATGTTAAAGACAAACAGTGAATATGGAATGTGGAGGACAAATTAATGAAGTTGAATTATGGTTTGTTGAAGAATATAAAATATAACATTGGCTTCTAAAACAAAACAAAAGATTAATTTCAGAAGTACAACCAGATTTCTCCTTAGAAAATACCATAGTGAGAATTCTTCTTAAGTACTTTGGATATTATCAAGTGGTACAAGAACCTGGAGAAGGACAGAATTGTAAAGAGAGTGTCAGTACAAAGGAAGGAAGGCTCTCAGGATGAAGTAACGCAGTGCAGCAATGGTCTCAAATATATTGGTGACTGTGAGGATTAAATCTAAACACTCGGCAGTGTTTAGATTTGTTATACATTACTATGACTCTGAACTTGATCCAATTCACCACAAGTTCATCCAGAAATAACTAATACCCTAAGTTTTCCAATCATCTACCTTTTGTTTTTCTTTATAATTTTATTGGTATCCCATACTGCTGTTGCTATGTGCTGTCTAGTCAACCTTGACTCATAGGGATCTTATCCACAATAGCTCTTAAATCTGACCTATATTGAGCCCATCTCACTGTTTACGACACATCTAGTTGGTGGCCTTGGTAACAGAAATGAGGTCAGAGATAGAATGATAGTTATTTTGTGCAATGATTTATTAATTGCAAATAACTTGTATAAGAAAGACAAATGGTAACTACAAACATGGACCTCATTCAAAGGACTACATGGGAATCAGATTGATTATATCCGTGGAAAGAATTGTTGAAGACTTTCAATATCAGCTGTGAAAGAACCATATACTGCTTTATTTATTTATATGTAGGTTATAATATTATAATTTTTTTCTATTTATATCAAGAAGACAAAGATTCTCACCACTGAGCCAATGGTAGCACCATAATAAATGGAGAAGAGATTGAGGCTATTAGCAATTACAACTTGCTTGGATCCATAATCAATGCTTTTAACACCAGCAGTCAGGAAATCAAAAGACTAATTGCATTGGCAAAATCTGTAATAGACCTCTTCAGAGTGCTGAAGAGCAATGATGTCAGTCTAGGTAGAAAGTTGTGCCTAATCCAGGCCATTGTATCAATGCTTGTTACTTTACAGAGAGTTGGACAATGACTAAGGGTGACAGAAGAAGAACAGATGCCTTCAAGTTGTGGTGCTGAAGAAGAGTCTTAAACATACCATGGACTGCCAAGAAAACAGATTGATCTAGAAAACAAATAGGCCCATCTTGGAAAGGGTAAAACCAAGTATCTCCTTGGATGCTAGGATATTGAAGCTCTGCCCCACTTACTTTGGGCACATGGCCAGAAGAGCTCAGTCTTTGGAGAGGAACATCACACTCAGAAGGGTGGACAGACAGCGCAGGAGAGGGAGACCCTGGATGAGACGGATTGTTACAGTAACTGGGGGGATAGGGGTTGGTGTTCAGAATTAGTGAGACTGACTCAAGACAGGGCCAGCTTCAGAGCTGCTGCACATAGAAGGGGTCGCTATACATCGCAGGCAACTCAATGGAACATAACAGCAATAACATACTATGATAGATTTGGAAGCAGGAGTGGCATCCACTGGAACTTTGATAAATATTGATAGTTGTAGAGGGGCTTCAGGCCTTTTGTTTGTAGGGTCGCTATGAGTCGTACTTGACTCAAAGGTAATCAACAACAACATTTGCATTATATTTGTTTATATATCACTATCTCATTCATTCTCATTGTTGTTTGTGCTGTTGATTTGGAACTGACTCATAGCTGACTCTCCAGTGGGTTTCCAGAGGCAGTAAATCACATGGGAGAAGACTGCCCATACTCCTGCCACACAGCAGCTGGGGAATTTGAATTATGTGCCTTTGGTTGCAATGCACCTTTATTTACCACCCAACCACCAGTGCATGCACAGAGTCAAAATCGAATCACAGCTGACCTTCCAGAGAGCTTTTGAAGGTTATAAACTGCACCGGAAGAGTTCCCCTTTCTCCTTTGGAGTCACTGGTGAAAGAAAACTGCCAAAGAGCACCATCTTCCATTGAATTAGGAGCAGGACTCTCTATGAAATATGCCACAATATATAGCTATATATTTCCTACGCATTAGGCTACAGTTGTTACATATAAAGTTGAGTATTACTTATAGTGACACTATAAGCTACAGATTGAACCTTGTCCTATCCTATGCCATCCTCATCATCTCGGACACATTTGATCCTGTTGCTGCAGTTACTGTATCCATCTATTCCATTGAGAATTTTCTACTAGAACACTTTCTCACTTAACAATGATGTTGTTGTTGTGTGCAGTCAAATTTCCTGTGACCTATAGGAACCCTCTGTATGGCACCTCTGAAGCCTGCCCCGTTCTGAGCCAGTCTCCTTAATTCCAACACACCAGCCTCTATTGCCCCTGTTACTGCATCAATCCATCTGCTCCAGGGTCTTCCTCCTCTGAGCTGTCCCTCCACTCTTCTGTGCTTGGTGTCCTTCTCCAAGGTCTGGTTTCTCCTGGCCACGTGCCCAAAGTATATGAGATGGAGCTTCAAAATCCTAGCTTTCACCTTCTTGGAGACAGACCTATTTGTTTTCTTGGTGATTCATGTTATGTTTAAAACTCTTCTCCAACATCTTCAAAATCATCGATTCTTCTTCTGTCGTCCTTAGTCATTGTCCAGCTCTCTCTTGCATACATAAAGCAATACTTGACTTGGAAATTTAAATTCAATAGAATAAATTTGATGTAGATTTGTATCAGTGTTGATGATTCTTTTCTTTTGAATTTATTGTTGTTGTTGTTGTATATCTTTGAGTCAAAAACCACTTAAAGTGGACTCAGTGGGTTTTCAAAATCAGTAAATTGAACAGGAGGAGATTGCTCATCTTTCTACTGTGGAGCAGTTGGTGGGTTCAAACCACATGAATAAACAGCACAAATCCTACCACTAAGCCAGCAACATTTAGTAACCATTCAGAATTAATAGTTAAGTGGGAGCTTGTATTAATGCTTCTCGTTAGAATTTTCCATTGTCCTTAGAAAGACTTTTTACTAAAGGTACTCTCTTCACTAGTTGTAGATTTAGGCATCAATCTTGGTTCCATAGTTTAGTTCTAATTCAAAAGTCTTTCCATGAAATAAAAAAAAAAAAAAGAAGAATCACTTTTGGGAAACAAAATTCATCCTCAGCCCCCCATTAACAGGTTGCTATAAGTTAGGAGTTCATCTGATTTTTGCTCATTGGTGGTCGAGGCCTCAAACCTGTTCCTGAGATGGTTTTGAAATTCTGATGGACTAGACTCAAGGTTGAACATTGGTTCTCGTGGATCTGCTTTTCTTTAGCTTCAGCTTGAACTTGCATATGAGTACCTGATGGTCTGATGCACAATCAGCACTGGGCCTGGTTTTCACAACTCATATTGAGTTTCTCCATTGATTTTTTTTTTTCTTCTTCAGAGTAGTTAATCTTATTCCCATATAGACCATCAGGTGAGGTTTGTTTTTATAGTTGTCAATTAGGTTTCTTATAAAAGATATTTGCAATGATCATTGTACAAAATTCTCTCATTCTATCTCTAGACTCATTTCTGTCACCAAGTTCATGTTTTTCCACTATTGACCCTTCTTCCCTGTTCCCACCTTTTGCATTCCAGTCTCTCAGTATGATAAAACATTTTGGTTGCGTGTTCTGTCACTTCCCGAGAGCAAAAGTTGGCAGAAATCATATATTTCCTCCTCTTTGGCCTTGGTTGTTTGTGCATAAATTTGAATGATAGCGGTATTTATTAAAAGGTCTTCCTTGTATGCATATTGATATTATCCTGTCACTCACAACATTGTATCTTAAGACAGACCTAGAAATTTTATTTTTAACTATGAATGTGATACCATTTTTCCTCATCTTTTTATTCCCAGTGTAGTAAATCATATTTGATTCAAAATGTCCCAAGCCAATTCATTTCACCAGTGTCTTGTATGTCAGTATTCATGCATTTCCTTTCTTTTTTAACAATCTCCAATTTTCCTCCATTGCATTGGGAAAGTATCCTGCCAGGGACATATCTGAGGACTTTCAGAGTACTGAAAAGCAACTATGATATTCTGGAGTCTAAATTGAGCTTGATTCAAGCCATGGTCTTTGCAATTACTTGCTAAATACATCAGAGAGCTGGACAATGATGAAGGAAAATAGAAGAATTGATGCCTTTCAGTTGTGGTACTGGAGAAGGGTGCGGACTGCCAGGAGAACAAACAAGTATGTTCTGGGAAGAGTGAAAACAAGCTGTTCCCTGGAGGCCAGGATTTCGAAGCTTCATCTCATATATTTTGGGCACATGGCCAGGAGGGATCAGGCCTTAGAGCGGGACATCATGCTTGGAAGGGTGGAAGGACAGTGCAGAATAAAAAGACCCAGGGTGAGATGGATTGACTCAGTGACTAGAGAAATGAGATTAGGATTGTCAGAAATTGCAGGATTGGCTCAGGACACAGCAGAACTCAGAGCTAATGTACATTGGGTGGCTATGAGTTACAAGTGACACATAACAACAACGAGTTACAAATTAGGAAGACCCCCAGCCACATGGATTGACACAGTGACTGCAGCAATGGGCTCAAATATGTCAGAGATTGTGCGGATGGCACAGGATAGGTCTGGTTTCATATTTGTTGTCCATAGGGTCCTTCTGAGTCATACTCAACTCAAGAGAACCTAACAACAAAAATTATAACATAAGTTAAAATTGGATTGATGACAGTGGTTTGGTTTTCATTTTTAGATTCTTTTTATCAATGATTCAATGATTCACTCAGTTTAACTTTTAAAGCTAAGATTAACATCTTTTCACAGGTAATTCTACAATATTGCTATTCTATAAATTATATTCAACTACAAGCTGCTAAGTGTTGGAAGTCAAATGTAAGATATAATTACTTATATTTTGGGATTCTTAGAAGGTTCAAGGCAAACAGTCTTTTAACACACACATTTTAGGTTAGTTGCCAGTTAAAGAACAAGGAAACACTACAGGGCTTAAAATCAGAAAAGATACGTGTCAGTTTGTACTCTTTTTCATACCTATTCAAGTGATATGCTGAGAAAATAATTTTAAAAGATAGATTATATTAAGAAGAATATGGCGTAAATACTAGAGTAAAACTCCTAACAGATTGCATTTGTAAGTAACACAGTCTTGTTTGCTAAAAGTACAGAGAACTGGAAGTACTTGCTATAAAATTTGCAGACTTTAGCCTTCAATATAAATTCAATGTCAACATCAAGAAAACAAAAAGTCCTCACTAGTGGACCAACAGGCAACATCATAAAACAGAGAAAAGATTAAAGTAGTGAACTATATAATTTTACATAGACTAAAATCAAAACCAAATTAACAACAATTAAGAAATCAAAATACTCTAATGCTGGGGAAAATCTCCTGGGAGGGAACTCTACAAGGTGCTAAAGAGTAAGGATGCCAGTTCAAAGACTAAGGCGTACCTGGTCAGGCCATGGTGTTTTCAGTTACTACCTACACATCTGAAAGTTAGACAATGAGTAAGGATGACTGGAGGGGGAATCAAAGCCTTTGAGTTGTGGTGCTCAGGAAGTGTTGAATATCCCATTAACTGCTAAAGGAACCAAAAGGTCTGCATTGAAGAGAATGAAACTATGGTGCTCCTTGGAAGCAAGGGTGGTGAAACCGAGTCTCGCGTAATTTGGGTATGTTGTTAGAAGGAACCAGTCTTTGGAGAAGGACATCATGCTTGGAAAGGTGGAGTGTCAGAGAAAGAGAGGAAAACCTTAAACAAGATGAATTGATAGTGACGTTAACAATGGACTTGATCATGAGGATGGCTCAGTATAAGCCAGTTTCTATTGTTCAAATGGTTGATAGAAATCATATCAATTTAGTGACATCTAACAGCAAGAAGGAGGAAGTTCAAATTGGTCTGAAGGAGTTTGCAAAAAACAAGGCTCCAGGAGTTGATGGCAAACCAATTGACATATTTCAACAAAAAAAAAAAAAAACACTGCCCTGGATGTACTCACTAAGTTGTACCAAGAAATCTAGAGGAAAGCCAGCTCGCCAACTGACTGGAAAAGATCAATATTTGTTCCCATTCCAAAGAAAGGGGACCCAACACAGTGCAGGAATTATCGAACAATATCATTAATATCACATGCAAGCAAGATTCTGCTGAAAATGATCTCAAAACGTTTGGAGCAATATGTCAACCGAGAACTGCCAGATGTGCAGGCTGGATTTAGAAGAGGTCGTGGTACTAGGGATATTATAGCTAATGTTAGATGGATCTTGGCAGAAAGCAAAGAATATCAGAAGAATGTTTAACTGTGCTTCATTGACTACGCAAAGGCTTTTGACTGTGTGGATCACAACAAGCTGTGGCTGACTCTGAGAAGAATGGGAATCCCAGAACATTTGATTGTGCTAATGTGAAACTTATACTTGGACAAGAGGCAGTTGTCAGGACAGAGCAAGGAGACACTGCATGGTTCAAAATCAAGAAGGGGGTCCATCGGGGATGTAGTCTGTCTCCATACCTTTTGAATCTGTATGCAGAACAGATCATCTGAGACACTGGGCTGTACGAGGAGGAATGTGGCATGTGGTTTGGTGGAAGAATCATCAACAAACTGCGTTATACAGATGACACAACCCTGCTTGTTGAAACTGAGAAGGACCTGAAGTGCTTGCAACAGAAGTTCAAGGATTTCAGCTTCCAATATGGATGGAAGCTCAACATCAAGAAAACAAAGATTCTCACCATTGGGCCAATTGGCAATATCAGTACGAATGGTGAAGATATTGACATAGTTAAGTTTTAGTTTACTTGGCTCCACAGTCAACAATCTTGGTAACAGCAGCCAGGAAATCAAGAGACAAATTATATTGAGAATGTCAGCTGTGAGGGACCTCTCAAGAGTACTGACATGCAACAACATCAGGCTGGAGACTAAGGTGCGCCTGATCCAGGCTATAGTCTTTGTAATTATGTGCTATGCATCAGAGAGTTGGACAGTGAATAGGGATGATAGAAAGAGAACTGATGCCTTTGAGCTGTGTTGCTGGAGAAGAGCATTGAATAGAATATACCATGGACTGCTAGGAGAACAAACAGATTTGCCCTAGAGAAGGTGAAGCGGGAACGTTCCTTGGAGTCAAGGATTCTGAAGCTTCGTCTGACATACTTTGGGCATGTTTCAAGGAGGGACTGGTCCTTGGAGAGGGACATCATGTTTGGCAGAGTGGAGGGGCGGCACAGGATAGGAAGACCCTCAAAGAGATGGATCAATTATGTGATTGGAGTGGTGGGAATGACTGCATTTGAGATGTCTAGGTTGGCACAGAATAGAACGGAGTTTAGAGCTCTTGTACATAGGGTAGCTATGAGTCGCAAGCAACTCGATGGCACATAACAACAATAACAGCAACAACACCACTTTTATTTCTTACTGGTATCATTATGTTGTCACAGAAAAGAGCCTTTACTCAATTTTTGAGTGTGTGAAATTGTTACATATGTTTGTTGACCTGAATGTGAAGTACTAAAATTAATATTAGAGATTCAGACTAATATATGCAAGAAATCTGGATATGATGATTAGATATCATATTCAGGGAAATGGTTTGATTTAGAAAGTCAAGCTGTGTATATTTGAATTGTATATATTAGATTCTATTTAGAATTAAAATAATTCTTGCTAAGTCACTGCAAATGTGCAAATGTAATGTTTAATCAATTATTATCTTTATGTAATGGATAATGTCAACATTAATTAAGCACTTACATGTGTCAAGTGCAGCTTACATTTTGACTCTTCACTATGTAAAATTATACAGTCAGTTGAAATAAGCCTATCCCATTACATTTAGGTATATTAGAGTTACTTTAAAGCTTTAGTGGCTCAGAAAGACTTTAATCAGTCTGTTTTTTCTCAAGTCATGAATCTTATAACTACTTGCAAAGGGTATCCTATTAAAGACTTAATTATTAAAATTATTATTGTAATAACGGACTTATTTCACTATTGTTGATATTTGGTCATATGCTACTTTTTGAAATGGTTCAGAGTCACCCAATTTTTTTTTTTTTTGTACAGTGACCGTGTACATTTCTCTCAGACTTTTTTGATACTTCCGGCATCATTCAGTATCTTCCCTATAGAATCCATTAGTATTGAGGCTTTTTCTTCAATCCTTTCAGATTGAGAAATGCCTTCCATGTTCTTCTCTTTGAGTTGTCTAACTCTAGGTCTTTGCACATTTGACTAGAATACTTGGCTCTACAGTCTTAAGCTGCTCATTGAAATTTGTTCTTATCTCTAATGCGATCATTTCTTCCCTTCACTTTGGCTTCTCTACATTCAAAAGCAAATTTCAGAGTATGCACTGACATCCATTTTCACCTTTTCATTCTTCCAAGATATTACGCTACTACTGAAAGCTGGCCTATAAGGCAGAACCAGTTTGATCTGAAATTTCAATTGTTTATAAAGAATTTCAAATTTACAGACAGATTTGGACTGAGGAGGTGAACATTACGATGGATGTATTTATGAGTCGTACTCTCCTGTGTTTACTTTGTATTTAAGATGTTCATTGTGTAGATTATATTGGTTTTCTTTGCTATTGACAGAGTGTTTGTTTCTTCATCAGACATGTGTGTAAAATGGATAAGTTTTCTACCTTCTTTGATCTCTGCTTCCACACAGGGAATTCTCTGAAACTTTTATGTTGTTACTTTTATTTATATGCTATCCAGTCAACTGCAACACACAGTGACCCTGTAAGCAATGGGAATGGCACAGTTAAGTCTTCTGGAATTCCCATTTTCCTCCATGTTGCCCATAAATGGTGTGATTCACAGTCCTGCTGCTCCAGCAACACCGTCAAGTGGGACAGGCTGACAGCCCCTGACTGCTGGCCTGGGGCCCACTGCCAGCACTGACACAGAGGGAGTCAGCTCACCGACCTCCAGCCTTGGGCCTAAGGTTGCTTTGCCATCCCCAGTGCAAACAGTCAACATCCACGCCATTATAGCTGCACTTTTGCTTGTCTTTGTGGTTTCCTTTTAGGGAATCACTTGCCAGTTTCTTTTATTGAGGAGTATTTGCATGTTGCTGCTTTT
Organism: Elephantulus edwardii; assembly: GCF_000299155.1. Taxonomy (NCBI): domain Eukaryota; kingdom Metazoa; phylum Chordata; class Mammalia; order Macroscelidea; family Macroscelididae; genus Elephantulus; species Elephantulus edwardii. Next base: position 25,853,243 of record NW_006399754.1, read on the forward strand.
TATAACTGAGATATTGTTCTTGTTATGTGCTGTTGAGTTGTCCAGAACTCATATGGATTGAGGCTCAACATCAAGAAGACAGATATTCTCACCACTGGGCAAATTGGCAACACCATAATGGATGGAGAAGAGATTAAGGTTGTTTACAGTTACAGCTTGCTCAGTTCCAAAATTAACACTCTTGGCAACATCAGTCAGGAAATCCAAAGATGAATTACATTAGGTAAATATGCTGACAGGGACCTTTGCAGAGTACTGAGAAGCAACGGCATCAGTCTAGAGACAAAGGTGCAGCTATTTCAGTGCATGGTCTTCACAACTACTTGCTATGCTACAAAGAACTGGATAATGACTAAGGATGATAGAAGAAGAATTGATGTTTTTGAAGCTGGAAAAAAAAGTCTTGAACTGCCAAGAAAATACATAGGTCTGTCTTGGAGAGGGTGAAACCAAGTTTCTCCTTGGAGGCTAGGATTTTGAAACTCAGTCTCACATATTTGGGGCATGTGGCCAGGAGGGACCAAATCATCGGAGAAGAACATCATGCTGGGAAGGGTGGATGTACAGCGCAGGAGAGGAAGACCCCAGATGACATGGATTGATACAGTAACCAGGGCAATGGAAGTAGTGTATCAAAGTCAGTGATACTGGCTCAGGACAGGGCAGGCTTCAGAGCTGTTGTGCACAGGTGACTCAACAACACATAACAAGATTTCCTCAGGTCTTCTGCTTTTCTCAGTTGGCTCTTGGTGCTTTATCCCACTGAGTGACTGGCTTCGGACTGATGATTTCCAACCTAACATCTAACACTTGGCACTGTGAGCAGAATTCAGACATGAGGAATATCAAGAAGCCAAAACAAAGGGAACACGTGGAAAGGTAAAAGAGCTGAACAAAAAATTTCAAATATAGCAAAAGAAGACAATTCAAAGTATTATAGCAAAAATACACAAAAAGTTTGAATCAGGCAATAAAAAGGGCAGAACTTGCTCATCATTTCTTAAGCTGAAAGAAATGAAGAAATTAAAGGCCCAGGCTCCAATACTGAATGATTCTATGAGAAAAATATTGAATGATATATCAAGTTTCAAAAGAAGATGTAAGAAATAGAACTGGCTGACGTGAAACTATTTTGGGAAGTAGCATATGATCAAACATCAGTGGTGATTAAAGAAAAATGAACTTAAGGTATTGATAAAATAAGACCCTAGAATTTGATAGAATACCAATTGACATGTTCCAGAAAATGCATCCAGTCTTATGCTTACCATGCTTACCATGTTATGCCAAGAAATCTGGAAGACAGCTACGTGGCCAACTGACTGGAAGAGATCCATATTTTTCCCTTCCCCCCCAAAAAATATAAAATACAATGTGAAAATTATTAAATTATTAAACAACACCACTAACATCACATACAAAATCTTATTAGAGATTATATTAAAATGGCTAGCACAGTACATGTACAGAATACTACCAGAAATTAAGTTGGATTTAGAACAGGCCATGGCATCAGAGATAACATAGTTAATATCAGTTGAATTTTGGCTGGAAAGAGAAAATATTAGAAAAATGAAACCTTTATACCCCATCATAATATTCTACACATTGTCCTTCAACAAAGACTTTATGTTGATGCATGTAGAATGTCCTTTCTATTCTTGGTTTATACAGACAAGTCAGAGCTTACAAAGAAGCAGAAGAATTTCGTAAGAATTTCACTAAGAGGTCAGCTGAGCAAAGCACAATATATTTGCTGTCATGTAAGATGTGCTATTTTATATACAGAGGGTAAAGAATGGTACTTCTACACAAAAACAATAATATAGTGTGTTGTTATGTGCTGTTGAGTTGTTTATAACTAACAGCGACCTTATGTATAACAGCTCTGAACCCTGCTCTACCGAGCCAGCCTCACTCTTTCTGACACACCTACCTCCATTACCCCAGT
>NW_006399754.1:25855793-25859854 GCF_000299155.1 Elephantulus edwardii
GTTGCCTTCAGTGTAATTAACTGCTTTTGAAAACCCTCTGGAGGGTCAACTATGAGTCAGTTTTGACTCTATGGTACACAACAACAACACCACCATAAGATTTAAGATCAGTGAGGAAGAATAAGTTAGCTAGAGGATAATATTGCTTCTACTCAGTTAAAAACAGTTACTGCTACCCAATTTAAATGAGATTACCAGGTAAACATTTGGAGTGATGGCTAAAATCACTGACTTAAAAAATTCTATTTAGGATTGAGTGTTTGCCTCACTGTACCTACTTGAATTAGAATAAAGTTTTCCCCCAAGCCCCCATTTCAGTCCTGTTTTATGAAGGGATAAATAATACACACTTCATTGAGACAGATGAGGCAAAGAACTTTTTAAACAGAATATGTGCTTAGGTATTATTTGCATGACAACAGTCCAGAATAAGAGCTGCATAGCAAAGTGGACTGGAGGGCAGGAAGGAAATTGTGCAACAATGAAAGAACCTTTTTGTTCCAAAGAGAAAAGCAAACTGGGGGGCCGGGGGGGTGGGTAGGGAGGAAAACGTGCCACAGTGAATGAATGGAAATCCAAGTTCTCTATAAACTTTTGTCAAAATCTCAATTAAAATTTTTAAAAAAAGAATAAAGTTTTTAAAAAACTGAGATCGGAAGACATGGATACCAGTTGTCAAAAGAGTTGCCATCATCGTTGTGTTTCCTTGCTGGTTAGGCACTTAGGCCCTCATGCGTGTGCATGCATGTGGACACACACACACACACACACACACACACACACAACAATTTAGGTGGGATCAAATATAATAGGTTTTAACCTCCTCTTCTTTTGTTTTTCCTACCATGTCATATTTGAGAAAGAATGAGGCCAACATGAAACTGCATCACCAGAATTAAAAGGAAAATCAGATTAACTACCATCAACTTGATGCTGACAACATTGACTGTCCACTGTGGTTTCCAGGGCTCGATGTATTTATGGAAACAGATGGTTTATCATTCTCTTTCAGTGTGGACAATCAACAGTCAGTCTTTAAATTAGTAGCCAAAGAATCCATTAATACGCCGCAGAATCTAAGTAAGTATGTATTCTATCATAATTCTAGTTACGAAAAACTTTTTTTTAAAATTATCTAGTTACCAAAGGTGTGTGTGCATATACAGGTGTGAACATAGACATTTGTTTGATGGTGAATTGGTATAACTTAAAAAAACAAACAAGCTTTTGTATATATGTATGCATGTATGTGCGTATGTTTAAGGGGTTTTTTGTGTTTTTTTAACATATAAAGAGAGACTGATACTACTACTATCTGCAGAAGGGAGAACTGACACAATACATAAAAAACTCACTCAGGCAAGAATTTTACTCTTCAGGAGGCAGAAATGAAAGAAGTTTGAACTGAGTTATCCAAATACAACGGCACAGAGCAACCTTCACAAGCTCCTGCTGCCTTCTCAGTTCCAAGCCATTCTATTTATGTCTTATTTTGAAGATTGTCTTCTTCTGTTTGAGCTACCAAGTTTCTTTCTAATGTTTGCCTATGTTAGATTTGGCTGCCAGTGAATAAATAAAGTGGAAGATAGAATTCTTTTTTGCTTTAGGTCTGAGGGTTTTTGTGGGAATACATTTTGCTGTGTATGAGTTTGAACACTTAGGTCCTGCTACTTTTCTGCTTAATGACTTGTTTCATTTAGAAAGCTTCTTTCTTTTCTTACATTCAGAGGAGTTTTGTTCTCTGTTGCCTACATAAATATGAGATTATATTTCTCTCAGAGCATTTGGCAAGTCACATCTGGCACAATAAACAATCATATCACTGAATGCAAAGCATCTGTTTGTTAACAAATTCATTAGTTATGTGGTGACAAGAAGGAACATTTTAAACATTTTTTCTCCTATGGGAAAATTTGTAATGTATATAGATACTTTCCTGTTAGAAAGCTGTTTAAGACTCTAACACTTAACATTACAGTTTTTAATAATAAATAGAGGTTTTAACTTACTATTTGCACAGAATATTTTATTTTCTGAATGGATCACTGATGGTAAGTGACATTTGTCTATTTAACTTTTCCTAACTTTAGTAAAAAGCATAACAGAGGTTTGAAAATGAGCACAAGTTTAGCAAATTGGATGTGTTTGCCACAAACCCTTGTCAGATGTTGCACATCTGTGCCTCTCCTCCATTCCTCAAATGCTAAGAGATTCTGTGTTTATTTTACTTCTTCACACTTCAAAGAGAAAACTCTTCCCTGGTATAATGCTGATGAAAGCACGTTTCAGAAAAAAGTAGTTAATCATGAAAAGAATTAACAGTCAGATTAGGAAAACACAGAGGCTTTAGAAACATACTTGTGATTGTTACAGAAAGAGACCCAAAATCACATGGTTCAGTACAAAGTATAGTAAATGAACAGTGTCAAGTTCAGTGTGCCCCAATAATCACCTCAACAGAATCCCATAGCAAACTATGGACATGCTAAACGGTTTCCACAGTATACACTGCAAAAGATTTCTAGACAGTAATCCTGGTCATATTAATTCCAGATTTTTCTGGATAATGACCTCTTTTTATTGCTTACAGATACTTCTAGGAATATGTGAAGAGGAACATAAAAATAGAATTTTAGCCTCTTGGAAAAATAAAACAATGTTGAACAAATAATAAAAGGAAAAGCCATTTGTGAGGTAAAAATAGAGAGACAGTATCAGTAACCAAGAAGGCTTCAGGAAATAATGTACAGTGAAAGGGAGAAGTAAAATCTATAGACATAACCAGGGAGCTCTGGTGGCCTAGTAGTAAGAGGCTGCACTGCAGTCCCGAAAACATGTGGTCCAATTCCACCAGCTGCTCTGCAGGAGAAAGTGGGCAATCTCCTCCTGTGCAATTAACCGCCTCTGAAAACCCACCAAAGGGTCACCTATGGGTCGGTTCTGACTTGAAGGTGCACAACACCACCAACACATAGGAATAACTAATAATATCACTCATATTCATGCTGTCTGTTAGGAACCAAACCATGACTGACCCTACCACATGTTAGTAGAGATTATAAATAGCATCGAAAGAGATTGTCCATCTTTTCCCTCAGAGCAGCTGCTGAATTGAACTCCCTGCTTTGGGGCAATTACTGCCTTACGACTAAACCACCAGAGCTCTCTCCCTATGGGTTAATCCAGCAGAAACCCTTAGGAATATATAAATAAATGGAAATAATATAAGTAATATCAGTATCAATATAAAGGAAATAGAAATTAAATATAAATAGGAATAGGACTAGAACTAGAACTATAAATATAAACAGTATAAGTATATATACACACACACATATATACACATATACACATACATGTATGCATATATACATATATATACACACATATGTAAAACATATATATATATATATATATAGTATAGACATCAAGAAAACAAAGATTTTCACCACTGGGGCAATTGGCAGCATCACTATGGATGGTGAAGAGACTGAGATATATAACAGTTTTAGTTTACTTGGTTCCACAGTCAACACTCTTGGTAGTAGCAGCCAGGAAATCAGGAGATGAATTGCATTGGGAAAGTCAGCTATGAGGGACTTCTCAAGAGTACTGAAGAGCAACAACATCAAGCTGGAGACTAAGGTGTGCCTGATCCAGGCTATAGTCTTCACAATTACATGCTATGCATGGGAGAGTTGGACAGTGAATAAGGATGACAGAGGAGAATTGATGCCTTTGAGCTGTGGTGCTGGAGAAGAGTGTTGAATATACCATGGACTGCTAGGAGAACAAACAGGTTTTTCCTGGAGAGGGTGAAGCCAGAATGTTCCCTGGAGTCAAGGATTCTGAAGATTTGTCTGACATACTTTGGGGCATGTTGCAAGGAGGGAATGGTCGTTGGAGAGGGACATCATGTTTGGGAGAGTGGAGGGACGGCACAGGAGAGGAAGACCCTTGATGGGATAGATCAATTCTGTGAGTGGAACGGTGGGAATGAGTGTGTTTGAGACTGCAAGGTTGGCACAGGATAGAAGGGAATTTAGGGCTCTTGTACATAG
>NW_006399754.1:25860575-25867617 GCF_000299155.1 Elephantulus edwardii
TGAATATTTAATCCACTTTATATTTATTTTATTTTATATATTTTGTTTATTTCTTTGGTTCTTTCTATTTAAATACAGTTTAAACCTGTATTGGGTTTTCATTCAATCATTCAAACACATTTTGTTTTATATCATTAATTATAATTTCATACTGTTGTTGTAGTGTACCAAAGAATTGGACCTGACCCATAGCTGACCTTGACCCTTCAGCAGGTTTTCAGAGGCCATTAATTGCACAGGATGAGATTGCCTATCCTTCTCCTATGAAGCAACTGGTGAACTCGAACCACATACCTTTGGAATTGCAGCTCATCTTCTTTCCACCAGGTCACCAGAACTCCCTACGATTGATTAATTATAATATCTGATCAATCATTTATCCTATATTATTGCGATGGGAAAGTCTGCTGTTAGGGACCTCTCTAAAGTACTCAAGAGCAACGGTGTCTCTCTGGAGACTCAGGTTTGTCTGATACAGGCCATGGTCTTTGCAATCACTTGTTATGCATCATAGAGTTAGACAATGACTAGGGAGGACAGAAGGAGAATTGACGCCTTTGAGCTGTGGTGCTGGATAAAAGTATTGAATGTATCATGGACTGCCAAGAAAACAAACAGATTCATCCTAGAGAGGGTTAAACCAGGCTACTCCTTGGAGGCAAGGATCCTGGGGCTTCGTCTGACATATTTTGGACATGTTGTAAGGAGGGACAAGTCCTTGGAGAGGGACATCATGCTGGGTAGAGTAGAGGGACAGCGCAGGAGGGGAAGACCCTCTATGAGGTGGATTGATTCAGTGACTGGGGTACTCGGGATGGGAGTGTCAGAGGCAATGCGATTGGCACAGGATAGAGCAGGGTTTAGGGCTGTTGTACATAGGGAAGCTATGAGTTGCCTCTGTTTTCCTTTCCTTTCTATGCCTGTTAATCAACCAATAATGAACCTGTGTGTAAATCTTTATTTAGCTTTTTATAATATTGATCTTCTATCATAATTGTGCCTTCATGATTGACTTACATAACTCTCAGTGTTACTTCTTCTGGATTCATCAATGTTGAGTAGTGTTTCACAAGTTCTTCATATCTTTTTAGCAATGCATAATACTCCACTGAGGTAATGTAGGTCCTTTAATCGTTTGTCTGTTGATCAACAATGAATAAGCATGACAGAAGAAGATTTGATCATTTTAAGCTGTGGTGTTAGAGAAGAGTGCTGACAATTTCAAGAACTATCAAAAGAATAGACAATTAAGTCTCAGAATTTGTAGCTTGAGTGCTCTTTGGAGGCAAAGATGATGAAGCTTTGATTTACATACATGTTTGTAGAAGAGGTTTTTATTCCTTCGAGATTGACATCATGCTTTGAAAGGTAGAGGGATGGCAAAGGAGAGGAAGATTCTCAAGTAGCTAAATTGATAAAGTGACTGCAGCAATGGGCTTGAGTGTGTCAGAGATTGTGTGGATAGCACAGGGTAGGACAGGGTTTAAATTTGTTGTTCATAGAGTTGCTATGAGACGTACGTAACTTGATGGCACCTAACAACAAAAACAGCCCATGGGAAGAAATCGGCAGCCTCCTCCAGTTAATACATACGACGTAATGAATTGGAATCAACTCCACAGTAGAGGGTCAGTAGCATTCTGAGTGATTATTGAAAATGCTGAAAGAGACAGTCTTGCCTCATGGGCTGTTTATCTGATTCTCTTTCCATTACTACAAGCTATAAGCTTTAATGAGCCAGGGAGGCATAGCATGTTATGTATTATGCTGCTAACTGAAATCACTTCCCATCCACCAGCTGTTTCGCAACAGTAAGATGGGCAATCGCTTCACGTAAAGACTTGCAGCCCTGGAAACCCAGTAAGCATCGTTATTACTTGGAATCAACACAACAGGAGTCTTACAAAATCCTAAACTTTAAATAAATGTGTAGAGTTGTGTTTTTTTTATTTTTAATTTATACTAACATTTATAACAACTCTGTTGTTATAGAGGGTGTAAACATCGTATGTGTTATCTCGTGAAACGTTTGAACAACTCAACTTCAAGGTAAAAATTCATGTATCTGATGATATGAAAGGAGATTGCTCCTCTTGCTCCTGAAGATTCAGTCTAGTGGAGTCAAGCATCTAGAGAGGCACCACCTTCAGGTCTGCAGCCCAACTCTCTACAGAGCAGCCCACCTTAACCCTCTGATGACACAAATCTCTCAATATATCACAACTGTAGCCAGGTCTCAGGAGCTGACGGCCTCGTTCTTAGGGAGTTGCTCTACTAACCCCAAAGTGGGCATTTCAAATCCACCGGAAGCACTATTTGAGAAAGATGGACCATCTACATCACTGTGACTTATGTCTCTGAAAACTCACTGCAGAGTGAGCTTTGAATTGGACTGACTACACAGCAATGCGTTTGAGGGGTTTTGTTTGTTTATTTGTTTGTTTGTTTTACAGGCTTGTCTATAAGGAAATTTGTGTTAGTCAAAACCCAAGGAAGTTTAAAGTCTGTAATCCATAATTAGAGTTGAACATTCCCTGATTTTATATCCATTATGATTCCTGACCTTGACTTTGCTGTAAACCAGGTCATGTCCTACTACATACCAGTATCTTGAATATTAAAGTACTGATTATCTGCAAGTCAACATTTGAGAATTACATCAGCAAGCTATGGTCAGCAACGTTGTTATAGTATATATTACTGATTACAAGATAGATACAAACAACAAGCAGCTATATGTCTTTTTGGTTACAACTCAAATGAGTCCTAAACTAGTAGATACCTGTAGTTTAACTACCTTGTAATACATAATGACTCAAATTGCAAAAGAAACTATCCATGCCTATGAAGTTTGGGCTGTTGTTCTTATTAGGTGCTGGAGAATTGAGTATGACTCACAGAGACCTTATGAACAACAGACCTGAACCTTGTCCTATCCTGTGCCATTCTCACAATCTCTGACACACTTCAGCTCAGTTTTTTGCTACAGTTACTGTGGCAAACTACCTTGTTGAAGGGATTACTGTCTTTTGCTGAAACTGGCTTTTCCAAGGGCTCTTTGGTGGCCTAGTGGTAGAATACTGTGCTACAAACTCAAAGGCATGTGATTCAAATCCACCAGCTGCTTCACAGGAGAAAGATAGATAATCTCCATTTGTGCAGTTTACTGCTTTTTCTTCAAAGAATAACCTCTCCTACTGACTCCACAGCACAGGAAAACACCACCACAAACATACTCAAAGTATGTGAGACAAAGCTTTATCATTTTTGCTTCCAAGGAATATTCCTTTTGGACCTTCTCGGAGACATATTTACTTGTTTTTATGGTGGTCCGTGGAATGTTCAGTGTTCTCCTCTAAGAAGCTCAAAGGTATCAATTATTCTTTTGTCATTCTTATCCACTGTCCACTTCTAAGATGCACAGCAAATTATTGAAAATACCATGACCTGAATCAAGTGCACCTTAATCTTCAAACTGGCATCATTATGCCTCAATAATTTGGAGGAGTCCCTGACTACAGACATTCTCAATCTAGTGCATCTCCTGAACTCCTGACTGATAGTACCAAGGTTTTTGACTGCAGATCCAAGTAAGACGAAGTCATTGAAAATGTCATTCTTCTATCTATCATGATGTTGTCTATTCATCCAGTGGTGAGAAATTCTGTTTCCTTGAAGCTTGAGTTGCGAGCCATATTGGAGGCTGTATTCTTTGATGTCTACAAGCAAGTGCTTCAAGTCCTCTTCACTTTCAGCAAACAAGGTTGTGTCATCTGCATATCGTGGGTTATTGATGAATAATCCTCCAATCATGATTCCACATTCTTATTCACAGAACTTTTTGTTATTTTGTACTCCCGAGTCAGAATCAACTCATAGCTGACCCTCCAGTTAGTTTTCAGAGGCAGTTAATAAAATAATAAGAGATTGTCCACACTTCTCCATGGAGTGCGAGAGGATTCAAACCACTTGCTTTCGAGTTTGAAGCAAGATGTTTCACTAAATCTCAAATAATTTTCTCGGTACATAAATTGAATAGCTATGGAGAAAGGATACAGTCCTGACGCACACTTCATTTTGAACCATGCAATTTCCCCTTACTTTGTTTGCACAGCAGCCTCTTGCTATAGGTATAAGTATCACATTGTTGTTGTTAGGTGCCACTGAGTCGTAGCAACCCTATGAACAACAGATCTGATCCCTGTTCTATCTGGCACCATCCTCACACTTCCAGACACACAAGAGCCCATTGCAGAAGTCATCAAGTCAATCCACCTGGTTGAGGAATTTCCTCCCCTCGACCCTTCTAGCATGTTCTTTTCCGAAGAATAATCCCTTCTAGCAACATGCCCAAATTTTGTGAGGTTTTTGTTGTTGTTGTTATGTGCCGTTGAGTCGTTTGCAACTCATAGCGACCCTATGTACAACAGCCCTAAATCCTGCTCTATCCTGTGCCAGTCTCATTACCTCTGACACACCCATCCCGATTACCCCAGTCACTGAATCAATCCACCTCATAGAGGGTCTTCCCCTCCTGCGCTGTCCCTCCACCCTCCCAAGCATGATGTCCCTCTCCAAGGACCTGTCCCTCCTTGCAACACGCCCAAAGTATGTCAGACGAAGCCCCAGAATCCTTGCCTCCAAAGAGTAGCTTGGTTTAACCCTCTATCTAGGATGAATCTGTTTGTTTTCTTGGCAGTCCATGGTATATTCAGTACTCTTCTCCAGCACCACAGCTCAAAGGCGTCAATTCTCCTTATGTCCTCCCTAGTTATTGTCCAACTCTCTGATGTATAACAAGTGATTGCAAAGACCATGGCCTGTATCAAAATCTCAAAATTTTTACTCCAAAGGGCACTCTGGCTTCACCCTCTCTAAGATATAACTCCATGTTCAGTGCTTTATTCCAATGTTGCAGCTCAAAGGCATTACTTCTTCTTCTGTCATCCTTATTTGTTACCCATCTCTCAGATGTATAACCAGTGATTGGAAAGACCATGTGATTATAGCAAGGGATGGAAAGTCTTCATTTTGAAGCTTCTTGTGTGAAGCAGTTGTATTCTGGAAGATAAGTTGTTTTCACTTAATTGAAAGTTGAGTATAAACTGGTCATTTTTAAGTGTCACCTAATTATAATAAAGTACTCTGGAATTCCCATTTTTCTTAATGTTAGCTTTTTATTTTTTTATTTTTCTCCCCCATGATCCATACTGTCAAATGCCTTTGCAAGTCAATACAACACAAATAGATATTTTTTCTGGTATTTGCTTTCAACCAGAATCTATCTAACATCAGCAATAATATCCCTGGTGCCATGACCTCTTCTAAATCCAGATTGAACCTGGAAATTCTCTAATGTACTGTTCTATCTATAATCATCAGTATGATTTTGCTTGCATGTGATAGTAATGATATTGTTTGATATTGCCCATATTCGACTGAATGTTCTTTGATTGAGAATGGTAACAAAGATTTTTTTTCTAGTCAACCAGGCAGCTGTATTCCAAATTTTCTGGAATAAACTAATGAACATATCCAGGGATGCATCTGTTAGTTTAAGCATGTCAATTGGTATCCCATTGATTCCTGGAAGCTTGCATAGGGGTGTAAATGAATAATTCCTATAGAGAACTTTTTGATAACTATCAGAATTTTAAAATAGACCTATTTTCTGACCTCAAGTTCTAAATTTATAAATTTATCATGACAAATTATATAATGCACTGACATTGAGAAAAAGTATATGCTGACACACTTTTTAGCTTAATTTAGAAAAATAATAGGATATGTGTTTTATTAATCAATACTCAAATTACAGTGTTTAAATTAGATATTTATAGCTCTAATTTGTACAGATTTATATCTTTAAAATTGGATTATTTCCTCCAGGAGATATAGAAGATTTATTCTTGTGCTACAATAAAATACTAAAACATAACACTAACATCAGTAAGAAAAGACTTTAAGAGTGAGTTTTTAAGCTGATGAAACTATGTATTGAATAAACAAATGGTCATGGAATTTCATATAGCCTATTTGTGCTTCTTTTTTTTCTTCTTCTTTTGCTTTCACTTCATTGATGTATCCTCTTGGAATAAAGATAGAATAATATTAATCTATGATAAAGGTTTAGAGGAAAGAACCCAACATTAAAAAAAAAAATCCAATCCCATTCCAAAAGGAATTATTCATGTTAGTATTTCACAAAGGAAAAAAAAAACACAAGAAAGCTATTAAGAAAATGAACAAGGCAAGCTCTGGTGGCCTAGTGGCAAGAAGCTGCACTGCAATCTCAGAGGTACACGTTTTGAATCCACCAGATGCTCTGCTGGAGAAGGAGGAACAATCTCCTCCTGTATCAGTCAGATTTGATTTGATGGTACACACAAAAATAATGAAATAAAATAAATTTAAAAAATAAAAAAAGAAAAAGAACAAGATGTAAGATATTTACCTTAAAGCATATAAAGACTTAAACAACTACCTTGTCAGTAGTATATGATATTTGTAACATCAATAGAAATCCAATAGTATAATTATCCAGAAATAGACTTGTAAGTAAGCAAGGTTAATTTATTTATGAATTGGCACTAGAGTCTGTCCTAAGAACTGTAGTTGATAGACTAAGTAAGCGTTCTTAGGATTATGAGCCCTCAGCATGGAGGAAAGGAATGTATGAGTCAAATAAAATATTTGAGGTCTATTGTTCATGTGCAAAAAAGTAAATTTCATGGACATAAAAAACAAAAGTGAAAAGCCTAAATTACACACTTTAGAATAAAAAGCAGAAAACTATTACTATTTTTTAGGATTTTATATTGTATACATTTTCATTCGTGTACCTTGTGCTTCTTACAATCTTTCATTCACATTGTGTTTCACACAATCATTCATATACATTGTGGAGTTTTTTGTTAATGTTTTTATTAATGATTTTTTAAATGCAGCATATATATATTTTTTACAGCCTATTTTTTCCATTTCATTTTCACCCATTCATTCATTGTTGCACATTTTCCTCCCTGCCTACCCCTCCCCTCCA
>NW_006399754.1:25867898-25869745 GCF_000299155.1 Elephantulus edwardii
TCATAGAATGAAATGATTGGAATAAACCAGAAGTTATCTGCTTATTTTAAAACTATGCTTCAGGGGAGCTCTGGTGGCCAAGTGGCAAGAATCTGCACTGCAATCCCAGAGGTACACGGTTTGAATCCACCAGATGCTCTGCCGGAAAAGGAGGCGCAATATCCTCCTGTACCAGTCAGATCTGATTTGACGGTACATTCACACAAAATAGTAACAATTAAAAAAATAAATAAAAAACAAAACAAAACTATGCTTCACTTTATATCTGTTTTTCACTATTTTCCATTTTCATTGTATTTGGAACCAACCAAAACTGGCTCATAACTACTATGCTTTACCGCTCCAAAGAGTAAGATTCACCTCAGCCAGCTGCTTTTGCAGAAGTAATAAATAACACAAATGTTTTACTCTAAAAAAAACCTTAATAAATTAAAAAAAAGCAGCACGATAATCAAATTGTTGTTGTTGTTGTTATGCGCCATGGAGTCGCTTGCGATTCATATTGACCCTGTGTGCAAGAGCCCTACTTACAATGAGAAGGGAATAGTATCCAGAATATATTGTATCAAACAGAAAAATGTACAGTAAGAAATATTTTGCAATCTCTATATCACACTGTTCATTGCTATCGATTCAGAAATGACTCATAACTGACCCCCCACCCCCGAACAGGTTTGCAGACTATAAATTACAAGGTAAGAGATTGTTCATCTTTCTCCTGTGCGCCTTTGAGTTAATGGTATAAATCCTACGCACTACATCTATTCAATATTATAGATTATCCTCCTATGACCCTGAAATAAAGAAGTGAAGAGAAATTAAAATCTTAAATTACAATGCTGAAGTATTGTATGGGAAAAAAATATTGAATTGGCTAAAAGAGGTTCATTTTTGTGCACATTCCAACGATATATGACAATCTAATCCAATGAAGATATGAAACAAGAACATTACTAGTATCAGACAAATACTTAAAGGCTTTTCTATTACTAATTTATTTTTATTTGACTGAGTGTTTGCAAATCATATTGGTTTTTATATAATCAGTCATGGAGCTTTTGTTTTATATCATTAGTTAACATTGATTAATGCAATTAATTAAAACGTGCAACCAATCTCTCCCTGTATTTTGTCTTTCCTTTCACTCAACTTATCTATTTATTATTTTTCATTGCTTTTTTCTCCCTTCTCATCTGTGGAAAACATTCATACATTCAAACATCCATCCAGTGTGTAACCAAGGATTCCTGAGCTTTTTTATAAGAGTTATAATTGTCCTTTTTGTGACTGATTTCTATAACTCAGCATAATTTATTCTACATTCACCTATGTTGTGTGCTATTTCATAAATCCTGAAATACTGTTGTTTACACACAGTATTTAATGAATTCTGAAAATCTATGATTTGCATACAAGCAAAATATTACTGGAAGTAATTAAAAAAATAACTGGAGTAGCACATGGTCAAAGAACTTGCAGGAATTAAAGCTTTATTCCAAAGAGATTATGGAACAGAAATAGGCTTCGTTATATTAGATTGTTCTTGACTAAAATCAGATATTACCACGAAGATGTTCACCGATGTTTTATTGCCTGTGCAACGTCGAGTTTGTGTGTTGTTGTTAAGTGCTGTTCACTGTGACTCAGAGCCATTTTATGAACAGATCTGAACCCTCCTATCCTGTATTATCTTGTATCATCTTTAACATATTTGACTCCTTACCGTGTCTGACATACTTGATCTCATTGCTGCAGTCACTGTGTCACTCCATCTTGTTGAGAGTTTTCCTTTCTTTCTCAGACCCTCCACCTCTCCAAGGATGATGTCCCTCTCCCAGTAGTACTTC
>NW_006399754.1:25870050-25894565 GCF_000299155.1 Elephantulus edwardii
CAGTGCAGCTTCTTGCCACTAGGCCCCAGAGCTCACAAAGACACAGCATTCTTCTCCAACATCGCAACTCAAAGGCAATGATCTTTCTTCTGTAAATTATTCATTAACCATGTGATCAGCACTGGAATCCCTACTTCTTATCCTGTTCTCTACCCAGTTTGAATTTGTGTCACATCTCTGCCATGCTCTACTGTAACTGTTTTGAAATTATGTCCAGTAAAATTATACTTGTGTTTGATGTTAATGATATTATTTAAAAATGTCAGTGCTCTGTTGGATCAATCTTCTTGAAATGCACACAAAAGTGAAACTGTTCTAGTGAGTTGACTAGGTGGCCATTGCTGGCATAGAACAGAAAACACTTCTAGGATTGCTTCCATTTGCCAAAGCATCTCAGTTGGTGTTCCACCAGTTCATTGATGTTGTTGATGTATACTATAGACTCAGAACTGACCTATAGCAGACCATTCAGCAGATCGTAAGAAGCCATAAGTCACTCTGTCCATCTTTCTCCCATGGGGCAGCTGGTGAATTTGAGCTAGGTGCCTTTGGAATGGCAGTGCAATTCCTTACCACTAGGTCACCAAGCTCCCTTTTAATTCTTAGCACTTTACTTTTTACCAATGACTTCAAAGCAGTTTGGACTACCTCTTGAAATATTTGCCCAGTAGCCTTTGGGGGTGTTTTGTTATGACTTTGCATATTCCTTCCATCACAGTTGATACATCTAGAATTGATGAAATTGTTAGTTTTCTGTTATTATTTATTTTTGTTATTACTTATTTACTTACCCACAAAATCCTTCAGTATCGTGGATTGAAAATTGAGATTTTTATCAGTTTTTTCACCTTAGAAATACTGAGACTGCTACTTTCTCTTGTTTTCTAACTTGAGGAATTTGCACAATTCATTAGAATACTTTTATCTTCTTGAGCTGCCTTTTGAAATCCTCAGTTCTCTTTTTTAAAATTATCATTTCTCTAATTCACTTTAACTACATTACATGTAAGAGACAATTTTGGAATTTTGTCTGATATTCATTTTATCTTTGTTTTCCATCTTCCTGATACATTTTGCTTTCTTCAAGTATGAGGTTTTTAATGGCACCAACACTGCCTTCAAGTCAATGTTCATAGCAGTGCTATGAACAAAAGACCTGAAATCTTTCTAACTATTGTGGTTTCTCCCAGCTCATAGAGTTTCCAGAGGCATGTGGTTTAGGAAGTGGATGCCATTCTGGCTTCCAAACCTGTCTTAAACTGGGAGCTCCGCCAAACACTGTCCACTATAGACAGCCTTTATGGCATTTGACACCCAATGGCACAAGACTCAGTATCACAGCAACTCCAGATTACCTCAGTACAGCCCACTGATATTAGAGTGCTGTAAGATTTAGAAGTATGTTTGTCCAAACCCAAATTTAAAAACCAAGGCACTCCATGAACTCCTTTATGTCACATTCCTTCATATGCAAACACTGCCATTGGCTTTCACCAGGTAATTATTATTTAAAATATAAATATACTGTACAAAATATTCATGATTTTGAGTAAAAGCTTACAAAGTAGATTGGTGTTCCATTTTTTTTAATGACCCTGATCCCAATCTTCACTTTTAATCATTGTTTTCTCTCTTATCACTTTGTGCCTCTTGTTCTTATTTTCATTCATCCCCCATATTTTCCCTTACCCTTTGAGTTTAATCCTTGGAGAAATACTCATCTTGGAATTAATTCTGTGTGATTAAATGTTCTAAGTTCTAAATTTCTTCCTGATTATATTGTTCATCTTATAGATCTATTATTTGGTTGAAAGGGTGCCAGAGTGGCAAATTTCAGGTTCAAACAGTGACATTAAATGTGTCTTATAAGATGGCCTCTTATAAATTCAAAGCTGACAGACTCAAAGTTGTGCTTTGGCTCTTTGAACTTGTAAGAACTTCAACTTGACTTTGCATACAATGATGGCTGGTTCTACCATTGGTCTTAGCTGTAGTTCTGAATGATAACAATCCTCTCAATCATCATTTTACCTGTTGTAATCTAATTCCAGTGTTCTCCATTCAAAATTCAGTCTGTGTACTACTTAATAATGTTTTAGGGGTTAAAAAAAATAAAACTTATTTGCAAATAAAAAGTCCTAGATCTTGAAGTCCTATCATGGGATGTCTGGTATCATTTCTATCATTAATCTTACCTATAAGTTTACCAGGACACATGATTGTAGAGCAGACATTGTGTATAGAAACAAAATAAACTGGATATTACTGGATGCTCCAAAGAAGATTTTATTTAAATATTGGCATGCACTGGCATAGAAGTGACTGCCGTAATCCAATCTAGTGCTAAATCAGTTTACAGGTTTGTGTTTATAAAAGTGTGATTTCTCCTAAATTCATTTAGTCCTATAATGTAGTCAAATAGTCATCATGACTAAAAACTTAATGCTACTTTCCATGCACTATGCTAGTTTTTGAAATGTGTTGTCTCCCAATATTGCAGATGCCTACTCTAGTTCTTATTATCATGGAACAGGCAACAAAATTGATATTTTCCTTATGTAGATCAAGAACTTCAAAGGTTTTCTGTTCATTTTCTCCCATGACATATCACATTTTTCAACTTCATTGTTGGTTCTTTATTAAATAATAGTTGTTGTTGTTGTTGTTGACTGCCATCCAGTTGAGCATGGCTAACAGTGACCCTATGAACAAAAGGCATTAAGCCTTTCTATAACTATCATCATTTATCAAAGTTCATAGAGTTTCCAAAGGCATGTTATATAATAATAGTAATTTATTTTTTCTTAATTAAGAAAAAAAGCCTTAGAAAATACAGTTACCTTTATCCTAAACACTAACTGGAAATATACAAAGGAAGCTCAAGTACACTAGGATGAGATTTTCATGATCTGAAACTTTTAATATTGTGATTCAGGTAATTTTTAGTAGGATTAATTAAAGTTATAAAAATAGATTTTTTTAATCTATATGGCAAAAATAAGAATATGTTTTAGACAAAACTTCCAGGAGAAATAGGAGTGCATTAGTTTACAATTGTGTTAGAGGAATATAGTAGAATTTTTTAAGCTAAATTCCTGGTGGAATAGGAAAATATGAAGCCGAAAGTTTGCCTGCACACAAGGGAATACTGACCTTCACCTCCAAGTTATTGTCATCAAAGGAGGAAATAAGAGACTTTATGTTTTTTTTCCTCTTTGAAGAAAAATATTTCTCAGCTAAGAAAAATGAATTTAAACTAGGGAAATGTATACAACAAGTATCTTCATTATTGGCAGTTAAATTGTGCTACATTTGTGTTACCAGTGGTGGCCTATTGGTAAAAATCTTTGCTGCAATCCTAAAAATACACAGTTCAAATCCATCAGCTTCTCTGAAGGAGAAAGATGGGCAATCTTCTCCTATGCAATTAACTGCCTCTGAAAATCTGCTGCAGGGACAGCTATGGGTTGATCCCAACTCTATGGCACACAACAATAACAACATTATTATTGTTATTATTTACTAAGATAGTCATTCTAACTAAACAGAATACTGATTTATT
This sequence comes from Elephantulus edwardii, assembly GCF_000299155.1. Lineage (NCBI taxonomy): Eukaryota > Metazoa > Chordata > Mammalia > Macroscelidea > Macroscelididae > Elephantulus > Elephantulus edwardii. The sequence goes on from NW_006399754.1 coordinate 25,873,613, forward strand.
ATTTACTAAGATAGTCATTCTAACTAAACAGAATACTGATTTGACCATGATATACAGTTTTGTGTTTGGCAAGTGCTGATGGATTAGTGGTAAATAATTGGACTGCCAACACAAAAATATGAGGTTTGAATTCACCAGTTGCTTTGTGAAAGCAAGATTCACAGTCTCCTCTTGTGAAATGTATTGCCTTTGAAAAGCCTCCGGAGGAAAAAAAAAATACATAAACTTTATAAAAACTATGCTTACTCTTTTCAATTAGCTTCAACAGCTTAATGTACTTTTGCTCTTGTATTTTTACTACTCTTCTGAAAGCTAAAATTGAAATTTAAAAATTTTCCATTAAATTGCTTTATATTATAAAAATATTACATTAATATATAATCTTTTATAATATAAAACGCTGTGTCATTAGGTGCATATGCTATTAAATGTTACTGTGTAAATAGCACACAACATAAATTACTGCACTGTGCTCATCCGTCTCGATACATTTTCTATGTAAACATTTATTTTACTTGACCTATTTTGACACATTATAGCATATTTAGAGGAACTGTAGAATAGGATTTCTATTGGAAAGAAAATAATTATAAAATATGAAGGGAAGATTACAAAATAAAAACTGGGAGATTCTAAACCAAAGTATATGTCTTTTGATTAATTTTGGCAAAGAATTATAATGTCACTGTTCATAAACTTAATTTCCTATCTCTTTCATCTATTGTGCCTATGTTCAGTTAGTAAAAATATTCTATTTTATATACTTATTTGCAGCTGTATTTGGTCGTGTTAATTCAATTTTGAACCATACTATGAGTTGATATATGAGCATAAGTCATTTCATTTTGCTTTCACTGCAAATCCTGATGCCTTATTGAACCTTACATGCAAGGGCTATATCTTACATATGATAGAAAAAGAAAAGGAAAAAAAAAAGAAAGCTTGGAAACTTAAAAGATCAAGATGGTCAATGGGATACCTAAATTGATGTTTTCTAAATGATACATGAGAAAGAAGAAAATAAAATTTGTCCCAGTTATTTTAATTTATTTTTATAACTTGAAGCTGGAAAATTTTTTAACTACCTTCTTTTTTTATTATTATTAAATTTTATTAGTTTTAATGAACATTTACAGGGATTTTGGGTTTTCATTCCTTCATTGCTGCACCATTCTCTCTACCCGCCTCCCCAGTTTGTTCTTCTTCCCCGCCATCCGAATGTCTGTTTTAATTGTCCAATTGCCACAGTGCTTGTCAAAGTCAGTTCTGATTAATCTCCTTTGTCGGTGTGTCCTTTGCCATTCCCTATCACTCCTCCCTGAGAGAGACTTCACCCTGAGTCATAAGGAAAAGGGGATGGCGTATTCTCTTAGCTACTTCCTGCTGAAAAGGGATGCTGTGGGTTTCAAGGTGAAGATCTTCTCTCACTACTCTAAAGGGCCCCTTTGGCAGTAGGAAACACATAGACTATTATGGAGATTGATTTTGGAATTTAGATGTACTCTTATTGATTGGGCTTGGCCGTACATGTTCATATCCTTGAAGATGTATCATGGGGGTGTTGCAACCTAGAAGACACAAATTTAACTAACGAGTTATAAGTACATGAGTCCAAAAATTGTGGAAAAGTAAAAGAAAAGATTCTTTCATTGTTTTACAAACCCTCCCCCAGGTCCCCTCCACCATGTAGCCCTCGCTCTAGACTCCTGTGATGACAGAAATACCTAGTCACATATCTCTTTTAAACAGTTTTCTCCCTCCTCTGTTTCAGTGCAGTATACATTATTGAACCCATCTTACTCAGTCTCTCCCCAACCCCGAGGTTAGTCCCATTCTACAACAGTGGCATCATGTAATATTTGTCCTTTTGTGACTGGGATATTTCACTCAGCATAATGTTCTCCAGAGTCAACCATTTTGAATAATATTGCATGAGTTTCTTGTTTTTTAATGCAGCATAGTATTGCATTGTGCGAATATACCACAGCGTCTCTAGCCATTCGTTTGGTGATGGGCACTTAGGTTGTTTCCAACTCCTTGCTATTGTGAACAAAGCTGCAATAAACATGGAAGTGCATATATCTCCTTGGAAGTCAGCTATGGTCTCTTCAGGGTATATTCCCAGTAGTGGAATTGCTGGGTCAAATGGTATCTCTATTTGCAACTTTTTGAGAAAGCGCCATACTGCTTTCCACAGGGGTTGCACCATTTTACACTCCCACCAACAGTGAATCAGGGTTCCCGTTTCTCCACAACCACGCCAGCATTTGTTGCTTGCTGTTCTGTTAAGTTTTGCTATTTTGACTGGGGTGAGATGATATCTCGTAGTTGTTTTAATTTGCATCTCTCTTAGGGCTAGGGATTTTGAGCATTTCTTCATGTGCTTGTTAGCCATCTGAATGTCGTCTTCGGTGAAGTGCCTGTTCATATCCTGTGACCATTTTTCTATTGGATTATTTACCTTTATCTTGTTGTGGTGCTCAAGTATTTCTTAAATTCTGGATATAAGTCCCTTATCTGATATTTTATTACCGAATACCTTTTCCTAGTCAGTGGCTTCCCTTTTTACCCTATTGGAGAAGTTTTTGGATGTGCATAGGGATTAGAGTCTTAGAAGATCCCATTCATCTATGTTATCTTCTCCTGGTTGTAGGTTTTCCAGGATACTGGGAAGACTGTTTATGTTGTGGATTAGGACTTCTAGTGTTGTTCCTAGCTTTTCTGTAATGAAGTTTATAGTCCTTGGTTTTAGTCCTAGGTCCATGATCCACCTTGAGTTGGTTTTAAACTACCTTCTTTTAAAAAATATAACTAGACATCATAAAAACTCAACTTAGAAAACAGTTAATTAAGGATGATTAATCTGAAGAAGGTAGTACTGGCTATTGTAAGAATTATCTTTGAACTCTGGCAGGGAATGAATATTCCAATTTAAATAGTGGGGAAATCTAAGCACAGAAAACAAAGGGGGAAAACAAGCATACAAAAACCAAGGACCACAACAAAAGCAACTTACATAATAAAAGAGATTGCCTAATTTTCTATTTAGGCTCTGCCACTTAAATTCATTTGAAACTTCACTTGTTCTCTGTATTAAATATTTCCCTTAACTCTTTTCATAAAGATTATTGACATATGCTCGTTATCTTTAAAAGTGTTTGGAATATTTGAGGTACTTGCTTTAGAACTCCAGGGAGGTTGCTTTTCAGCAAATATCTGGTTCTCATGTGGCTCCTGAAGTGGGTGCATTATAGGAAGCCCCAGAGCAGGTATCAGGTTTTGATGGAAGCCAGAAATTCACCAGAGCCATCAAAGAAGGCCCATCTAACCTTTACTCATAAACTTGCAGGTGAACCAATGGTACCAAAGGAATTAGTGCCAGTGAATATACAAGAAACATGCCCCCCTACTGGGAAAAGCCTGAAGATACCTTTTTACTTCTCTACTTCCCACTGACATATCTACAAAAACAGGGCTTATAAAGGGCAAGGAGACTTCAACTGCTTTATGAGCAGTGGGTTGAATTTTAATAGCTTCATTAGGCTATGGTGTGTGACTTACTGTCACTCTAAAATGTGCTTTATGTAAAAAAAGCAAAAGCTAATAACAGTCCTATTTAGTGATCACTTCATCCACTGAAGGTCAGAACTAAGAGAATAGCAAATTGACTGGCTAATTGTCCTCATTAAGCATACAGGTTATCATAAATTTGTATTTTTAATATGACCTTCAGAGGAAATGATCTTGAGTATCTGAACAGCAATCTATTTCCTAATTTTAACTCAATCATATGCACTATTTTTCCATTTCGAGTCCATGCACTATTATGTGTAAAAAATAGTGAAATGTATTTAATATTTTATTCAAATATGACAGATTTCACACTTTTAAAATTGCAAGATTAAGAGTGAAAGTGTGAATAAAATAATAGTTAACAGTAATTGAACAGCAACATTGCTTTTAATTGCCCTAGGATTAGAACTCACTCAGCAGATTCTCAGAGGCTATAAATTGCACAGGAGGAGATTGTCCATGTTTCTTCCATGGAGCAGCTAGTGGATTCAAACTGCATAACTTTGAGTTGGCAGTGAAACTCCTTACCACTAAGCCATCAAATCTTGCTAAACAATACTATTTGTAGTTGGATATTCTTTATTGTAAGAAAAGTATTATCAAAACAATGCACATTTTCTCTTTGATCCTGTTACAGTCCTGAATTCAGAAGGATAGTTTGAAGGAGCTGCACTTTATTTATTACATGATAGATATAGATAGATAGATAGATAGATAGATAGATAGATAGATAGATAATAGATAATAGATGATAGATAGAGATAGAGATATCAATAAATGGATAGGAAAAGGCAATTTTAACGACAGTTTCTAAATCTAAATCCAGTCTTCAATCTGCACAATTTTTTCTTTTTCCATTGATGGTAATATGACAGTATCTAGAGCTTACAATACAGAGCTTTTCTGGCCTCTTGGTAAGGAGTCATGTTGCCAATCCAAAGATACGTGATTTGAATCTACCAACTGCTTCACAGGAAAAAGATGGAGAATTTGTGCAATTTGCTGCCTCTGAAAACTCGCTGGAGGTTCAGCTATGGGTCAGATCCATCTCTGCATTATGTAACAGCAACAGTGTTTATGCTATGTTGTTGTTGTTGTTGTTGATTGCTGTTGAGTAGAGAATAACTCATAGAGACCCCATGAAGAAAAGGCCTGAATCATTTCTCTAACTATCAACAGTTATCAAAGTTCATAGAGTTTCCAGAGGCATGGTGTTTAGAAAGTGGGTGCCACTTCTGCTTCTAGTATACTGATGTTGTTGTTGTTATGTGCCGTCGAGTCGTTTGCGACTCATAGCGACCTATGTACAACAGCCCTAAACCCTGCTCTATCCTGTGCCAGTCTCATTGCCTCTGACACACCCATCCCGAGTACCCCAGTCACTGAATCAATCCACCTCATAGAGGGTCTTCCCCTCCTGTGCTGTCCCTCTACTCTACCCAGCATGATGTCCCTCTCTAAAGACCTGTCTCTCCTTACAACACGTCCAAAGTATGTCAGACGAAGCCCCAGATGTTTTCCCAGCCCAGATAAATTATGAGTTGTTCTTGTTGTCTAAGTGCGTAATTAAGGTGAGTTGAGTTAGGATCCCATTAAATTAAGCAAACTTATAATATTGAGTTTATAATAACAGAGTGTCATTGCCCATAGCGTTCAATCTTTTGTTTATGGAAGTCGACCATCACATTTTTCTCCCAGAGTGGATAGTGCATTTTAATTGCCATCCTTAATGATTAGAGTTTAGAACTTTAACTTCAGTATAATCAGAGCTGCCAGCTAACCTCTAATGTCTTGAAAGCAGGAGCTCTGGTGACCTAGTGGCAAGAAGCTGCACTACAATCCCAAAGGCACAGTTTGAGGCCACCAGCGACTCTGCGGGATAAGGAGGGCAATCTTCTCCTGTGTGACTAACTGCCTCTGAAAACTCCCTTGACGGTCAACTATGGATTGATTCTGACTCTATGATACATAACAACATGCGAAGTAACAGAAAGGATTAAGAATACTTTCTAAAACTATAGTTCTGTTTTTTTTTTTAAAAAAAGGGTATTGTCTGCTATTCACCTGAAAATAGGATAGAGAATAAGGAAGATTAAAGAAGAATTGATGTCAGCAAAGACTATTGAATATACCATGAACTCACAAAAGAATAAATATACCAGTCCTGCAAGAAGTGCAAACAAAATGGACCTTAAAAGCAAGGATTGTGAGACTTTATCTCAAATACCTTAGGTATATTGTCAGGAAGAAAATGCCTCTGGAGAAGGACATTACGCTTGAAAAAATAAAGGGTCAGAAAAAGAGAAAAAGACCTTCAGTGTGAGGAATTCACATAATAACTGCAACAATGAGCTTGAACACAGCAGAGGTTGTGAAGATCATGCTGGGTTTTCTTCCGTCATTCATAGGGTTGCGGGGAGTCTAAAAGTCCACTCAACAGCACCTAACAAGAGACTGACATTTATTTTTCCATTTACTCCTTTCATTACTTAATGTTATAAAAAGCCATACACACAGGAAAATAGAACAGATTCTGGTAGAATACAAAACAGCAAAATATCAGGCAGGTAGCCATGGTGTCTAAAAGTAATAGGAAGCAATTAAATATTTCTGAAAGAATGTAAATTAAACCTTGTGTCTGAAATGCCAAACTGTAGAAGTATGAGCATTATAAGCAGTCAATAAAACTAAAATTTAATGACTTTTTTTAAGGATAAAAAAGTCATTTTTATGATATACTAGTGGTAAGAAACTGCTACAATCCCAAAGGCAACTGGTTCAAGTCTACCAGATTTTCTGCATTAGAAGGATGGACAATCTCCTCCCATAGATTAACTGCCTCTAAAAACTCACAGGCAGTTCAGCTATGGGTTGATTATGATATAAAGACACACAACAACAAACAAATACATCTTAGTATTCCTACTTAAATTTTTAAGAATTTTCTAGAGTTTAAAAAATAATTTTAAGAGTTTAAAAGAAAATGACAAGTGTAGTTGATCTGGTCAATTTATTAGTACTTCACTTTTATACTCAAAGAGAATATGGGTTTATCTAAAACATGCCCTTATTATTGAAATGAAATCAAGTTTTGACCTTGCTTTTATATTTGCAAATTTTTTAGTATCAGCAGTCAGAAAATAAGAAGATGCACTGTTTGGGGGGAAATCTGCAGTTAGTGACCTCTCCAAATTATTGAGGAGTAATGACATCAGTTTGAAGACTAGGGTGCATCAGGCCTAGTTTTTTCCAATTACTTGTTAAGCTTCTGAGAGCTAGACAGTGAATAAGGATGGAAGAAGAAAAATCGATGCCTTTGAACAGTGGTGTTAAAGAAGAGCACTGAACATCCCATGGAAAGCCAAAAGAACAAACAAATAAGTCTTGGAGAGGATGCAGCTGCATTGTTCTTAGGAGGCCCCAATGGTGAGGCTTTGCCTCAATGGACTTTGGGCATGTTGCTAGGAGAGGCTATTTCTTAAAGAAGGACATGATGCTGAGAAGAGTGGAAGTTCAGAAAAGGAGAGAAAGTCCCTCCACCTGGTGGATTGATATGGTGACTGCCACAATGTGCTCTTGAGTGTCAGGAAGTATGGAGATGACACAGGATAGAACAGGCTTCCCATCTTTCATTCTTAAGGTCTCTATGAGTCATATTCAACTCAATGGCACTTAACAACAATAGCCAAAGATATACTATTTAAATTAATGCCCCAGGACAGCTTATATAATGTGAGACAGCAGACTGGTAAGAAACAAAGGAAGATAATTAAGTCTAGGATGTAACAATACTGAGAGCTCTGATGCTGTTGTTAGGTGCCATCAAGTCAACTATGACTCATGCCAACCTTATAGACAAAAGATCAGAACGTTGCCCTAACCTGCACCATCCTTACCTCAGTCATTCTCAATCTCATTGTGGTTGTTGTTGCTGTTGATTGCCATTGAGTCGACTCTATCTACCCTAAGAACAAAAGACCTGAAGCCTTATTATACCTATTGTCATTTCTCAAAGTTCATAGAGTTTCCACAGGCATGTTATTTAAAAAGTAGATGTCACTCGTTTGATAGTACCTATGTTAATCCATATGGTTGAAGGCCTTTATCTCTTTCACTGACCTGCTAACTTTCACAGAATGTCTCTCTCCAAGAACTAATTCCTCCAGACAATACAAAATAAAAGAGACAGAGAAGCACTCTTCTTGCACTTCTTTAAGACAGATTTGTTGTACTTTTTCAATCCATGGTATAGTCAATGCTCACCACCAACACCACAATTCAAAGGCATCCATTCTTCTGTGGTCTTCTTTATTCATTACCTGACTTTCAGACACATATTATAGATTGGATCAGGTATACGATAGCCATTCTAGCTGACATACTTACTTTTTTAAAATTTGTAGACTCTCTTACAGCATATGTCTCCATTTCAACAGGTATTTTTATTTCTTGACTTCCACTATCATGAGTTTAGATTATGGATCCAAAAAAATGAAATTATTAACAACATCAGTCTTTGTCTATCATGATATTATATACTGAGCCATTAAAACAAAAAGGAGTCAAAACCGGAGAAATGTCAAGATAAGAAAATTGAACAAAGATTTCAAAGGGAGGCATGAAAAGATACAGCTATATTTTATAATTAAATGTTCAAAGACCTGGAGTTAGAAAACCAAAAGGGAAAAACACTTGGTATTTCTCAAGCTGAAAGAAAGGAGGAACAAATTCAAGTTTTGAGTTGCAATACTGAATGATTTGTTCAACAAAACATTGAAGCTGCATGAAGCATCAGATGACGACAGAAGGTATAAGGAAAAGGACACTGTGTGGAGAGCTCAGTCAAATATCTCTTAACTCCACAAAAGGAAACTTCCCACAGCAACAGTTAAACAGCATAGAGCCATAGTTTCTGAAGGGCAACAGTCATGCCACTTTGTACAAGAGGTGAACGGCAATATGCTAGTCTTTCACAAAACATTGCCATACTCTAGGTCACTGTATAGTTACAACAACCTAACATCTACTAAGAAAAGACTCATATAATATCAAGAAAGCAGCAACCTGCCCTTAGTCATCAGGAAAAAAGAAGAAAACAACAAAAAACAACCAACTTTCTCCTAAAAAAGCAGACCAAGGAACACCCCAGATAAAGAAAACCAGAAAAAATATGTTGATGTGGAGTTATTTGAACAGCTAGAGAAGAAGATGCAAATGATGGAAGAAACAATTTAGTAGAGTGGCAGGATACAAGATTAGTATACAAAAGTCAGTGGTATTTCTCTACAGTAATAACACAAGCCTAGATAAGGAAACTAAGAAAACAATATCATTTATAAGGCTATTGTTGTTGTTAGGAGCTGTTGAGTCTAGTACACTCCTAGCAACAATATGAACAAAAGATCTGAACCTTATGCTGTCCTGTGCCATCTTCACACTTCCTGACACACAAGAGCCTGTTGCAGCAGTCACTGTGTCAATCCACCTGGTCAAGGGTCTTCCTCTCCTTCACTGACCCTCCACCCTTTCCAGCATCATATATTTCTTCAAGGAATAGCACTTCCTAGCAACATGTTCAAAGTATGTAAGGTGAAGCATCACCATTCTTGCCTCCAAAGAGCAATGTAGCTGCACTCTGTTTGTCCTTTTGGCTATCCATTGTATTTTCAGTGCTCTTCTCCAATACCACAGCTCAAAGATGTCAATTCTTTTTCAGTCATCCTTATTCATTGTTCAGCTCTCAGATTCTAACCAAGTGATCAAAAAGATTATGGCTTTAATCAGATGCATCTTATTCTCCAAACTGACATCACTACTCCTCAATAATTTGGAAAGGTCCCTAACTGAAGATTTTCCCATTGCAATATGTCTCACGTCCTGACTGCTCATAAGCAGGGTGTTAATTGGAGATCCAAGGAAGATAAAGTTGTTGACAGTTTCAAACTCCTCTCCATCCATCGTGATCATGTCTATTGGACCAGTGGTAAGAATCTTTGCTTTACTAACATTGAGATGTAATCTATAACAAAGGCTGCATTCCTTGATCTTCTGCAGCAAGTATTTCAAGTCTTCTTCACTTTCAGCAAGTAAGGTTGTGTGATCTGCATAAAGCAGGTTATTGATGACTCTCCAATCCTGATGCCACACTTCTTGTAAAGTCTTGCTTCTTGCATAATTTGCTCAGAATACATATTGAATAGGTATGGATAAAGAATTCAACCCTAGCACACTTCCTTCCCAATTCCATACCATGCAGTGCTCCCCTGCTTTTTTCCACACATCAGCCTCCTAGTACAGGTATAGGTTTCTCATGGGAACAATCAAGGGCTCTGGGATTCCTATCCTTTTCAAAGTCAGCCACATCTTGTAATAATCCACAGAGTCAAATGCCTTTGCGTAGTCAATAAAGTACAAATAAGCATTCTTTTGGTACTCATTACTTTCAGGAAGGATTCATCTGACATCAGCAATGATATGCCTGGTGCCATAGCCTCTTCTAAAGCCCACTTGAACTTCTTGCAAGTCTGTTTTCTATGTAATGTTCCAGTCATTTTCTTTTTAATGAGCCTCTACTTTGGAGCAGTTGTATCCTGGAGGGTAAGTGTTTTTATTTACTTGAAAGCTGGATGTAAACTATTTGGGCATTTCTGATTGTGTTAGTAATCAAGTATAAGCAGATTGGCTTTTACTGATCTCATTAACCATCAGCTGTGGACAGGAAGCCTCTTGTCTAAGCAAACAGGAACTAGTGGACAAGCCTTTGTATTTAAAAGTTGATTGAGTCCTGCCTGAGTCTGAGCCCTCATCTTGAAGCAGCTGGATCCTGGAGGGTAAGTGTTTTTATTTATTTCATCCTGGAGAGGGTTAAACTAGGCTGCTCTTTGGAGGCAAGGATTCTGAAGCTTCATCTGACATACTTTGGACATGTTACAAGGAGAGACCGATCCTTAGAGAGGGACATCATGCTTGGGAGGGTGGAAGGACAGTGTAAGAGTGGAAGACCTTCTGTGAGAGGGATTTATTTAGTGACTGGGGTAATCAGTGTGGCTGTGTCAGAGACAGTGAGATTGTCACAGGACAGAGCAGGGTTTAGAGCTGTTGTATGTAGGGTTGTTATGAATTGCAGGCGGCTCAATGGCATATAACCACAAACAACAACAACTTGAAAGTATTAATTGTGTTTGGAGGAAATGTTCTAAGTGGTACAGCACTTGTCTGTCAGATTGCTGTACTGAGATAATTTGGGGTCATTATGATACTGAAATCTGTACCACTGGTGTGTCAAATTCCCTAAGGGTTTCTTTCCCATGATAGACAGGTTTTAGTGGAGTTTACTGATTAATACCATTTAAAATATCCAACCACAAATTAAGACAGATAGTAATAACCATAACCAGAGAGAGACACAAAGACCTTTACAAAGAAAACTATAGAACATTTCTGTGAGACACAATAAGATCTAAAAAAAATTTGTAAAATGTTTCCAAATAATGGATAAGAAGACACAATATAGTAAATATGACCACCTTGACAAAAACAATCTACATGCTTAATGCAATCCCAATAAAGATACCAAATTAATTTTTCAAAAAGTTAGAAAAGGCAATTTTCAAGGTTATTTGGAGAGGAAAGAGACTTCGAATTAATTAAGCACTTCTGAAAAACAAGAATTAAGTAGGAGGTGTATCATACCCTGATCTCAAAATCTACTACATAGTTCTAATAACCAAAGAGTATGGTACTGGTACAACAATAGGCACATAGACTAATGGAATAGAAGAACCCAGAAATTTATCTATTTATGATCAACTGATATTCAACAAGGAAACAAAGCCCATCAAGTGGGGAAATTACAATCTCTTCAACAAATGGTATTGACAAAATTGGACTACTACCTGCAGAAAGTTGAAGCAGGATGTGCACCTCTCATCATACACAAAAATCAACTCCAGGTGAATCAGAGACCCAGGGGTAAAGTCCAAAACTATAAAGATCACAAGAGACAAAGTGGGACCAGTCTTAGAAGGTCTAGCTCACGGTATTAAAAAGCTGACAAATAGAGCTACAAACACAACCAGGACAGGATAAAATTGATGAATGGAACCTTCTAAAGATTAAATCCCTGAATACATAAAAAACTTTTTACAACAGAGTGAAAATAAATACTATTCCATATAAGGGTCTCATATCAAAAGTGTACAGAAGCCTACAGGACCTCCACAAGAAAAAATACTAACAGATTTACAAAACAGGCAAAAGACATGGAAAGACTTTTCACAGAAGAAGATATTCATAGGGCCAAGGGACACATAAAGGTATGTTCTGTATCGCTGGCAAGATGTAAGATGTAAATCAAAACCACAGTGAGGTACCATCTCACTCCAGTAGCAGTGGCAAAGTTTAACAAGAGAGCAAGTAATAAATGTGGAGATGATGTGGAGAGATAGGACCTCTTGTATATTGTTGGTGGGATTGTAATATGATACAACCACTCTGGAAGGAAGTTTGTTTTTTCTCAAAAAGCTGAACATAAAAATTACATGTGATCCAGCTTTACCACGGCTTAGAATACACCCTGAGAAAATTAAAACTAAGGCACAAACAGAAATCTGTACACCAATGTTCATAGCAGCATTGTTCACCATCACAAGAACATAGAAACAGCCCAAATGTCCAACCACAGTCAGATGGATGGAAAAATTGCGGTATATTCACATGATGAATTTCTATGCAGCTCTCTGGAGCAACAATTTTTATAATAACTAGCTAACTTTGGAGGGACTGATAAGCATTATCTAAGTTAACTAACTCTATCACATAAGGACAAATACTGTAATAAAGCCATTATTGTAGAAATAGAAGAAAAAAAACTATTAAAATGTGTATAAGGATCCAAGGTGGAGAGGATAGGAGCAGAGAGGTGAGGATGGGCAAGGGGGTAATCATAGGATTGCATGATTGATGGGTAAAGGGAGGGATGGGTAAAGGAAATGGGAAAGATCCAAGGTGAAAAACAATGTATATGAACTTTGTAAGCAAACCAATATAAAATAAAATTTTGTTAAAAAAACAACAACAACAAAAAAAAAAAAAAAAGGAAAAGGAAAGAAGAAAAAAAAGCAACGGAACAAAAAAAAAATGGCCGAAAAAAAAAAAAAAACAAAAGAACAAGAAGCAAAGGGGAAGAAAGAAGAACGAAAAAAAAAAAAAAAAAAAAAAAAAAAACCTGTAAAAATTTTTCCACAGATTGGTTAGGTCTCCCTCTTATGTAGAGCCTTGTTGAGGATGTTGAAGACACTAATCAAAGGGTGAACCATGTGTCTGCAGTTGAGGCAGGGAGAGACCATGTCTCAGTGTGGTACAAATTTATTTTATCAATGTTCAAGAGGATAGAAATGCATATGAGAATGCAGTTCCAGAGAAACGTCTGTTCTCTGTCTTTGTTTTTCTAGCATCTCTAATTCTGGTCTTTGCAGGAGATTTCTCTTGACCGTCTCAAGTATCAATAAGCCTCCTCACACATGAACCCTCATCCTCATGCATTTAACTCCTAGCAATTTTTTTCTTCATGAAGGGAGATCCCTTGTCCTTTCTAATAGTGTTCTCTCCTATTATTTATAGCTAGCAAAAAGGTACTACAAGGCACGCCTCAGGGCTATATTGAGATTATAATTCTTGCCTTCTACTTTTAATCATCTTTAATTCTTTGATTTATCAAATCATAAGAAACCATTACATAGATTCTTCATTATATATTTGTCTTTTTGCAGAGTGCAGTGCAATCCTTGACATGGCTAGAGGAAACTTAAATATCATTTTGTAAATGTTATTTTGCAGAAGGTAACATCAAACTAAGTCTCAATTTATTTCCACATTTTCCTTTTGTGTAGCTTAGTCATGCACAAAACAATGTGACAATACACACTTTCAGAAAATACAAGTCTCTTAAGGTTTGTTAGTTGTGTTTTTTTGCTTTTCCGAGCTTTTTTTTAAAAAAAAAAAAATACCAACTTCTCACTGTCCCTTCTAAATCAGGTGACTTATAACCTACCCTCCACAGGGTTTTACCCTCCACAGAGTTTTCAGAGGTAATGAATTGTATGCGAGGAGAGAAATCGACCACCTTTCTTCAGCAGAGCAAATGGTGGATTTGAATCATCTACTTTTGAGTGAGTGAAAAATGAAATGAAACATAAACATCTAACGTTCTAGGCATTAGTGTAATTAAACAGACTAGCTTTGATCACGCGGTACATTACACTGTGAATGAAAAACTGAAAAAGAATGGTATTACATTCAGAAGTCAAAAAGTGAATTTCAAGTTCTCTCATGAAGTATACTCTTATGAGTGATAAGATGTTATCCATACACAAACAAGTGGGACCCGTTAATATGACTATTATCCTATTGCTAAAGTCAACAAGGAGGAACTTGGAAATTTTTACCAAATCTTGCTATCTGAAATTGGCCAAAAAAGTACTCCAGATGCATTAATAATAATTGGCAATTGGAATACAAAAAGTCGAAGTAATGAAGAAAGAATAGTGGTTGGAAAGTTATGGAATTAGTGACAAAAATGAAAGTGGAAATAGAATTAGTAAGTATTGTATGGTCAATAATTTGTTCATTGTAAGTATCATTTAAAAAAACAAACAACCAAAAACTACAAAGGATGCCTTTACATACAGACCTCATTTGATGGACTGTATAGGACTCAGATTGAATACATCTGTGGAAATAATCATTGCTGACTCGTAACTGATCCTCCTGTATGTTTTCAAAGGCTGTAAAATGCATGAAAGCAGACTGACATCTTTCTCCCAAAAAAACAGCTGGTAGCTTCCAATTACAACTCTTTAACCACTGGCTCCTTAACCTGAGCTCCTTTTGTGATCAGCTAATAACCATTAAGTATTTCATCCCCATGGACACCTCAATTCATTAAGTTACTTAAGTCTCTGAATTCTTCATAGTCTGGGAGCAAGATCTTCTTACTCAAGGAAAAGGCATCCCTAATCTGCAAAATGTTTCTTCAGTCATAAAGCATTCAAATAATATTTCTTTTCTTCTAAATTCATTAAATATTTTATTTCTCAAGATTATTTCACAGAAGGGGAAAAATATTCTTAAGAAGAAGATTTTCCAAGTGTTTTTATCCTCCTTCTAAGACTTTGTCACAGAACAAGGCTAAGAGGCACTTTTTACAGAATGATAATAACTTACCATAAAACCCAACATTTTAGTCACCACTTAGAGCTTTGAGTCTTTTGAAAGTTACACAGGTGTTCAGGTCTGTCATTTGTAGGGTCGCTATGAGTCATCTATGACTTGATGGCACTTAACAACAACAACAACAACAACAACATAGAGAGGGTCTCAGTTGGCCTAGTGGAGAGAAAGTGAGGTTACCAAGCCAAAGATAGGTGATTTTAATCTGCAGCCTTCAAGCCTGGTTTTAATTGTTTTTGGTCATTCTTCTAAGTGGCATATCGCTGGTCTGTCCACTTGCTGTACAGAGGTAACTTGTAGTTGCTGTGATGCTGAACACTGTGACGCTGATGTGTCAAATACAATAATGGTCACCCATGGTAGACAGTGTTTGATGGAGATCCCCAATTAAAACAAGCTTGGAAGGAGGAGTGGCATCCACTTCCAAGATAGCTTGCCTCTCTGGAAACCCTATGAACTTGGAGAAATGATGAAAGTGTTCAGGTCTTTCATCCATAGGGTCACTATGAGTCATCTATAATTTGTGGCACTTAACAACAACAATAACAACAGGGATTGTTTTGTTTTGTTTTTGACTGTCTTTGTCTTGTTTCCTTAGAGCAACAAAACCAATGAAGCTTATGTAAAGAGAGGAAAAAAAAGATTTGTTTCAAAGAAATGGCTTACCTGTACTTAGATGCTGACAAGATCCAAGTTCATGGTCAGACATTAGGCTTCTGACACATAAATCTGAAGGAACTGATGAAACAAACACTGAAAGGTCAAAAGGAAGGTCATCTGTCAGGACACAGGCTGAAATCCAATGAATTGGAAGCCAGATGGAGACAGGCCAGCTGTGAGATGCAAATACAACAAATCCCAAACAAATTTTGCCAGAAAGTAATTTTATGTTTGATGCAGGCCCTGCTGGGAGGAGACTCCTTTGCACCCAATAAAGTGCTTACAGCATATTTCATCTTGGGTATGGCTGAAACAGATCTCATCTAGGAGATGAGTGTTTTACAACTGCCAGAACAGAGCCTCTTATGAAACAGAGCCTCTTGTGTAGGAAGTGGGTAACATACAACCTCAGTTATCATGCTGTCATCACAGAACTTGGTAACACTTAGAGAATTGTTTGAAAGACCCCGGTGTTTAAATCAAAATAATACTAGTTTTTCTACACCATTGTTTAACTTAAAAGTAACTTTGAAAAGACTATTTGCTTTACAGTTAAGATTGAAAGTAAATTAGAGGGCAAAGGTATTGACAAAACACACTCTATGTTCAGGGACCTCAAAAATCTCATCTCCAAGAGAGTGAAAAGAGTTACTTTCTCTTAAAGTTTCTTGCTAAAAATAAAAAGTTAATATCCTTCTTATGATTATGAAGCTACTGAACCAAAATCTTAACCAAACACATTTTTTTTAGCTTTTAAAAAATATAATTTATGTATTTTGTTGTTAGGAATATGCAGAAAGTCAGGTTTCTACATGGACCATTGTGTTCAGTGATCACATTCTTCAAGCTATACAGCTCTTCACCTGCCTTTTCTGTGTTGTTCCTTCCCCACTGACGTTAATTCATGACAAAAGAATCAAACATTTTTAATAAGCACAAATTTCTAGATTGTTTGTTTTTTGCTTATTTCCCCCATAACTTCAGAAGTTATTTTAATGATAATTTTAATAGAACTTTATTTATAATTTATATAATTATGTAAGACCCTCTATGAGATGGATTGATTCAGTGACTGAGGTAATGGGAGTGAGTGTGTCACAGACAGTGAAATTGGCACAGGATAGAGCAGGATTTAGGGCTGTTGTGCATAGGGTCGCTATGAGTCGCAGGCAACTTGATGGCATATAACAACAGCAGCAGTAACAAATATTTACTTTATATGTTGTTGTTGTTGTTACATGCCGTCGAGTCGTTTGCGACTCATAGCGACCCTAGGTACAACAGCCCTAAACCGTGGTGCTCTGTCCTGTGCCAATCACATTGCCTCTGACACACCCATCCCGATTACCCCAGTCACTGAATCAATCCACCTCATAGAGGCTCTTCCTCTCCTGCGCTGTCCCTCCACTCTACCCAGCATGGTGTCCCTCTCTAAAGACCTGTCTCTCCTTACAACATGTCCAAAGTATGTCAGATGAAGCCCCAGAATCCTTGCCTCCAAGGAGCAGCCTGGTTTAATCCTCTCTATGATGAATCTGTTTGTTTTCTTGGCAGTCCATGGTACATTCAATACTCTTCTCCAGCACCACAGCTCAAAGGCGTCAATTCTCCTTCTATCCTCCCTAGTCATTGTCCAACTCTCTGATGCATAACAAGTGATTGCAAAAACCATAGCCTGTATCAGGCAGACCTTAGTCTCCAGAGAGACACTGTTGCTCTTGAGTATTTTGGAGAGGTCCCTAACCGCAGACTTTCCCATCGCAATACGTTTTTTTATTTTCTGGCTACGGGTGCCAAGAGTGTTGACCGTGGAGCCGAGCAAACTGAAGCTGTGAACAATCTCAGTCTCTTCGCCATCCATCATGATGCTGCCAATTGGTCCAGTGGTGAGAATTTTTGTCTTCTTGACATTGAGCCTCAGTCCATATTGAAGGCTGCAGTCCTTGACCCTCTGCAGTAAGTGCATGAGGTCCTCCTCAGTTTCAGCGAGCAAGGTTTATTTTATATAGTTATATATTTATTTTTATTTATATAATTATCAATATATGCATTTTAAATTTTTTATATTTATAATGCAGCATTTATAACCTTAGAATTATATTTAGATATTTTTTTAGCTATTTAGAAAATGGTTTCTTGAGAATAGATATCTGAATTTTTCCTGCCTAATCTATCTTACTCCAAAACCTGCTAAAACCTGTCTACCATGGGGTTGCTGCTGGTATTTGAAATATCAGATACAGCAAAATGGCAGCATGTAAGCCATTAAAGTGTGACAAAATGACATTTGGGTGGTACAGAGAGATTATACTCTTTTAATTTTAAACATTATAACAATATGGTTATTGAAATTGAGAATTATTATTTTCAGCAAATGTTTGTAACTGAAACATAGACTATTAAGTCTTCAGGTAATATTTTCTTAAGATGTATCAAAGCATTATCTGTTTCCCCAACAAGATTATACGTATCTTTTACTCTGAATTCTTGACCTCTACTATGTGAGTTTTTTCTTCTGCTGGCAATGAAAAGTGCCACGTGTTTCCCATTTAGCACACCAGTGTTAGACAACACAAATTGGCTTACTTCCAACTCATTTTTCAAGGTCTAGTGAAATGTAACTGCTTTCCTGAACTTTTCCAAAAGCTACCATCATCAAACGAATTTACTTATTAGTAAAACTTGAGGTGTTATTGTTATATATATGTGATATTCATACCTGTAATTGAATATTGAATAGAATATTACATATTTAATGTATGCATAAACTATTCTGTATGTATATAGAGGAATTATTTATCATTCAGATGTTTCTATTAATATGTTGGCAAGATTTGCAAGAGAACTGTTCTAAAATGAAATAAAATTCCTCCAGCAGGAACAACTTTGTGATTTCTTTAAGTTCATGAAGATAGTCACTGTCAGTGAAGACTAGCATATGAATAAAAAATATAATAATAGAAACATTTCTTATTCTATATTTTACTATTTTATGATATTAAATGTATTAAAGTTATGGTCAAAATTAGACTATCAGAGAAAAGATTAAATTTAAAAACACATAATTCATTATTTTAGGATACAAACCCTTACATGTATAGGAAAGCACATTTTTCACAATAGGTAGGCAAAAGCTGTTTTAAATGCTTAGTACATTTTCTCTGCCAAAGGAATAAAAAGTTGTATTTTGTAAATTTTTTAACATCAATTATTTTTAAGAAACACAGAGGAAAGAAAATTAATTACTTAAATTGTATCATTTGAATAACTCATTATTCTTATGTAGTTGATAAAAGATTTATTTTCTCTGATAGTGTACCCATCTATAGCTAAGCATATTATGCTAATTGAGTCAATTTTAAGAGAGTATTTTAAAATTAATTATATAAATGACAGTTTTATCTACATGAAAAATACATTGCTTTTCTTCAGAAATCATCAAATAGTTTTTAGGGTTTTTGCTATTATCCAACATCTTAATCTTTATTGGCTTTCTTCTATTGCTTTTGCCTTTCCAAAATTTTCTAGGTGCCCTTCCAAATCAATGCCTTTGGCAACCCCTCTCAGGAAATATTTTATTAACTTAGGAATGGGCAGCATGCCATGTAAACAGATGGGATAGACTATAAGCCGAGTGTATTTGTCAGTATAGCCACTGTGCTTGTATAATCCATGATTCCATTCTAAGTAACTGTATTAATACACATATTAAACCACATACCACTTACATAAACTTTTTTATCTATAAACTTTTTTATCCTTAACTGAATCTTTTGAGAGCTGCTGCATTTTTAGACTAGGAGGATAATGTTTGATATATTAATGGAAAAATTTAAAAAAAAATTACCTTAGATCAATCAAATGGGAGAGTAGCAACTATGTGGCCATACAACTATTTGTTGAGTAAAAGGAGCCAAAGCGAAACTGTCATTGTAGATTATAGATCTTTTCTGATTATCTATATTGTGCCCACCATTAGTAGGATTTTAATTATAGAAATATAGGTATTAGTTTTGTGTATGTTTTGCTTTGCTTGATGGAAACTAAGAAAGTTCGAAAAGGAAACAATATTTTAGTATTAATTTTCTCTTCCCAAACTTTCATATACATTTACCCACTGAATTGCAAGTTCAAGTTGCCTTAGTCTAGTCTTGATATATGTAACTTGGATACTAAAGTAGTTGCCCAAGGATTTTAATATCAATGATTTCCTACCTAAGGAAATATAAAAATAGCCCTAGAAAGACTCTGTAAGACAATTGAAAACTGGTTGCATTGTGTTATGTCTTCTTTAACCTATTATTAAATGCTTCTCAATATTGAGACTGTGTAACAAACATAATATGTATTTACATATGGTATCTCCTTTAACAGGCAGCAAAGGCATTTGACTGTGTAGATCATTGCAAGCTATAGCTAACAGTGAGAAGAATGGAATCTCAGAGTGCTTAATTGTGCTCACGCTACACCTGTACATATACCAAGAGGCTGTTGTGTGAACAGAGCAAGGGAACACTGCATAGTTTAAAATCAAGAAGAAAGGCTGCATCCTTTCTCCATACCTATTCAATCTATATACTGAGCAAATCATTGAGGGGCTGGACTTTATGAAGAGAGTGGCATCAGGATTTGAGGAAGACTCTTCAACAACTTATATTACACAGATGACATACCCTTGCTTGCTGAAAGTGAAAAGGACTTGAAACACTTCCTGAGTAAGACCAAAGACTTCCACATGGGTCACACCTCAACATCAAGAAAACAAACTTTTCACCATGGGATCAATAGGCAACACCACGATAAGTGGAAAAAAGAGTTAAATTGTTAATTATTTCATTTTAATTGGGTCCTAAATCAACACTTTCATGCCCACTCATATTTATTACAGCTTTGTTCACAATAGCAAAGAGTTGGAAACAACCCAAGTGCCCATCAACAAACGAATGAATACAGAAACAGATATATTCACACAGTGGAATACTATGCTGTCTTGAAAAACAAGGGACTCTTAAAATATTATACAAAATGGATGATTCTGGAGGACATTATGCTGAGTGAAATATCTCAGTCACAAAAGGATCAACACTGAATTGTGCCACTGTTGTAAAACTGGACTGATGTCAGGGTTGGGGGGAACTTAAGAAAAGAGGGGATAAATAATGTATACTGCATTGAAACAGATGAGAGAGAGATCTGTTTAAAAGGAATATATGATTAGACATTATTTTCATGAAAAGAGTCCAGAGTAAGAGTTGCACAGTAAAGTGGACTTACGGGGCGGGGACGGGGATTGTATAATAACAAGGGGGAAAAAAATTTCTCTCTTTAAGGAGAAGCCAAACTGAGAGGAAGGAGGAAAGTGTGCAACAATGTAAACTTACATTATTTTTTTTTTTTAAATCGGTAACACTAGGTACCAGCAGTCAAGAAATCAAAAGGCTCCAGGAGGGGTGGGAGAGGCTGGAAGCAGAGGGATGTGAATGCACGGGGC
>NW_006399754.1:25895185-25895718 GCF_000299155.1 Elephantulus edwardii
CACAGTGTTTAGCATCAAAGCACCCCAAGTTACCTCAGTACAGCAAATTGACAGACTAGGGTTGTACCACTTAGAAGAAAGTTCATACCAAACACGATTAACATCAACTGACTTTTAAATACCCAGGCCCATTGCCCCAGGCCCTGATTGGCTGTAAACAAGCGTTTTCCAGCTCACAGCTCATTGTTAGCCAAATCTAGCAAATTCAATAAGCTCACACAAGGCAGTGAACAAAATAAAAACAAACAGTCTACACCCAACAAAGGAGAAGAATCTGCCTCTCAGAATCCACCTGGCTTCACACATGGGTCTCCAAAGGAAAGCATAAATACAGATAGCAGCAGAAGAAAAAAAAAAAATCAATGTCTTTGAGTGGTGATTTTGGAGATGGTGTTGGGTGACACTGAGGCAAATGTGACTCAGAATGATCTATGAACCGTGGATCTAAACCCTGTCCTATCCTGGGCCATCCTCATCATCTCCAACACACTTAACTCCACTGTTGTAATCACTGTGTCACAATCCATCTTAGG
>NW_006399754.1:25895913-25897130 GCF_000299155.1 Elephantulus edwardii
TTGTTAAATGTACTGAATATTGACTGCCAAAAAAAAAAGCCAAACAGATAGGTCTTGGAGAGAGTGGAACCTCGGTGCTCCTTAGAAGAAAGGAAGGCGAACCTTCATCATACATGCTGTATGTGCTTGGACCGTTCAGTACTTAGAGGCCATCAGGTTTGGAAAGTTGGAGTGTCGCTGAAAGAAAGGAAGACCCTCAATGAGATGGATTGACACAGTGACTGTAGCTATGGGCTCAAGTGTGTCAGAGATGAGGAGGATGGCACAGAGCAGGGAAAGGTTCCTGAAGGAATCTCTGCATCTCTGACGTTGGGGATCTGCTAAAGGTACTCTACTGATTCTATTGATCTCCTCGGTTATAAATGTGAAGGCTTCAATTTCTCATCTAGAAAGAAAATTGTAGATAATCTCTATCTCAATATTCATATTATATAAGACAACTTCAAAATGAGCTAACTTCATATTATCTTTCTCCAGTTATTGAAAATTAATATGAATCTGAGGATTAGATTTTATTTTGATGCTTGAACCATTATTCCTTACAAAGCTTTTCCTTTCTTTCTATTATTTTTTTTAAAACCCTATGTATTTTACTGATGTTATTATGCCATTAAAGAGAAACATCAGAACAATGTATTCCAACTCAGCACAGCCACAGAGCAAGCCATTGTCTGGACCTGGGCCATTGTAGTTCCCGTGTCATGCTAGCTCTTTGCAGCTCTTCCTCTTTTTAGTTGACCTCTGCTTTATCAAGCATCACGCCCTTCTCTAGGGACTGGCTTCCTCTGATAGCATGTCTTCACTAGCTGAGGCAAAGCCTTGCTCCCCTTACTTCTAAGAAGCATTTTGGCTCTACTTCTAGTAGGATAGTTTATTTGTTCTTCTGGCAGCCAGTGATACACCCAATATTCTTCACCAGTACTGTCACTTAAATCCATTGCTTTCCTTTGGTGATTTCCTCCAATGTATCAGATGTGATTGGAAATACTCTAGCTTGAGTCAGGTGCACTCTCATTCTCAAAATAATGTATTTACTTTTGATGTTGTTGTTGTATAACACTGAGTCAAACCAGCTCATAGTGACCCTCCAGAGAGTTTCCAGGGGCAATTAATCACATGAAAAGAGATTTTCCATCTTTCTCCTACAGACCAGCTCATGAATTCCAAACACATTCCTTTGGGTTAGAAGCCAATACTCCTTTCTTGTTGTTGTTGTT
>NW_006399754.1:25897530-25906685 GCF_000299155.1 Elephantulus edwardii
GAAACACAAAGGGACTTTGTAGCTGACTTACTTTGTATTATGTAGTTTGATTTCTTTTTGTTTAATTTTCTTCATTCATTAGAGTACATTTTCCTCCTTCTCCCTTCCCTCGCTCCCTTCCCCCTTTCCCTGCCCACTTTGCAATGCAACTCTAGTCTTGAGTTATTGTTATACGTATAATCATATATTCATTTTGATTTTTTAACTGTTGCTTCTCTAACATTGATTGTAAACCTAAGTAAAATAAAATCTTTTACAATTTACAACTTTTCTGTACTTATGATGAATATACTTATTGGTAAATAACGTGTGTGATGGGTTCAAAGTTTTATGTTATTAGGCGTCATCAACTATACTATATCACTCATATCAACCATGTGAACAACAGATCCAAATCTTGCCCTCAAAACAGTTAGGGACTTAAGGTCAGAGTATATCCTTAGCCTTCCTTATATAACTAGGAGTTAGTCAAAAAGAAATTAAATACTTAGAAATGTATTTCAGTAATGAGGCAAGACATTCTAAGGGCACATATTCATTATAACGATAATCAAATTGAGACTAAGTACGCAGATCCAGACCAACAAGAAATTAATAGCATCTGCATGAGAACTAATTACTGAGCAATGTGTCTGAGAAAATCTGGAATAAACTCTCTTAAAGTTAACTGGGGAAAGTACCAAAGCAAGTATCATTGCTAAGAGAAAATAGAAATGCAAATGTTTTTGGATGGGTTTTGTTTGTTGGTTTTGGTGTTTTGTTTTGGTTTTGGTTTTCTTTTTCTTTTAGTACCAATAGAATTTACATGTATGTCTTAGAAAAAGGTGCAGCTAGAACACTCCTTGGAGGCAAGAATGACAAAGTTTCATCTCTCATACTTTGGGCCTGTTGCTGGGAGAAGCTATACCTTGGAAAAGCATAGCATGCCTGGAAATGTGGAGGGTCTGTGAAAGAGAGAAGACCTATCAAGATGGATTACATAGTGGCTGAAGCAACGGGCACAAGAGTATCAGAGATGGTGAGGGTGACACAAGATAGGGCATGATTCAGATCTGTTGTTCATTGGGTCACTATGAGTCATATTCGATGGCACCTAACAGTAACATCACAAGCCTGCTTTTGATTTAATTCTTCTACTCACTTAACAATTGGTAGTGTAGATCCACCCATTGTAGTGTATAATTAAGTCTTAGAAATCCCTGTGTTGTTGCTAAGTGTCATTGAGATGCTTAGAACTCAAAGCAACCTTCTGAGCGATGGATCTAAGCCCTGTCCTATCCAATGTCATCCTTAGTATCTCTGATTTACATGAGCCCACTGTGTCATCCCGTCTTTCCTTCTATAGTACAACTCTAATCTGTAGCATATGGCTTGATGGCGGTGGGAAAGTCTGCTTCAATTTTCTTCTCCGTCCAGTACCTTAAGTATCCTGTACGCTTAAAACCTAAGTAGTGAAGGATTCCAAAATTTTGGTTGAGGAGAATAATTTAAAAGAAAAAAATTAAAAAGGGGCTAGTTCGATATACTAGGTAGAATGGGAATCAGTGAGTTAATGTCTAATTCTACCTTTTTAGGTTAAAGTAAAAAGCTAAAAAGGTATTTAATATAAACAGACTTCAGTTACACTTATTCTATGTGTGTATGGCATTTTAAGTAGGGGTGTGCCTAGTGATAGTAATTTGAATTCTCTGAAAGAAAAAAAACCACTTTTAATCGAAGTCCTCATTATCCTGTAATCAAAGTTTTAACAGAAAATGTAAGGATAAAACCTGTTTCTGTACTTGACATATTATCCTTGGCCCGTATTAGCTGAGGATCATTAGAGTACAGCTGTGAAATGTTCCGCCATAGATGCTATCATTTCACCTCAAGTCATATTTTAATCCAAACATTAGTTTACACCCTAAGTGCTAAACACATTTTTATTGCATCACAAATCTCCACAAATAGTTTAATCTCAAGTAGGCTGTTTAGTAATTAAGAAAATAATGCTGTGATTATTCCAGACTTGTTTGGAAAAATATTTTAAGTAATTTGGCTAATCACAGTTTTGGCATCTCAGCACATATAACATTAGTTAATAAACTTGGCCAAAAGGAGTTTGTGCATAAGAAATTAACTACTTATTAATTGATGGATGGTTGTGTGGAGAAGAGGGAAATAATTTTCCTCATGGTAATAACACTTTTAATGTTTTTCAATGACAAAAATAATACAGTACACAGAGTCAGCAAGTGTGTTGTGATGCATTTTTAACCTACTCTTGTCAGGAAATGTAAACTATGAAGAAGGCATTTTTTACCTAAACAAGGCTATATAAGCATAATAATTTAAAATAACCTCATATTTCTTCTGTCCAGACTATTCTTCTCTTCCTTTTTAAGAGCAGTAAAATAATTTCCTTCCATAGTCCTTCTGTTGTTGTTAGTTGCCATCAAGTCAGTTCCAACTCTTGAAGCCCTTATACTTAACCAAAGATCTAAGATCTTTATAGTTCAGTCATTTGGGTCAAAAATTTTCCTCAGTGAAATAGATTGACAAAATAGCTGCAATGATGGGCTCAAGCACAGCTGAGGTTTTGAGGACGTTTTAGGTTCGGGCATTTTTGTTCTGTTGTCCACGGAGTCACTATGAATCAGAACTGATTGCAGCACCTAACAGTAAACAACTGACAACAAAAGGTAGGCCCTTTTTTTAGCAAATGATCATTCCCAATGGCAAGGCCAAAATAAGGAAGGTGAAGTCTTGCTGTCTTTGTTTGTGAGAAGCATTCTTATTTGATTTTTTCTTACACTTGTTTACTCATTCTTCTAACAGGATATACGATAGTCTTCACCAACCCTACAATTCAAGTATCAGTTCTTTCAGCTTCTTGTTCTTCTTTTTGTTATGTACCATTGTGTTGAGGAACACCTCACAGTGATCCTATGAACAACACGTATGAACACTGTCCTGTCCTGCACCATCTTCACTGTCTCCAACACACTTCACCGAAGTCACGGAAAGTCTTCTGACTTTAGTGAAAATACTGACAATGAGTTCAAAGGGTATACTTTAGTGTTTTTAAATTCTGCTTAATTGTACTGCCTCTGAAAACCCAAAGGATCAGCCGTGGGTTGGTTCTGCCCCTTTGATCCACAACAGCAACAAGGGAAAATACAGAGCGCTTGACTCTCTAAAGGCTGGTAGGTTGATGACCGTTGAATCATCTGCTCCACAGAAGTAAATATTACGGTCTACTTCTGTGAAGTTTTATATTTTGGAAACTGCATAAATCCGGTTTACTCAGACTATGGGTTAATTGTGTGTTAGAATCAACTTCAAGGAAGTGGGTTTGGATGGAAATGAAAAGTAGATACTATATATGAGTGAATAAATACTAACCTTATGAGAACATGAAATGAAAAATGTGACTTGTATGTGAGTAGTTAGGATTGAGTGGTCAAGCTCCTACTCTTGCGTGGCATCTATTTGTGTGTATAGATTTAGATGTTGATATAGGTATAGACCAACAA
Organism: Elephantulus edwardii; assembly: GCF_000299155.1. Classification (NCBI taxonomy): domain Eukaryota; kingdom Metazoa; phylum Chordata; class Mammalia; order Macroscelidea; family Macroscelididae; genus Elephantulus; species Elephantulus edwardii. The sequence goes on from NW_006399754.1 coordinate 25,901,046, forward strand.
TAACAACAACATAGATACGGATCTGTACTGTATCTGTATCTACTTCTTGACCCTATCTGTAAAGTATATACCTATGCATATATTATTATATATTACACAGAGAGTCAATTTACCATCATTATATAAGGTTAAATAAATATTGATCGAACCTCTTCACATTTATGTACTGGAGATGTTCCAGTTGCCATGAATGTCCACAGATTATTTTGTTTGGGTTTCTTGTCACATACTAATCTCCATTTTAGAACCTCTCATCAAGTCCTACATGTCTATTTCAGAACTACTTCCAGGTTTCTGTAAAGTCAATCCCACTAAGATGGTTCTTTAATTTCAAGGTAACACAGTGGCTTTTTACTTCACCTTGTGGTACAGAGGATAAAAGCTGGACAGAGGAGTAACAAGAGGAGGTGGAAGGGGTTTCCTTGGAGATGGACATCATGCTTGGACAGGTAGGGTTATGGCAAAGAAAAGGAAGACCCTCAACCAGGTGGATTGACACAGCGATGCCAGCAAAGTGTGGCTTAAGTGTGTGAGAGATTATGAAGTTGGCTCCGGATAGGACAGGGCGCAGATCTGAGGTTCATAGAGTCTCTATGAATTGTACTGGACTGAAGCACACATGTGGTCCATGAATCCCAGTCTCTCTCTACTTCTTTACTTCCCGAGAATGGCTTATCTCTCTTCTCTCTTCTTCTCTCCCACTCCCTCTCCCTCCCTTCTCTTTTCTCTCCCTCTCTTTCCCTTTCTTTCTCTTTTTCCCTCTCTTTCGTGTATCTGTGTCTTATGCAATCATTCATACACATTGTACATTATACTTTATAGAATTGATTACCTCTATGCCCATTATCACCCTTTCTTTTCAAGCTGCCATTGAACCTTTTCTTTGACTTCACTCTCCTCCACCCACTCACCTCTGCTCTCCCAGTGTTTCCCTCACTTTCCTTTCTCTAGTTCTTCTCTCTTTGCCCCTTTGAACATTTATGTCTATCTTACCCAGTTATCTTCCTAATTTCAGAAGAACTTTTCTTTATTTTGTGTGACATGAGACTAATTGTCTATAGTGAAACTGCCTTTATCAGCTTCAAAACCAAGTGCAAATGAAAAAGAACTTCTCTAGGGGTGATGCTGATGTGTTGTTTGGGGCATCGATCCCACCACAGCTTGTGACAACACTGTAAACAACAGATCTACACCTTGCCCTATCCTGCACCATCTTCATGATCTCGGACATGTTCAAGTCCATCATTAATATACTGTGTCCATTCATCTTGGTGGGGATCTTCCCCTCTTCCTCTGACCCTCTGTTTTTCTTGGCCTGATAATTTTCTAAGACTTGGTCCCTCCTAACACCATGTGGAAGTATGTGAAATCAGTTTCACCATCCTTGTCGCTAAAGAGCACCTTTGTGGTAATTCCTCGAAGCCAGATTTATTTGTTCTGTCCACACTCTTATGTCTGTCCATAGACTATTTAGAACTCTTCTCCTACGCCACAATTCAAAGGTATTGTTTCTTCTGTCATCCTTATTAATTTTCCAGCTTTCATATGCGTAGGAATTAATCGAAAAGTCCCTGGCTTAGATCAGGCATACTTTAGTCTTTAATGTTCTTGCTTTTGAGCACTTTGGAGACATCTTTGGAAGATAGAAGGGATGAGGAGGTGAAACTCAGGGAGCTAGCATTAAGGTTATCTCCAAAGTATGTGTATTGACTTTTGAATTGGTGAATGGAGTTTATATATCAGCTCAATATGTAACAAACATTTATTTCTCCTGGAATTAGCAGGTAACACTTTTTCTGTAAAGGAGGGTTATTGTTACCACAGGTGCCATCCAGTCAAGTATGACTCACAGTGACACTGTGAACAACAGATCTGAGCATTGTCCTGTCATGTGCCACTCTTATCTCTGACATTCTTGAGCCCATTGTCATACTGTACCAATCCATCACATATATGGTCATCCTGTAGCAACACAGTGGAAAACTGTTGTTGTTAGGTACCATCATGTATAAACTGATTCACCTAACCCTTCAGTGAATTTTCAGAGGTAATTAATTGAAAGACACTTTTTTTTTCTCCATGGAGCAGCTGGTGGACTCAACTTTTGTATTTACAGGGGAGCTTTTTACCCCTAGGCCATCAGAGCTCCCTTAATTGCAAGGAGAAAGTCTCTTTTATTGAAAATATCCTTCTCAAATGAAAATATTTTTGTAAAATATACTTCATTTTAACTTAAAAATGCAGGTAAAATTATCTGTTAGTTCATATAGTTTCTCCATTTTTATACTGCCTCTAATCGATGCTAGTCTTCAAAATGACAATTTAATGTGCTCTTTACATCGACTGGATCACAGCACTAGAACTATAGACATGATGAGAGCAGAAGACCAGACACAGTAAGACACTAGTGAAATTTGCTTTGTAAAGTTGTTAATCTGAATACTTAAACAATAGTGAAAGTAGCCTGTCTAACATTCTTTGCCTGACTCCTCTGACTATAATAAAAGTTACTTACCTAAGGCTCTTTGACCTGATTGATTAGTTAGTTGTGAGATTGCCATCCCAGGAATTACAACTGAAACATAAATGAAATCATCCTGGGAAAACAAACAAACAAAAAAACCAAAAAAAAACAAAGTAAAGCAAACAAACAAAACAACCCCCCTCAAAAAAAAAACCCACCCAGAAATTACTTGAGAATGCATCATTCAGCAAAGAAGCCAGGTAAGTACCTGCCTTGAACATCAAACACAGGCCCTCTGGCAAAAACCATGGGAGGAAAAAAATCCTGTAACAATCTTATCAGAATCCTGGACACTTTTGACTTGCTTTTCCTCTTATCTTCCCCTACAAATCAAGTCACGGCTGATGACATTTTTCTGTCTTCCTGAATAGCATAGCATCTATTATTAAACGTTCTCACCATTCATTCAGTTGAACAACTCAAACAGAGACCTTATCTTCACATCACTCTTCCCTTGCCTCCTGCCCTCCGAGCACACCTATTTTAGCTAATATTAACTTCGAAATAAACAATCCCAAAACACAGCATGTTCTTTATGCATTTTAGCCCATTATTATCATCAGTAAAAATAGCATAATCTTACCTAACTATATTATTAAAATAATCCTATCCATTTCTCTTCTCCAGAATGTAAGTAAAAATAGTATTCGCATGCAAATATCTGTATCTTACTGTCCAACCTCCAACACATTTTTCAGAGCACATTTTCACCATTAAATTTTTTTAAAAAAAATTAAAACTCTGGAAATGCAAGCCACTTTTTAGGGTCAAATTGACCTTTTCTTACTTCATAACATTTTTTTTTTAATTTTATTGTTTTTGTGTGAGTGTACCGTCAAATCAGATCTGACTGGTACAGGAGGAGATTGTCCCTCCTTTCCCGGCAGAGCATCTGGTGGATTCAAACCGTGAGCCTCTGGGATTGTAGTTGCAGCTCCTTGCCACTAGGCCACCAGAGCTCCCCTTACTTCATAACATTTTGCAAATCATTTCTTCTTTCAGTTGCCGCCTATCCGATCATTGAAGGTATTCTTTTTGAAAAGTAAAAGTATATTCAGTTAAAAATTAGCTCAAATGATATTTATTTCCTCAGGGGAATAAGATTATATATTTGTTATTGTTGCCAGGTACCATACGGTCAAGTATGACCCATTGAAACCCTACACACAACAGATCTGAATATTTCTATTTTCTTTTAGTTAAGATACAATCCATATTAAAAGGTACATTCTGTCACCTTTTGCAGCAAGTGCTTCAAATCTACCTCATTTTCAACAAGCAAGATGCAGGTTATTGGTAAGTCTTCCTCTTGTCTTGATGTCATATTCTTCTTTATTGGCTCCAGATTCTCAAATAATTTGCTCAATATACCAAATAAATGTAGAGAGAGGATACAACCCTGGGACACACCTCTCTTACTTTCAAACCATGTAATACTCCTTTGCTCCATAACGTTCTCTTGAGACGCATGTGAGCACAATTAACTGTTCTAAGATTCCCATTCCTCCCAATGTCAGCCATACATTGTTATGATCCACACAGTCAAATACTTATGTATAGTCAATAAAACATAGACATTCTTTTGGTTTCTTTACTTTAAGCCAGAATCCATCTGGCATCAACAAGGATATCCTTGGTGCATGGTCTCTAAACCCTGTTTGAACTTCTGACAGTTCCCTATCTATGTATTTTCTAGCTGTTTTTGAATGATCTTCATCAGTATTTTGCTTGTTTGTGATATTAATGATATTGTTCTATAATTTCCACCTCCTTTGGATCACCTTTCTTGGGACTGGGAACAAATTCGAGTATCTTCCAGTCAGATACCCAGATAGCTGTCTTCCAAATTTCCTTGCATAGACTGATGAGCAAACCCAGAGCTGCATCCATAGATTTCTGGCACCTTATTTTTTCTTTTTTTGCCAATGTCTTCAGTATAGCTTCAAATTACTCCTTCGTTACCATTAGCTCTGTTTCTTATGGTACTTCTTGAAATATTTCAGTATTAGTCAATTCTTTCTTGGTACAGTGACTCTGTGTATTCCCTTCATTTTGTTTTTCTTTTCTTTGATCCTTCCTGGATTGTTCAACATTTTGCCCATAGCTTCTGTAAGTGTTATGGTGTGAGGCTTAAACTTGTTTTTCATTTCTCTCAGCTTGAGAAATGCTGAGTCAATTCTTCTCATTTTACTCTTCAAGTTTTCTGCACATTTCGTTATAATACTTTGTTTTGTCTTCTCAATACTTGTTTTGTCTTCTCAAGCTGCCCTTTGAAATCTTCTGTTCAAATCTTGTTTTGGCTTCTTGACAAACTAGACTAATTTTCAGATTCTCTTCTGATAATCATTTTGAGTTTAGGTTGTTTTTTCTCTTCCTCTACCTTTGTTCTCTTCACATCATCCCTAAACATGTCTGGTCTGCGATCACTGGTGTTCAATTCTTCATTTTAAAATTTATATCTTTATGTTGTTGTGTATTGTGCACCCTCAAGTCAGAACCAGCCCATAGCTGACGCTCTGGTGAGAGCTGGTGAATTCAAATTGCTTGGCTTCGGTGTTGCAGCTCACCTTCCTCCCGTTAGGCCACCAGTGCTCTCCTGACCTCTAGACTACCATTTAGGAGAGTTCTTATAAGGTATGAAAAGACATTTGCTTAATAAAACACCTCACAAGACATTGATTAACAAAATCAAGTTGACTTGAATGGCATTATCCCTATCCACATTTTATGTATATTCAACTTTTAATGACCGTCTACAACTATGTATTTAAGAATTCTCCATCTGTGCACTAATATACATTTTTAAAAGACACTATTTTATTTCTTTTTAATTAAAAATTTACATTTTCCATATTATTTTGCATTTTACCTGAGTGAAAATTTATAAATAATACTGATCTTTTCATTCATATAGGCACACTGTTAAATGAAATTTCTATGATGGTTTACTTTAAAAGTTTGTATATACTGTTTTTCACACCAGATTTCTCCCATTTCCTTTATCCACCCCTCCCTATTGTTGTTACGTGCAGTCGAGTGGCTTGCAACTCATATTGACCCTATGTACAACAGGCCTAAACCCTGCTCTATCCTGTGCCAATCACACTGCCTCTGAC
>NW_006399754.1:25908315-25915876 GCF_000299155.1 Elephantulus edwardii
TGTTGGCCATTTGAATATCTTCCTCTGTGAAAATTTTTCCATGTCTTTTGTCCATTTTGTAATTCAGTTACCTGGTCTTTTTCTTGTGGAGGCCCTGTAGGATTCTGTAAACTTTTGATATGAGACTCATGTCTGAAATGGTATAGCCAAATATATTTTCCCAGTCAGTAGGTTTTCTTTTCACTCTGTTGGGAAAAGGTTTTTGATGTACACAGAGGTTTCATCTTTACAAAGATTCATTCATCAATTTTATCCACTCCAGATTGTACATTCCTAGCTGAATTTGTCAGTCTCTTTATACCATAGACTAGGCAACTTAAGATTAATCCCAGTTGGTTTCTGATGAACTTTATGATTTAGGGCTTTATTCCCAGATCTTCTGATCCACTTCGAGTTGATATTTGGGTTTTCTACAGGTAGCGATCCAACTTTGCATGCATCATTTGTTGAAGAGGTTGTCATTTCCCAATTTGATAGATTTTATTTCTTTGTTTAATATCAGTAGACCATAGATAGATGGATCAATTTCTGGGTTCTCAATTCTGTTTAATTAGTCCATGCCAATTTTGGTTTAAGTATCAATTACAAATGCTTAATTGCATGCACATTTTGTTTTAAGCATTAGCAAAGCTTAATCTAGAGCTTGCTGCAGAAGGCCAAGGTCTGAAACTTTCATACTGAAAGTTCAACATCAAGATTGAAGCTCAACATCAAGAAAACAAAGATTCTTACCACAAGGCCAATTGGAAGCATTATTATAGGTGATTAAGAGGTTGATATTATTAATAGATTTAGTTTGATTGGCTCACAATCAACACTCTTGATATCAGCAGCCAGGAAATCAAAAGATGAATTGCACTGGGAAAATTGGCTGTCAGGGACCTCTCCAGAGTGCTGAAGAGCAACAATATCAGTCTGAAGACTTAGGTGTGTCAGATCTAGGCCATAGTCTTCACAATTGCTTGCTATGTGTAGATGGACATTGATTAGGGATGATAGAGAATGGATAACTTTGAGCTATGATGCTGGAAAAAAGTGTTGGATATATCATGGACTGCATGGAGAAAAATCAGGTTCATCCTGGAGAAGGTGAAACCAGGCAGCTCCTCAAAGGAAAGGATTCTGAGGCTTCACCTAACACATTCTGGGCATGTTGCAAGGAGGAACCAGTCTTTGGAGAGGGACATCATGCTTGGATTGGTGGAACAAGAGAGAAAGAGAGGAAGAGCCTCAATGAGATGGAGTGATTCAGTGACTAGGGTAATGAGCATAGGTGTGTCAGAAACAGTAAATTTGGCACAGGATAGAACAGGTTTCAGGGCTATTGTATGTAAGATCATGACTCAATGGCACATATCTCTTGATTCAATTTATCTGTTTATTATTTGTTATTCCCTTCTTCCATCCTTTTCATTCCTTGTATCAATAAAAATCATATTCTATGTGTAAACATTTCTTTAGTTTTCATAGAAGTTGTCTTATATTTTTTTTGTGACTGACTTATGTCACTGAGCATAATATCTGGTAACTTTATTCATGTTGTGCAGTATTTCACAAACTTTTTTTTTAGTGTGACATAATACTCTACTGTGGGAATATACTCTTGTTGTTGTTATGTGCTGTCAAGTCACTTGTGACTCAGAGTGACTCTATATACAACAGTTCTGAAGCCTACCTAGTCCTGAGCCCATCTCAGACTCTGATACACCTACCACCATTATCCTAGTCACTGTATCAATTCATCTCATCCAATGTCTTCCTCTCCTGTGCTGTCTCTCCACCCTTCTGAGCTTGATGTCCTTCTCCTCCAAGGATCGGTCCCTCCTGGCCACATGCCCAAAGTATGTGAGATGGAGCTTCAAAAGCTTAGCCTCCAAGAAGAAATTCTGGTTCGTCCTCACCAAGACAGACCTATTTGGTTTTTTTGTTTGTTTGTTTTGAGTTGTTTTTTTTGTGGGGGGGGGGTTTGGCTGTCCATGGAATTTTAAAGGCATCAATTCTTCTTCTATCCTCCTTAGTCATTATTCAGCTCTCTGATGAATAGCAAGTAATTTCAAGGACCACCGACAAGATCTACAGCTTAGTTTATGAGTACATTCCATAGTTGATGCAATATACCTGAGGGCTGGACAATGAATAAGGATTACAGAAGAAGTGATGCCTTTGAGCTCTGTTGTTGGAAAAGAGTACTGGACATCCCATGGACAGCCAAGAAAAATAAACAAATATGTCTTAGAGAGAGAGGGTAGCCAGAGCACTTGTGGGAGACAGGGATGATGAAGCTTCGCCTCACATACTTCAAGCAGGATGCTAGAGAAAGAAGAGGTAGTCATTGCAGAAGGACATGAAGCTTGGAAAAGTGTATCACTGACAAAGGAAGGGAAAACCTTTGACGCAGTGACAGAGTTTTGATACAGGATTTATACAGTGACTGCCACAATGGGCCCTCGTATGTCAGAAAGTGACGTATGTGAGGATGACACAGTAGAGGACAGCATTCAGAGCCTTTACTCATAGGATCACTATGGGTCGTACTTGACTCAACAACACCTAACAACAACAACAACAACAGCTAACATCTCTGGTTGAGCCGCTTTAAAATGTTGTTGCCGCTGTCATTGTTCTTGTTGTTAGGTGTCATCAAGTCAGCTAAATCTCACAGGCAGCCTATGAACCACAGATCTGAACCATGTCCTATCTGCACCATCCTCAGGACCATTGTTGAAGTCACTGTAAAAACCGCCTCATTGAGGGTCTTCCTCTCCCTCACTGACCCTCTGCCTTTCCACCACCATCCCATCCAATGACTGAGCCCTTCTAACAACACACCCAAAGATGTGAAACGGTACAAGGTGCAATGTATTGGCATATTTGTTACAGATAATCAATATTGCTTTGCTAGTCAAGCTTCAAATGTAGCATGTCCTTGTATGAGCGAAGTGGAATCGACACTATAGGCCACAAGATGCTTTTAATATGTGAAAATAGTATATTTTATATTTCTTTTTCTATGATATACAATTAAATGAGTGTCTCTTTCTTTTCTTAGATAAGTCCTCTTTGGTTTTGACACAAGTATTGCCTTTATAATAATATTTAGTACAGGATAGAACTGTTTACAATAAAGTATATTATTCATTTTTAATGTATATATTTGCTTTCTATGTCAGAAGGTACACTTTGTACAAAGAAATTGTAGATACTATGTACATTTAATAGCTTTTTCCCAATACAAAATTTAATAAAAATAGCATAATATAGTAAGTACAATATTAATATTGATAAAAAACACTGATAGTATTCAAATAGCCTCTTTTTCCTTTTGTTCCTTTGTTAAATACATATCCAATTCTATATGAAGTTATCCCAAGTTTGTATCTTCACACGCAGTAAACTAAAGAATTGTTTCAAATTCACCCTTCATGTTTCCCTAGATCTTTGTCAGTAACCCATAGCAACCACTGATCTAGTCTTCACTTTTACAGTTTCAAAAATTATATATAAATGAATTCATTCAGTATGTCAGCTTTGGGATTATCTTTTTAAAGAATATTTCTCTGGAACACTAACTAATTACAATAAGAACATATTTTGAGCAGAATGCATATCTTTTTAGCTCCCAATTTTACTAGTACTTCAGAAATGCAGACAATCACAAGCCAAAAGTCACAAAACAGGGCAATTCATGAGACATCCTGAGAGTTTTGAAGCTCCCCCACCCCCACACTTTAGGCTATGCAATTGCCCAGGTTTAACATGCAGGTTTCAAAGAATTACAACTGGGAGTATTTTGCATAAATAAAAGCATTTCAGTGATACAGTATCTCCATTTTAAACATTGAGAATTGCAAGTTTCCAGTAAAATCGTCTGGCATTGCTGCCTAAATCCATAAATCCCAGATTTGTTTAAAAACCATTTACAAAGACAAAGACAAAAATAGTTCATGAATGATACAAATTCATTATTTCTACTGGTGAATGCTATCAGGAAGTCAGATTAAAATGTTCATAAAGAGAACTGACCAGATCATCACTTTATTTTCTTTCTTGGGCATATCTGGTGTAGGGAAAATAAATCAAATGCAAGCTGATAACTCTTCCCCTCTCATCCACATTTTTATTTTTTATTTTACATTTTTGGATGAGAAAGAAACATACAGATGTATACACACACACACGCACACACACACACACACACATATGGGGAAAACAGGGTCGCTTTCATAATTAAAAAGGCTACTTCAAGATCCATCTTGAAATATGGTGTTGTGAATGACAGGATAATATCCATACACATACAAGGAAGACCTGTTAATATCACTATCATTCAAATGTATGCACCAACAACCAGAGCAAAAGAGGAGAAAAATAGATGATTTCTATCAACTGTTGCAGTCAGAAATAAATTGAACATGTAACCAAAACACATTAATAATAATGGGTGATTAGAATACGAAAGTTGGGAACCAGAAAGAAGGATCAGTAGTCGGGAAACATGGACTTGGTGACAGAAATGGGGCTGGGGATAGAATGATAGAATTTTGCAAAATCAATTATTTATTTATTGCAAATATATATTTATACAAAACATAAATACAGGCTATACACGTAGATTTCCCCTGATAATATAATCAGATTGATTATATCTTTGGAATGGATCACTGGAGAAGTTCAATATAAAAAGTGAAAACTAGGCCAGGTGCCGACTGTGGAACCAATCACCAACTACTCACATGCAAGTTCAAATTAAAACTAAAGAAGGTCAAATCATATCCATAGGAATCAATATTAGTTAGGCCTTAAGTCTATGCTCCCTGAATATAAAAACCAACTCAGAAACAGATTTAAGGCCTTGAACACTAATGAATGAAGCCCAGCTGAGCTGTGGAAGATATCAAGACTATCATCAGTGCAGGTAGAGTGACACCGTGACTATCGCAATGGTCTCTAACGTGTTAGGAAGTGTGAGGGTGTCACTAAACAGGACAGGGTTCACATCTATTGTTCACAGAGTTGCTTTGGTTAGTACTCAACTTGGTAGTACCTAAAACCAACAACTGAATTCAGGGTTGCCTTTGTATATGAAGAATTTATTAGGGAATTCACATAACTTTATGGACCCTATAATCATCAACTCATGGTTTTTTTTTTTTCTCTGATAATATCTAAATTACAGAAAGACACTTTTTAATAATAAGTTTTCTGTTTTAGACATTTATTTTCAGGGACTTTGGGTAATACAGAGAGAATGTGTTCATGTATTATGTGATATCTATGAGACTAATTTGTAACTTTAATTTCAAACACAAATGTAATGTAATGTAAACTGAAATCTCAGGCTAGCTTAAGCTAGAAATTCATACTGTAATGTGACCTGCATGATTCTGAACTCACTTTTTTACCACTTACCTTTTTTTTTTTTTCAAAGTTAGCTTAATAAATGGTGGTGGGGTGATTATTTAAAAAAAAAAAAAAGAATATTGTCAATGAAGCATGCAAAAGGTAACTACCAGGAATGAAAAGGAAGAAAAGACCAAACGGATGTCAGGAGAGACTCGGAATATTGCACTGGAGTGCCAAGAAGCCAAAGCAGAAGGAAGAAATCAAGAAGTTAAAAAGTTGATTAAAAAATTTCAAAGGGCAGTTTGTGGAGACAAGACAAAGTATTACAATGGAATATGCAAGTAGCTGGAGTTAGAAAATCAAAAAAGGGCTGAACTTGCTTGGCATTTCTTAAGGTGAAGGAACTAAAGAACACATTCAAACCAAGAGTTGCAATGCTTAAGGATGCTATGGGCAGAATATTAAATGATTCAGGAAGCTGTAATAGAAGATGAAAGGAATATATAGAGTTAATGTACCAAAAAGAATTGGCTGACAGAAGAATTTCAAGAAACAACATATGATGAAGAGGCAAGAGGAAGAAGTGCAGGCTGCTTTGAAGGACTTGACAAAATAAAATAAAATTAAATGAAAATAAAATTAAATCCACAAATTGATGGAATACTAATTGAAGTATTTCAACAAACAGACACTGCGCTGGATGTGCTCACCAAGTTGTGCCAAGAAATCTGGAGGACAACAACCTGATCAAATGACTGGAAGAGATCCATATTTATTTGCATAAAAAAAAAATGATCCCACAAAGTATGGAAATTCTTAAACAATATCACGAATATATCACACTCCAGCAAAATCCTGATGAAGATTATCCAGAAATCATTTGAACAATAAGTACATTGACAGAGAATTACCAGAACTCTTGTCTTAAGGAAGAGTACCAGAATAACGTGTATCTGTTTTCCATTGACTGTGCAAAGACATTTAACTGTGTAGATCACAACAAATTGTGGCTAACCTTGAGGAAAATGGGAATCCCAGAACACTTGATTATGCTTCTGTAAAACCTATACTTGGACCAGGAAGTAGTCCTTAAAACAGAGCAAGGAAACACTGCATGCTTCAAAATCAAGAAAGGAGTGAGTTAGGGATGCATCCTGTCTCCATTCCTTTTCGGTCTATATGCAGATCAGATCATTCAAGAAGCTGGGCTTTATGCTTTATGAGTAGGAATGTGGCATCAAGATTGGAGGAATAATCATCAACAACCTATGTTATACAAGTGACACAATCTTGCTTGCTTGTCAAAAATGAGGAGGACCTGAGGCTCTTGCAGAAGGTCAGGATCTATAGTCTTCAATATGGATTGAAGCTCAGTATCAAGAAGACAAAGATTCTCACCACTGGGCCAATCGCCATCACCATGATAGAGAAGAGATTGAGGTTGTTAACAATCACGACTTGCTCAGCTACACAATCAACACTCTTGACACCAGCTGTCAGGAAATCAAAAGACAAATTGCATTGGAAAAATCTGCTGTCGGGGACCTCTCCAGAATACTGAAAAGTAACAATGTGAATCTAGAGACTAAGGTGTACCTAATCCAGGCCATTGTCTTTGCATTTACTTGCTATGCATCTGAGAGCTGGAGAATGAGTAAGGATGACAGGAGAATTGATGCCTTCAAGTTGTAGTGCTGGAGAAAAACCTTCAACAACCTTCGGCCACCAAGCAAACAAATAGGTCTGTCTTGGAAAGGGTAAAACCAGCTTTTTCCTTGTAGGCTAGGACTTTGAAGCTCTATCTCACATACTTTGGGCACGTGGTGAGGATGGACTGATCCTTTGGGGAAGGAATTCATGCTTGGAAGTTTGGAAGGACAATGCAAGAGAGGAGGACCCTGGATGAGATGAATTCATACAGTAACTGGGGCAGGTGTGTCAGAATCAGTGAGACTGACTCAGAACAGGGAACACTTCAGAGCTGTTGTACATAAGGCCGCTATGAGTCACAGGCAACTCGATGACATACAACAATAACAACACTCATATACACACCCACAGAAAATGAAATTATTCCACGATTAGAACAGCACATCAGCAGAGAACTGCCGGAAGTCCAGGCTGGGTTTAGAAGGGGTCGTGGTACTAGGGATATCATTGCTGATGTTAAATGGATCTTGGATGAAAGCAGGGAATACCAGAAGAATGTCTATCTGTG
>NW_006399754.1:25916947-25971516 GCF_000299155.1 Elephantulus edwardii
AACAACAACAACAACTGAGAAAAATTAAAAATTACCTAATCCCTTTAATATCTTGGTCTACTGCTTTTCTTTCCTATCTGACCTTACTCAGGCTCCCTCAGAGAATATAAAAAATATTGATAATTCTTTCCATAAATAAGTTTAAACTTTTCCTCCAATTTCTTGAACTTGCTTGCAACTATAACCTATACATAATATAAATGCCACCTTTTTTATGATGATTTTATTTTATTTAGTTAGGTTTTGTAGTAACCACAAGTTACTATAGAATTTTCCTTAGTATACTAAGTTTGTAGAACTATTTTTAGTTATATTCTTAACATTCTTTACACAATTTAAATATTTAACTAAGATGTCATATGGATTATCATAACATATTTATTTAAAAAAATATTTGTTGTTTTGGTTGTTTGCTGGCTTCAAGTTGAGAGCCCTGATCTATCCTGCACCATCCTCATACTTCCTGACACACTAGAGCACCTTGCAGCAGTCACCATGTCAATCCACCTTGTAGAGGGTCTTCCTCTTCTTTACCGACTGTCTGTCTTTTCAAGCATCATGTTCTTTCCCAAGGGATAGCCCCTTCTAGTAACATGCCCAGATTACGTGAGGCAAAGCTTTATCATCTTTGCCTCCAATGAACAACTTTACACATGGACCTCAGCTGGAGAGGGTGAAGCCAGAAAGCTTCATCTCACATACTTTGGGCATACTGCAAGGAGGGACTAGTCCTTGGAGAGGGACATCATGTTTGGGAGAGTGAAGGGACGGTGCAGGAGAGGAAGACTCTCGATGAGATGGATCGATTCTGTGAGTGGAGAGGTGGGAACGAATATGTTTGAGATGGGGAGGTTGGTACAGGATAGGGCTCTGGTACATAGGGTCGCTATGAGTTGCAAGCGACTCGATGGCACATAACACCACCACCACCACTCAAGAAATTGATTTAGAAAATGCTACAGAATTTGGGAAATACTATGAAATGGAGTTTCTTCACTCAAAATAAAGACAAATACCACATAAGTCAATTATTGTAAAAGTAGAAGGATAACTAGTAAGAGGTGAATGGGGATCGGGGGTGGCGAATTCACAGGGTTGCACAATTTCATAAATGGAAGGAGGGTGAAGGAAATGGAAAAATCTGGAGGGAACCTCAAAACATGGGATAATGGTGGGCATAGTTCAATGGTGATTAATTTTATAAAATACAGTATAGGGAGCTCAGGTGGCTTAGTGCAAAAAGCTGTACTACAATCCCAAAGGCAAGCAGTTCGAGACCACCAGCCATGGGAGAAGAATGGTAAGTCTCCTCCCATGCAATTAACTGGCTCTGAAAACCTGCTGGAGGGTCAGCTATGGGTAAGTTCGGACTCTAGGGTACACAGCAACAACAACAATGCATGGGAATGATTGTATGAAATATAATGTCAATGAAGGAAAGTGTAAAACATACACACACACACCCCCAAAAAACCCACCCCACTACATACATGAGTGTAATACAATATATATGAATAGTTATAAGCATATAAATAAAAAAAAAGTATTTTGCTCTTTATTTACATTACTCTCCCATTGCCTTCTTTATGTTTTTTTTTATATCCCATCACTACTATTATAAACTGATGCTTATAAAAATGTTATTTATAAAATGTAAGGTTACAAATTAAAAAAAAAATACCCATCTGGTAAAAGATTATATCTATATCTATATCTTATCTAGCTATAGCTTTACCTCTAGCTCTATATATATTAACTCTGACAGTACCAGCAAAATAAGAGAGAAAAGAAAGAATAAAAAAATAAAAATGACAGTCAGTTGCATTAAGTGTGCAATATATTAAAAAAAACTTTTTTTCACCTAAGCATTGAGATTTTTGTAATATATTTTATTATTTACATTATATATAAAAATTAATCACATGGGATACAATAGTTAACTTTCAACTTATTTTACATTTCATGTTCTAAATTAAGATGCATAATTTCATTTAAAAATACAGATGGATGCTGTTATTTATTTATTCATAGTGTATTTTAAAAAAAATGTGTATGAGTCCTAACTTAATTGCATTTGGGAATAGATTACCTTTCCAATATTAATGAAATAGAGTTAGTGTAAGTACATCCTGAATTAATTTATTTAAAAAAATCTGAAATGGTGAAAGAAGGTAGAGAAGGAAGAAGACAGCAGCTGTAGGAAATTATTGTGAAATGTAACCTCAGAGGCAAGAACCTTGCCCAAAACCAGGAGAAGTAAAGTCTCCTCAAAGCTGCTACTGGCTGGGATTTGAACATGTAGCCTTCTAGAGTAAGAAAAAATTTTTCTGTATTTTAAAGCTCTCCCTCTGTGGTATTTGCTTTATCAGCACTAGATAATTAAGATAGATCCTAACTCCTAATATTTTTTTACTATATTCTTAATAACTTAGAATCTATCATCGCTACTTGTGAAAGAACATTTAAACCCTTGGATTTGATTTCTTTGAAAGGTTAAAGAACAAATAAGTGCAAATAAATAGCACTTTCAGTCACAGGTTGCAGAAGCAACAAAACCAAACCAAATCCATGTCAAAACCCCCACAAATCAAACTTACTGTTGTCCATAGATTTCTACTCTTGGTGATCCTCCATCAGGTTTCTGGAGCTTTAAATGCTAATGTGTTTCACCAATGTTCATCACAGTATCATTCACCATCGCAAGAAACAGCCCAAATGTCCAACCACGAACGAATAGATTGAGAAGCTGTGGTACATTCATGCAATGGAATACTACGCATGCAAGAGCAATTATTTTTTAAATTACTACGGAACTTGAGAAGGACTGGAGAACATTATGCTGAACTAACTAACTCTGTCCCACAAGGAATACTGCATAAAACCATTATTGTAGAATGAGTATGAAGATCCAAGGTGGGGTGGGCTGGGGTGGGGAGGGGTGGGTGGAAATGTTGTTGTTGTTATATGCCATCGAGTCCTTTATGACTCATAGAAACCCTATGTACAAGAGCCTTAAATGCCCTTCTATCCTGTCGCAACCTCCCCGTCTTGAACACATTTATTCCCACCACTCCACTCACAGAATCGATCCATCTCATCGAGGGTCTTCCTCTCCTGTGCTGTCCCTCCACTCTCCCAAACATGATGTCCCTCTCCAAGGACCAGTCCCTCATTGCAACATGCCCAAAGTATGTCAGACAAAGCTTCAGAATCCTTGACTCCAGGTAACATTCTGGCTTCACCCTCTCCAGGACAAACCTGTTTGTTCTCCTAGCAGTTCTTGGTATATTCAACACTCTTCTCCAGCACCACAACTCAAAGGCATCAATTCTCTATCATCCCTATTCACTGTCCAACTCTCTGATGCATAGAACGTAATTGCGAAGACTATAGCCTGGATCCGGCGCACCTTAGTCTCCAGCCTGATGTCGTTGCTCTTCAGTACTCTTGAGAGGTCCCTCACAGCTGACTTTCCCAATGCAATTCATCTTCTGACTTCCTGGCTGCTGTTACCGGGAGTGTTGACTGTGGAACCGAGCAAACTAAAACTGTTAACTATCTCAATCTGTTCAGCATTCATACTGATGCTGCCAATTGGCCCAGTGGTGAGAATCTTTGTTTTCTTGATATTGAGATTCAATCCACATTGGAGGCTGCAGTCCTTGACCTTCTACAGCAAGCCCTTCAGGTCCTCCTCAGTTTCAGCCAGCAGGGTTGTGTCATCTGCATAACGCAGGTTGTTGATGATTCTTCCACCAATCCTCACGCCACCTTCCTCCTAGTACAGCGCAGGGTCTCAGATGATCTGTTCTGCATACAGATTGAAAACGTATGGAGACAAAATATATCCCTGGTGGACCCCTTTCTTGATTTTGAACCATCCAGTGTCTCCCTGCTCTGTTCTAACGACTGCCTCTTGTTCCAAGTATAGGTTTTGCATTAGCACCATCAAATGTTCTGGGATTCCCTTTCTTCTCAGAGTCAGCCATAGCTTGTTGTGATCCACACAGTCAAAAGCCTTTGCATAGTCAAAGAAGCACAGACAGACATTCTTCTGGTGTTCTTTGCTTTCCACCAAGATCCATCTTACAATAGCTATAATATCCCTAGTACCACGACCTCTTCTAAATCCAGCCTGCACATCTGGCAGTTCTCTGTTGACATATTGTTCCAAATGTTTTTGGATAGTTTTCAGCAGAATCTTGCTTGCATGTGATATCAATGATACTGTTCGATAATTTCCACACTCTATTGGGTCACATTTCTTTGGAATGGGAACAAATATAGATCTGTTCCAGTCAGTTGGCCATCTGGCTGTTCTCCACATTTCCTAGCACAATCTAGTAAGCACATCCAGGGCAGCGTCTGTTTGTTGAAATAAATCAATTGGTATTCAGAGTGGAAACAGAGGGGTGTAAATGGGTGGTGGGGTAATGTGTTCAATTATAAGGTTGCACAATTTGGTTGGTGATTAGGAAGTAAATGGGAAAGATCTTTTGTGAAAAACAATGTAAATAAACTTTGTAAATAAATCAGAGCATAAAAAATGCTAATGTGAGTGTGTTACTTCATCTTGTTCATCTTCATCTTTTTCATCTTCAGCTAAAGGTTTCTAACCACCGAGCCTCCAGCCTTTCAGTGGCAACTCAGCATTGAACACTGTGTGTCACCAGGGTAGACATTTCCCCATTATTTGAATTTTAAAAGGCTAACTTGTGGATGCTCTAATGCTAAACACTGCAGCACTGATGTGTCAAATGTGATAATGGTTATCCATGGTGGACAGTGTTTGGTGGAGCTTCCAGATTAAAACAGGCTTGGAAGCAGGAGTGGCATCCAATTCTGAAATAGCTTGCCTCCAGAAACTCTATGAACTTAGAGAAATGATGAAAGATTTACAAGTGTTAAGGTCCTTCATTCATAGGGTCGCTATGAGCCACCTATAACTCAACAGCATGTAGTTACACAAACAGTAAGTTTATAGAAACTCAGAAGGCAAGATACAAAAGGTATAGAAGAGCCGGTGGTGTTTCCTGTCTTTAGCAAACCTCATTCTGTTTGGTTTTATGATTTTTTTTTTGGCTATTAAGTAGATGTAAATGTTCTCCTAGTAGCTCTAGTTCTGACTCTGTGTTCTAACACCCTGTATCTCTATCACTCCAGAGTCTCCCAAGAAGACATGAAATGGCTCTTCACAAAGGAAGACATTTGGATGCCTAAAAACAGGTAAATAAATACTCTAAATCACTGGCAATTAGAAAGATGCAAATCAAAACAGCAAGTTAACCTCTCATTCAAGGAGCAAGAGCAACTTTTTAAAGAACAGGATGGGTAATCTCCTCCTGCATAATTAACTGCCTCTGAAAACCCACCAGAGGGTCAGCTATGGCTCGATTCAGACTCCACGGCACACAACAACAACAAAGCAATAACTATACTAGAAGATATGGAGAGATTGGAAATCTCATGCATCAGTGGTGGGATTGTAAAATAATACAACTATTCTTGAAGGCAGTTTGGCATTTTCTCAAAAAGCTGAATGTAGAAACGCCATGTGACCCAGTTATTCACTGCTAGGAACATACCTCAAGGAAAATTGAACTAAGACACAGAGATTTGCACGTCAAGAGTCATAGCAGCATTATTCACCATCTCAAGAACATGGAAATAGCCCATATGGACAACCACTACCAAATGGATTGAGAAATTATGGTACATTCACACAATGCAATACTGTGTAGCACACAGAAGCAGTAATCTTGTAAAATACCATATAGCACATGAAAGTCCAGATAGCACTATGTTGAGTGAACTAGATCAGTCTCATGAGGACAAATAATAATACCATTATTGTAAAAATATAAGAATAATTACCAACATGTGTGGAAGAGTCTAAATGAGGAAGCAGGGGACAGGGGGTGAGGGTAAAGAGGGGAAAAAAATTACTAGAATAATAGAATTTGATGAATGGAGAAGGATGAGTGAAGGAAGAAGAAAAGATACCATGGGAACCTGGAAAACTAGGTAACAGGAGGCATAGATCAATGGTGATTCATTTTATAAAACACTATAGATATGAGCTATCATTCGAAACACAATGTGAATGAAAGAATGTGTGAAGCACAAGGTATCTGAATAATATACGATGTATATGAATTTTGCATGCAAACCAAAGTAAATTTTTTAAAGTAATAATTTACAAAATCATTCCTCCTGCATGTTGCATAGGATTCCATTGTGAGAATGTCCCATAATTTCTCAATCTATTCTTTTGTGATTGGATATTTGGGCTGTTTCCATGTTCTTGCGATGGTGAATAATGCTGCTGTGAACATTGGTGTACAACTCTCCATTTGTGTCTCAGTCCTTATTTTCTTATGGTATGTTGGCTCCACAATCAACACTGTTGGGGAAGAGCAATGGTGTCTCTCTGGAGACTAAGGCACATCTGATACAGGCCATGGGCTTTGCAAGCACTTGTTATGCATCGAGGAAAATGACCAGGGAGGATAGAAGGAGAATTGATGCCTTTGAGCTTTGCTGCTGGAGAAGAGTATTGAATGTACCATGGACTGCTAAGAAAACAAACTGATTCTTCCTTAAGAGGGTTAAACCGGGCTGCTCCTCGGAGGCAAGGATTCTGAGGCTTTGTCTGATATACTTTGGTCATGTTGTAAGGAGAGACCAGTTCTTGGAGAAGGACATCATGCTTCAGAGCGTGGAGGGCAAGCACAGAACGGGAAGGCCCTCTATGAGGTGGATTGATTCAGTGACTGGGATAATCGGGATGGGAGTGTCAGAGACCGTGTGATTGGCACAGGACAGAGCAGAATTTAGGGCTGTTGTGTATAGGGTCATCATGAGTTGCAAGTGACTCGACTGCACATAACAACAACAACAACAACATATTCCAAGTATTGGACTATCTGGGTCCTGTGGAATTTCTAAGTTCAGCTTTTTGAGGAACTGTCATACTGCCTTTAATAATGCTTGTACCATTTTACAATCCCACCAACAAAAACTATTACCTAACTTGGAAGGGACTGGAGAGCATTACGCTGAGCGAAGTAACTCAGTCCCACAATGACAAGTGTATAAAACCATTATTTCCGAATGAGTATAAGGATCCAACAGGGGTGGGAACGGTTGGAAGCAGAGGGATGAGGATGTGCAGGGGAAGGGGGGATTAATCATGGGGTTGTGCAATTTGATGGGTGGGAGTGTAAGGGAAAGTGAAAGAATTTGTTCTTGAAAACAATGTTTTCTAATTTTGTAAATATACTAGTAGAAAATTTTTTAAAAAGATATAAAAAATGTAACGTGAAAATAAAACCCATTACAAAAGAAGTAAATCTTGGAGGTTTTTTTGTTTGTTTAACTTGCTGTCTGATTTGTTGCTTTTTCTTTCTATTGGAAACTGTATCTCAAGACAACATAACCTATGCTTTCAGGCTCTAAATATTCTGTTACAGATACTTGTATTAATTGCTTTCTTTTGTCTGCTTGATACATTGTTTACACAAGTAATATTGCCTATTTCTTCTAGCTCTTCTAGCTTGGCTGCTTCTAATTTATGTGGTGTATTTTCTAACTTTTTTATATAACCGAAATATATAAAACTGCAAGGCATAAGAAACTATTTTCAAATGTCTGAGATTTTTGTTTGTTTTCCCTTTTTAAAAATCCAATCATAAACTAAACTCTGCCAAATGAAATATGTATCATAGAAACCCTATAATATTTCAAGATTAAAATCATTTTTCATATCCCTAACAGTCTAGTTAACCTGAATTGTTGAGATTTGCAAAGCAGTGAGCTGATTCTATAGGCTGGAGGTCATTTGAAAATTCCAGCTGTGCTAGTCATTTAACTTGCCAATAAATCCTGCAATCACTTATGGCTTTTCCTGAAATCTTTGCTGTCCTGGAATGGGAGGCCTGTTGACAAATGATAAGTACACTTGACAAAAAAATGACATCAGTTAGCTTATTCTTACAGGTTTTGCAACAGAGACAATAGCCTGCATCAAAAATAATGGATACAATGTTGCTTTTAGAAAAATTAACATTTGCTTTATTGCAGACTATTTTGCGATAGTGGTAGATACTGCAAATTATGTTTTGTACACCTAGGGATGTATTAGACAGAAGGAAATGCAGAGGTATATTGCATCTTTTCCACCAATTAAGAAGATAACAATTTAGCCATCAGTAATACAGAGACCTCAAACAACATACTACAATACAACCCAAGCAATCATAACATGAAACAGATACATTAAAAAGAGACACTTAAAAGTTTTCACTATGTAAATAGGTGACGTTACAATTTGCTTAGAAACAAGGTTTAAATATGTAGTCATGTTGTTGTTGTTTTATGCCTTGGAGTCTCTTCCAACTCATAGCAACCTTATATACAAGAGCCCAACACCCTGCTCCATCCTGTGCCAGCCTCAATGTCTCCAACACACTGAATCACTCCATCTCATCGAGGGTCTTCCTCTCCTGAGCCGTTCCTCCACCCTCCCAAACATGATGTCCCTCTCCAAGGACCAGTCCCTCCTTGCAACATGCCTAAAATATGTCAGATGGAGATTCAGAATCCTTGATTCCAAGGAACAGCCTGGCTTCACCCCCTCCAGGACAAACATTTTGTTCTCCTGGCAGTCCATGTTATATTCAACACTCTTCTCCAGCACCACAGCTCAAAGGCATCAATCAATTCTCTTTCTATATCCCTAGTCACTATCCAGCTCTTCAATGCATAGCACACAATTGTAAAGAATATAGCACTGATTAGGCACACCTTAGTCTCCAGCCTGACATTGTTGCTCTTCAGTACTCTAGAGAGTACTCACAGCTCACAGCTAACTTTCCCAATGCAATTCGTCTCTTGATTTCCTGGTTGCTGGTTCCAAGAGTGTTGATTGTGGAACCAAGACAACTAAAACTATTAACAATCTCAATCTTTCACCATACATAATGATGCTGCCAGTTGGCCCAGTGGTGAGAATCTTTGTTTCCTTGATATTGAGCCTCAATTCATATTGAAGACTGCAGTCCTTGACCTTCTGCAGCAAGTGTTTCAGGTCCTCCTCAGTTTCAGCAAGCAGGGTTGTGTTATCTGCTTACCCCAGGTTGTTGATGACTCCACCAATCCTGATGTCCTGATGACTCTCTCTTAGTCCAAGTATAGGTTTTGCATGAGCATGATCAAATGTTCTGGGATTCCCATTCTTCTCAGAGTCAGCCACAGCTTGGTGTGATTCACACAGTCAAAAGTCTTTGCACAGTCAATGAAGCACAGATAGACATTCCTCTGGTACTGTCTGTTTCCTGCCAAGATCCATCTAACATTAACTGTAATATCCCTCACTAGTACCATGAACTCTTCTAAATCCAGCCTGAACATCTTGCAGTTATCTGTTGACGTGTTGCTCCAGCCATTTTTAGATAATTTTCAGCAGGATATTTCTTGCATCTTAAGGATACTGTTCAATAATTTCGGCACTCTGTTGGGTCAAATTAATAATAATAATAATAATAAATAATGTAATCATAAGCTATAGTTTGCACACAGTTTTAGAAATATTCATGTTTACCTTTCAAGTAAAGAAGAGATTTTGGATAGAGAGCCACTTAGTTCTAGTCATTGCTCTTAAGTGGAAAAGCACTCACAGGTCACCCTCCGGCAGGTTTCTGAGGCTGCAGTCACACAGGCTGGGACTGCCTGCCCGTCCTCCTGCAGAGAGACTCTGGATTCCAGCTGCCTGAACTCCGCCACTCCTGGGTGGTGGTGCAAACACACAGACCCTGCCATCAAAGCCCCTCCTGAGTGAAAGAGGGGAAGCATTTGAGAACTCTTTCTTATTACACAGAACATTCCTGACAGCAGGAACTTAAAGAATGATTCATTATCTTTAAATTATGTTTTACCAGTGCATCAATATTTACATGCATGTGTATTTGCCTGTGTCCTCTTCCTTATTTTAAAAAAAAAGCACTACAACTGTAGTCCATCTGTCATTCCATGATAGTGCAGTTAGTAGCCGGCATGTAATTGGTATTCAGTATGGATTTGTTGATTTTTAATAAAGTTTGATGCCACAAATAGGTATCAAGGAATGGTTGAAGAACAGCCTGTCAAATAGATGAGGTAAAGGTTTGTGTTCAGTTTATTTTACAAAGAGGAAAATAGTAAAAGTACATCTTACCAAAAATGGCCAACGCCAGTCCATCTCATCCCACTGAGGCCTAGAAAGTTGATGTTCATGCCTTTTATCACAATTTTTCACAACTCTTTAATTTTCCTTCACTGATGCATGGTACATTCCACAGTCTGAACTCTGACAAGATGCTTGCAGCTGTGTCTCCTTACTTTGATTTCGAGTTCTGTCCTGAAGTATGATGTTGTGAGTGATAGAATACTATCCCTATGCAAACAATGAAAACCTGTTATTATGACTATTATTTAAATATATGAACCGGAGGAAGAAAGTCAGTTTCCCCAGGCCTTACCCCCAGGTCTGATCATTCCTTGAGAGAACATCATAATGTCTATGTCCTGATAAGATGACTAGATGACTAGGTCCTGATAAGGCCCTGGGCCTTATCACACATTGGCAGGACCCATGTGCCCAAATTCCAGAGAAAACTACCATCCCCGCCATATCTTCCTAACAGCCCCTACAGAAGGACACTGTCTTTGTCTGCCTGGATGCCACTCTGGTCCTCTGCACACAGTCACTTGACGTCCCTCTCAGGTCTACCAATAAAGACCTGTTCACTACTTGGGACCACTTTCCTTCTCTCTCTCTCTCTCAATTCTTTTTTCTATTTAACATGAACCAATGATCAAAGCCAAAGAGAAGGAAAGGAAAAATTTTTACCAAATTTTGTGTTCAGTACTTGAAGAAACATATGATCAAGATGCTTTCACAACATTCAGTGACAGGAATGCAAACATTTAAAACAATGAAGATAGAATGACATGTGGAAAGATAGACATGGTGATAGAGATGAGGCGGGAAAGCACATGACCAATTTTGTACATCAAATAACCTGGTCATCACAAATACCTTTTTCAAAAATACGAAATGTAGTTTTACCCATGGACCTTACCTGCTGGACTTGCATGGGAATCAGATTGACTACATCTGTGGAAGGAATTTTTGAAGCAGCTCAATAGCAGCTGTCAAAATCAGGCCACAGCTTGTTGTGATCCACACAGTCAAATGCCTTTGCATAGTCAATGAAGCAATAGCCATTCCTCTGGTAATCTCTGGTCTAGGCACAGAACATCAATAACTGAAGTGCAAGAGTAAGGCTGAAGAAAATCAAAACAAGTTCAAAATAACAAAATTAGCATCTTGAATCTATCTCAACTGAAATAAAAACAATCTTTTAAGAACAGTTTTGAAGCACTGAATACAAATGGTTGAAGACCAGATGAATAGTGGAATGATGTCACGGAAATCATCTGTGAAGACAGGAAAAGGTCAATACAGACACAGAGGGGAAATAAAACAAACAAAGAAAACAACAACAACAACAACAACAAAAAACAACAAACCACAACCACACAAAATCAGAAAACAAAACAAAACCCCACCAACCTGAAATGTATGTTCCTGAGACTTGCACTAGAGTGTCAAGAAGCCAAAACAAAGGGAAGATATGCTGATGGAAAAGAGGCAAACAGATTTTAAAGGGCAGCTTGAAAGAACAAAGTATTATAATGAAATGTATAAAGAGCTTTAGTTAGAGAATAAAAATGGAAGAACTCACTTCCTTTCTCAAGCTGAAACAGCTTAAAAACAAATTACAGTCTTGTGTTGCAATACTGAGAGATGCTATGGACAAAATCTTGAATGATCCAGGAAGCTTCAAAAGAAGACAGCAGGAATGCACAGAAGAATGAGATAATACACAAAGTCATTGTACCAAAAAGAACAGGCAAGACAGAAATATTTCAGAAAGTACCATATTAGTAAGAGTCAACAGTGATAAAGGAAGAAAGAGAAGTTGCACTGAAGGCATTAGCAAAAAATAAGGCTCCAGAAAGTGATAGAATACCAGTGCACCTCTGTGCTCACCAGCCTGTGATAGAAACTTTGGAGAGCAACTGCCTGGCCGACTGACTGGAAACGATCTGCATTTATTCTCATTCCCAATGAAAGTGATTCAACAGAATGTGTAAATTACCAAATAATATAATAAAATGTTGCTGGAGATCATCTAAAACCAGCTAGAGCAGTACGTAGAGAACGCCAAGTTCAAGTTGGATTTAAAAGAGGTCACGGCACCTGGGATACCATCACCGATATTCAACAGATCCTTGCTGAGCAATGGATTCCAGAATAATATCTATTTGTGCTTTACTGACTAAGCAAAGGTATTTGACTATGTGGGTTATAAAAAATTGCAGCCAACATTGAGAAGAATGGGACTCTCAGAACATGTGATTATTCTCATGTGAAATCTATATCTAGACCAACAGGCTCTTGTGTGAACAAAGCAAGGGAACATTACATGGTTTAAAATTAAGAAAGATGTGTGTTTGGTTTTTATCCTTTCTCATCACAGCTTGTGTTATGCAGATGACACAAACTTGGTTTCTGAACCTACAGAGAACTTGGAACACTTGCTGAACAATAATAAGCCTTCAATGAAGTTACATAACAGCCATCAATGCAGAATAACAGCCTTCAATACAGTCACAGCTCAAGATCAAGGAAACAAAAATTCTCACTACTGGACCAATAGGCAACATCCTGTTAGGTGGAGAAAAGATTAAATTTTTCAATGACTTCATCATACTTGGATCCACCATCAACACCTTTGGTACCAGCAGTCAGGACATCAGGAGAAATATTGCACCAGGACAGTCTGTAGTCAGGAACCTCTAAAAATTGAGGAGCAGTGATGTCAGTTTGAAGATCAAAGCTGCCTGATTCATGCCATATCAATTTCAGTCACTTGGGGTGCAGCTGAGAGTTGGATAATTTATAAGGATGACAAAGAATAATTGTTGCCTTTAAGTTGTAATGTTGGAGAAGAGTAATGAATATCCCATGGACTGTCAAAAGTTCAAAATTATATTACTTGGAGAATGTGCAGCCAGAGTGGTCTTTGAAGGCAAAGTTGACATAGCTTTGTTTTACATATGCTGGGCATGTTAGGAGAAGGAATTGGGAGAGGGACCTCATGCTTAGAGAAGTGGTATATCAGTGAAAGAGAGGAAGATTCTCAACCAGAGATATTGATACAGTGATTGCAGCTATGGACTCAAATGCCAGATTCTATGCCAGAAATGATGAAGAAGGCATCAACTAGAACAGGGCTGAAGCCTGTCTGTAGGGTCCGTATGAAGTTGACTTGACTTGACAATGCCTAACAAGAAATGTATGTCTAGTCAAAACTCTCTGGAAAGTTGCTATTCATTTATTAAGTAAATATTTATTGAGCATTTTCTATACAGCACACACTGTATTGCATTCTGAGAGGATGAAAGTGAAACTAATAAATTATTCCATTTAGAAAACTTCTTTTGCTGTGTTTATATAATTATTCTGTTAGCTATGGATTAATTTCTAATGTTTTAAATAAAGTTTTCAGTATTTGAACAAATCTATTTATGTAAGCTCCACTTAATTTTTGAGTGATAAAAATTATATTTCCATGTGATCATCACTATAACTGCAGATATTTTTAAATGGCAATTCTCCTTCCAAGCCCTTAGCCTTGGTTATTGATTTCTCAAAGTAGTAGAGTGCAAATCTGTGTAATGTTTCAGTGTGCAAGCTTGTGTGTATCTCTCTGTGTTTCACTGAGAAAAATATGACATCTTTTGTTTAAGTACCTCTGGTTATATAGTGGTTAAATGACTGGCTTTTCCAAGTCACTAACCATATAGAAAAAGGTACCAGTCCGTTTTTTTTTTAAAGATTCACATCCTTGGAAAACCCATGTTCAACTCTGACCAACACGTCATGAGTCAGAACTTTATTTAACTCTGATGGGTTGGAGCAGGTGGTACAGTGGTTACTAGCTGGATGTTAACAGAAAGGTAAATGTATCAGCTCTCAGGCAAACAAGAACAATCTGTTGTCTTCAAGATTAATCTATTGTAACTCAATTCCAGTTTCAACCTCAAGGCCACATCTCTATGGAAAGAGACTGTCCCACTGTTCTCATGTGGTACAGCTAGGGGGTTCAAACTTCTGACGATTATTGTTAAAGATAATAGCCCAGGAAACTCAGGGTCACTTCTAACACTAGGGGTCACTTGTACTCCGTCACATAAGGTTATGATCAGTTGGAATACTTTTGTTACTCCGTCACACCAGTTCTTGATTTATTATTAAGGTTGTGTATTCTAACTTTCCAAAACTATTAGCTTCCATTTGTGAAACATGATTAATATTTCAAAGTTTCAAAGTTTTACAGTTAAGTGAGTTTCAGTTGATGCGATTCTGGATGCTCTATTGATCACAATATTTTGCCATTTTATATGCAAATTTTACATCCTTTGTCCCAGAACCAGAAAGCCAAATTAATGTATGGGGGGGGGATAGTAGTAAGGAAGAATATATTCTCAACGCCCCAGCAATTGAGGTCATCTTTTCTATCGACCCAAAGTGAAGCCTAAATTGATGGATCACCCTGATCATTTTTGCCCATGGTCCATAACATTAACAGCAATAAAACAACAATGAAGTATAAATGCTAAGTGATCAGAATAAACACTTTTTTGTGTCTTCAAATAATTTTGGATTTGAATATAATGGAACATTTGTTTCAAATAGTGGATTAATAATGACTGGAAATTGTCTATGTTTTTGTCACAAGTAAATTTATTAAATTCCATCAATCAAGTCTCTCAGCTGAAAAGTTGAGACTTTTTAAAGAAAGCTATTATTATTGAGTGAAATTTAATTAGAACATAGATTTTCTGTTAAATTACGATAACATTAGGCTTTGTGAAATTGGTTCTAACAGCATTTCTCCACTTCCTCCTTGTGTTTCTGCTTTCCACTTCTCCCTCTTTTCAATCCCTTCATGTCTTGTGAGCTTTATTTTTTGGTAAATGCTGCCATTTTGCTTATATTGTTGCTATTGCTGTTGAGGCTCCGGCATAGTTCTGAACTCTGCTCTATCTCAAGTCAATCTCATTATCTGACACAATTGTCCCTATAACACGAGTTACTGTGTAAATTCATCTCATTCAGGGTCTTCCTTTCCTTCACCGTCCCTCCATCTTTCCAAACATGATGTCATTCTATGAGGACTGGGCCCTCCTGGCAACATGCCCGAAGTATGAGACAGAGCTTCAGAATCCTTGTCTCCAAGGAACAGTTTGGTTTCATCCTCTCGGTAGTAGACCTGAGTTCGCTTAGCAGTCCATGGTATACTCAATACTCTTCTCCATCACCACAACTCAAAAGCATAGATTCTTCTTCTGTTGTCCTTATTCTTTGTCCAGCTCTCTGATGCATAACAAGTAATTGTGAAGGTTATGGCTTAGATCACTCATCTTAGTCTCTACCTTGACATAATTCTTTTTCATTACTCTGGAGCGGTCCCTTACAACAGATGTTCCCAATGCAATAATCTTTTGATTTCCTAACAGATGGTGCCAGAAGTATTGGTTGTGGAATTAAACAAGCTTATCTTTTTAACAATCTCAATTTCTTCTACATCTATCATGATGCTGCCAAATGGTCCAGTTGTGACAATCTTTGGTGGTTGTTTTGTTTTGTTTTTTTCTTCTTGTTATTTTGGTATTTATTTATTTTTGTATTTTTTTATGTTGAGCTTCAATCTAGATTGAAGATTTCAGTCCTTGACCTTCTGCAACAAATGATCCAGGTCTTCTGTTTCAGTAAGCAGAGTTTTGTCGTCTGCATACCATAGATTGTTCATGAGTCCTCTTTCAGTGATCACATTCCTCCTCATAAAGTCCAGACTCCTGAATGAACTGTTCCATGTAGATTGAAAAGATATGGAGATAGGACACTTCACCAACACAGTCCTTTTCTGAGTTTGAACCATACAGTGTTTTCCTGTTCTGTGCCGACAACTGCTTTCTGATCCAAGTATAGGTTTCTCAAGAACACAATTAAGCATCCTCAGATTCCCATTTTTCTCAATATTTTGCTTATGTGATCACGTCTACTGGTGTACTTTTAAAGGTGATTATAATAGTAGGTCAAGGTAAAGTGGAACAAAAAAAAAATCTTTGAAAGGATATAAATATGACCAAGTTTACTGGTTTAATTCGATTATGAGACTATGAGCTTCAGGCACCCTTCAACCCTAGAACTGAAATTGCCTCCATGATTCAACTTTCTGTCAAACAGAAGACAAACCTGTACCGCAAATCTGTAACACTGGTTGTTGTTACTGTTGATTGCCAACAAGTTGAGCCCGACTCATAGCGACCCAGTGAACAAAAGACCTGAACCCTGTTCTGTAACTATCATCATTTTTCTAAGTTCACAGAGTTTCCAGAGGCATGTTATTTAGGAAGTGGATGCCACTCCAGGAGAGTGGAGGAAATCATCTCCTTAGAATAATCAATTTTGCTATTCACCAACGTAGCTGGTAGAAAACACTCTCTCTGAAAATTGTTATTGTTGTTATATGCCACCAAGGTGTGTCTGACTCAGAGAGACCACATGAAAATAGTCTGAATCCTGCCCTGTTCTACCCCAACCTCATCATCTCTGATATCCTTGAGCATATTTCTGTAGTCACTGTGTCAAACCATCTTGTTGGGGCTCTTCCTCTCTTTGACAGTCTCCCTTTTCTGGTTTGATGTCCCTTCCCAAGGGCTCCTCAACATGCCCAAAGTCTATAAGACAAAGCTTCACCATCCTACTCCTAAGGAGGACTCGGGCTGCACATTCGCCAAGATCCATCCCTTTGTCATCTTGGCAGTGCTCTTCTCCAACACCACAACTCAAAGGCATCTATTATTATTCTGTTCTTATTTCCTGTCCACATCTCACACACATAGCAAGTGATTGAAAAGACCATGACCTGAATCAAGGGCACCTTATTCTTCAAACTGACATCATTGCTCCTCAGTACTTTGGCGAGGCCTCTGATAGTAGAGCTCTTGGGTCCAGTAAGTCATTCCCTCAAGGAAGTGTTTTTAATTCTCACCCCTCTTTTGTCTACTACATAAGTAGATGATTTTATTGCACATGTAAGTAAACATGCTGTCAGCCAGACCTATATGGTCAAGAATGTAGTCCTATTTGCCTGTCCATACCTGTCAATCTTGTCTGTAAGCCTATGCCCCCACTCATTGAATACTACTTGTGTTATTGGTAATGCCAGGTTACATTTGCACGTGTATTTCCTTCTGGTGTTTATAATTCCTGTGCATGTCTCTGCTGTGCTGATCACCCATATGTGTACTTTGCCTTCCCATTCATCCCATTTAATATGTGTCTCTTTTAGAGTTAGTGATTTTCCGTTCCTCTCTCCTCCCAATACTAATAACAAGAAAATGTTTATTTATGCATGTAAGTAAATCTTCCCTTCCTTCATTTTGTATTGTTTTTGTTAGAGGCTGTCTTGTTGTATTTGTTGTTGTTATGTGCCATCAAGTCACTTGCGACTCATAGGGACCCTATATACAACAGCCATAAACCTTGCTCTGTCCTGTGCCAATCACACCGTCTCCAACACACCCACCCTGAATATCCCAGACACTGAATCAATCCACCTTACAAAAGGTCTTCCCCTCCTGTGCTGTCCCTCCACCTTCCCAAGCATGATGTCCCTCTCCAAGGACTGGTCCCTCCTTGCAACACGTCCAAAGTATGTCCGATGAAGCCTGAGAATCCTTGCCTCCAAGGAGCCACCTGGTTTAACCCTTTCCAGGATGAATCTGTTTGTTTTCCCAGCAGTCCATGGTATTCTCAATACTCTTCTCCAGCACCACAGCTCAAAGGCATCAATTCTCCTCCTATACTCCCTAGTCATTGTCCAACTCTCTGATACATAACATGTGATAGCAAAAACCATGCTCTGTACCAGATGCACCTTAGTCTCCAGAGAGACACCATTGCTCTTTAGTACTTTGGAGAGATCCCTAACTGCAGACTTTCCCATGGTAATACGTCTTTTAATTTCCTGGCTGCTGGTGCCGAGAGTGTTGACTGTGGAGCCAAGCAAACTAAAGCTGTGAACAATCTCAATCTCTTCACCATCCATCCTGATGCTGCCACTCATATCAGCACTGCATATAACAGAATGGAAACCTATGTATGTATGTAAATCTGATAATTGCTTCCATGTGGCTACAATTAAGCCGAGTTAGCTGTGTTCTCAGACTGGTTTTCTTCCTGGAATGTGAGCAAACTGACCTTTGGCCCAGCCGTTCTCACTCATGCTTGAAGAACTGAATACACATCAAACAGGTTAGAGTTTCCCCTTAAACTAAGCTGTGTACTGCTAAGGTTTCCATCAATCTATGTTCAGTTCTGAACTTGGCTATGCCCTGGGAGTTGTTTGTTTAGGAGTATGAAATAGTTAGCTGCTTACTCCATTTTCAGTGGTCATTTTCCAGTTGGTAGCTGGTGGAGATGTGCTGCTGGCTCCCCTCCCCCACCCCCACCCCCAGTTAGTAAGTCTCCTGTCCCAATAAATGAATATCTTTTATTTTATCTCTTCATCAGTTCTCCTGTCTGTCTGCAAATACCTCTGGGGAACAAGTCTCAATGAGGAACCTACTCAAAACGTGGCATTGGGTTTCAAAGGAAGTAAATCTCAGGGGAGGAGATTGCCTCTCCTTCTCTTTTTGTGCAGCAACTGGTAGATTAGAACCACATGTGTTTGGGATTGCAACACAGCTTCTTGCCACTACAGTTTCAAAAACTCATTGCTATTAAATTATAAACAACTCATAGCTGATCTACCATTAGTTTTCTATATTTCAAATTGCATGAGAAATTGTCAATCATCGTTCTCCTGCAAAGGCACTGGTGGATTTGAACTCCCAGAGACATGGCCTTGGTTAGTGGTAAAACTCCCTGTAGATTATACCACAAGCATACACTATTTCTCCTTGTGACAGATTTATTACACTCAGCATACCCTCTAGGTTCTTCCACAATAAGAAGTGATTAAGGAATTCTTCATAGCTCTTTAATATTGCATGGTTCAAAGTTTTTAACATGCTATTGTTACACATGAATTATAATTTGTTTATTCTTTCATTCATTAATGGAAATAGAAATAATTTCTATCTCCTTGATGTTGTACATAATGCTTTTATGAACATCGATATACATATATCTGTTCATTTACAACTCATTTCTTTAGGATACAAACTGAGTAGTGATATTGCTGCATCAACAACTATTTTTAACTTTTAAAAGGATTGTTAATACCCTTCCCGGCTTTGTTATGCTGTTTTACAGTCTGGTGGCCTGGTGATAAGGAGTAAAACTGCCATTTCAAAGGCACTAGGTTCAAATCCACCAATCTCCTCTGTATGACTTTCCGCCTATGAAAACCCCCTGGAGGGTCAGCTATGGTTCATTTCTGACTCGATGGCTCAAAACAATAACTAGAAAGGGGAGAAAGCTCTGGTGTCTTAATTAGTGATAAGGCTGCCAAGCCAAAGGCATGTGGTTTTAAAGTACCAGCTGCTTCATGAGAGAAAGAAGGTCGATCTCTTCTGCAATTAATAGTCTTTGAAAATCCACCCGAGGGTAAGCTCTAAGTAGGCGAGACTCCACAACGTATAACAACTAGAAAGGTATGATCACTCCAATCTCCCCACACATTCGCCAGCATCTGTTGTTTTCTGTCTTACTAAATTTTACTGTTCTTGCTGAGGTGAGATGATGCCTCAGTGTTGCTTTGACTAGCATCTCATTAGCAGCTAATGATCTTGAACATTCTTTCCTGTGTTTCTTAGCCACCTGAATATCTTCTTTAGTAAAGCCTCTGCTACTTATTTTTTAATTAGATTTTCGTCTTTGTGTTATCGACCTTGAAGGTTTCTATCAAATTTTATCCTACCTGGTAGGTCACTGCCAAGTAATATTTCCCAATATTTAGGTTTTCTTTTTAATCTTTTGGAGAAATATTTTGACGCACATAGGGGGCTTAATCTTCAGATTGTCTCACCTGTTTCAGCTTATGCTATTTACATTCTTACAACCTCATATAATAATGCTATCTCATGAGCAGAAGGATGCATATACACCCACCTGCTAAACATTTGAGTTGTTAGGGAACTAGTGATTTGTAATGATAGGAAATACTGATAGTTTTTCAAAATGTACAAATTAAACAAAATTTTATTTTGATCACTAGTTTATCAAAATAGTACAATACTGTTTTTTCCATCAGAATATGCAGTATATTTTAAGTAGAAATATATTAATGAGTTCAATATTTGTACAAATTTTAAAAAGTTCTTTTTTAAATCTACACTTATAAAGAAATAGGGGGAAACCGCTTCACTTAGATGAATATTCTTTGAAGTTGATTCTGATTTAATTCTAGTTCATTTTAGAAATTATTCATCTTAGAAAATGGCTTATCTTATGCTTTATAAAGATTTCTTGTTAGTTTGTAGAATGACTCATTCATCAAAATCAGAAATAAATTCCCTGTGCTTAAGTCCTTTTGGATTTAAAAAACTAAATGCTTTGAAAAGTTACCTTAAAAATCCCAAGCGTTGAGGATTCTCCTTCATAGGGTCGCTATGAGTCGCCTTCAACTTGAAGGCACTTAACAATAACATCAGCATAGAGAGAGATCAGCTGGCCCCATGGAGAGAAAACGATGCTGCCAAGCCGAAGGTGGGTGACTTAATACACAGCCCTCAGGCCTGTCTTTCATTGTTTTTGTTCAGACATTCCTCTAGGTCATATAACCCTGGTATACAAATTGCCGTACCCCGGTCACCTGTGGTTGCTGTGAGGCTGAACACTGTGACACTAATGTGTCAAATGCATTAATAGCTGGCAATGCGGACAGAGTGAGTGGAGCTCCCCGGTTAAAACAAGCTTGGAAGGAGGAGTGGCATCCACTTCTGTTATAGCTCGCCACTGGAAACCCTATGAACTTGGAGAGAGGATGAAAGGCACCCAAGCGTCGAGGACTCTCCTTCATAGGGTCGCTATGAGTTGCCTGCAACTTGACGGCACTTAACAACAACAACAACAAATATAGATAGATAGATGATAGATAGATAGATAGATAGATAGATAGATAGATAGATGATAGATAGATATAGATGATAGAGATAGAGATAAATATAGTCATATATATATATATATAGAGAGAGAGAGAGAGAGAGAGAATGAATATTAATTGAATATTAATATGAATGTGGGAGGTAAGTAAATTGTTTGGGTAATGTGAAACCACTTAAAAAGACACTTGCTAATCAAAAAGAAAGTCATAGAATTCCCATTGCTGAAATGCATTTTAACGGGAAGCTTTAACATAGCACAGAGTGCTAGGGAAAAATATTTTTTAAAAGAACATAGGTCCTTAATCCACAGGTTCTCAAATGTCAAGAACGTACCCACTGTTGTATAGTTTAGGGAGCCCTGGTGCTGGTCCCTGAGGCGTTGTCCTGCTGACTCAAAGGGCGCTTTTCTCTGTCAGTTTGAATACACTGGTGGCTCCATTGGGAAAATGTGGCCAACCTCCTCCCGTGAGATTTACAAATCCTGAAGTCTGCTGGAAGATCACCTGAGTCAGTTCTAATTGGAATATGATGAGTAAGTGGTTATATAGAATGCAGTGTAGTTGTTGTTGTGTGTAATTGAGTCAAACTGACCCCTTAGCTGACGCTCTGGTGGGTTTTGACAGATGTTAATCACACGAGAGGAGATCACCTGTTCTCAGAGCAGCTGGTTAATTTGAACAGCGTGTCTTTGGGATTGTAGTGTAGCTTCTTACCCCCAGACTCACAGTCAACCAAAAACTAAATGTACTGCCGCTGATTGTGGTGACCAACAGGCTTCTGAGGCTGTAAACTTTAAAAGGAGGAAACTATCATGTCTTTCTTTCATGGATGGTCTAGTGAATTCTGTCAGTCTTTCCATTGTCAGTCTAAAAGTCTGCTGTGTTTCCAAGTGAAGACGTGATCATGTCCTCCTAGACAATATCTAATGGTAAATCTACTTCTACTGATAGTCACATAATAGTAATTGCATGCATAGTGGCTATAAAAGATGTTATGTTTTAATTGTTGTTGTATGTGACTTCTAGTCACCTGTGACTCAACCCCAACAGCTCCGAACTCAGTCCCATCCAGAACCAGTCTCACTGTCTCTAATGCCCCGACCCCCTATAATCCCAGTTACTGTGCCACTCCATCTCTTCCTCTCCTGCTCTGTACACCACCCTTCCAAGCTCTATGTCATTCTCCAAGGATTGGTATCTCTTCTTAACATGCCCAGAGGATGTCAGACGGAGCTTCAAAATCCTTGCCTCCAAGGAGTAGCTAGTAATTCTCTCCAGAACAGACATGTTTGTTCTCTCTGTAGTCTATAGTATATTTAGTATTCTTCTCCAGCCCCATAACTCAAGACACAGCTTTCAGTATCACGACAATTCACATTGCAGCAAACTGACAGGTTAAGTGCCATTTTACTCAGGTACAAGCTTTGACCCTTACGCATGAGCTTTGACCTTCTTTCTGATGTCCACCAGAAGGCCTTGCTCAGTTAGTGAGTTTAGAGCAAGCAAGTGGCAGCATCAAAAGAAAGCCTTTTACACCCTGCCTCTGCTTCAGCCTGCAGCCCTCGGTGGGGCCCACCAGCTTAGCAGAGCCGGCTGAGATGATGCTCTCACCTGAGACATTATCTTGCTGCTCCCTGGCTGGAAGGCTCCGGCACCCACCCAGACCCCATCTCGACACACTCCCTCTGGCCTCAGAGGGGCTCTACCACAAGAGACTTTGCGTGTCTAGTTCGCTGTGAGAACAGACACTAAGCCACAGGAATATGGTTGTGAAGCAGAAGCTCAGAGACAAGAACCTTCCTTCACAACAACCAGAGAGAAACACTTCCCTAGACCTGGTACCTGGCACTCTGACATGGAGACTCTTAAACTGTGAGTCTCATCTGTTACTTTGTTAGTTTGGGAACTGATCAGCATTTTGCTGATTACTTTGTTACTTGGATATTTGTAATCTTGCTTGTTATTTTTGTAGTCCTGTTATATTCAAAGGCCTGAGTGGAGCAGCTGATAAATTCAAGCTGCTTGGCTGTGGATGGCAGGGCAACTCTTTAGTCACAAGTTCCCCAGAGCTCCCACCATGCCTTAGTACTGTCAATAAAACACATGCAAACAAGTCAATATATCACAAATACGGTTCTGGCATTGGCTCTCAATCAAGAGCCTTCTAATAATGATGATATCCTTAACTTCACAGACTTTTCCAAATCCAAATGTAATTTCTAGTAGTTCCTTGTCCATGTACTTACGGCAATCATTTAAAAATTACCTTTAGCAAGATTTTACTTCTCAGTGATATTAATGATACTGTTGTATAACTTCAACATTTTATTGGATAGCCTTATTTTTTGAATGAACACAAATCAGGATGTCTTCCAGTCAGTAAGCCAGCTAACTCTCTTCCAAGATTCTTGATATAGACAAGGCTCACATGGGACTATATCAGTTTGTTCAAACATCTCAATTGGTACTCTGTCCATTGCTGGATCCTTATTTTTCATTAATATCTTCAGTTCAACTTGAAACTTCTAATTTTAGTTGTTATTGTTATTGTTGTTATGTGCCATCAAGTTGCCAGTGACTCTTAGCGACCCTGTGTACAATAGCTCTCAACCCTACTTTATCCTAAGTCAATCTCACTCTTTATGACTCACCTACCTCCATTACCCCAGCTACTATGTCAGTCCATCTCATCCAGGTCTTCCTCTCCTGCACTGTCCATTCACCCTCCCAAGCATGATGTGCTTTTCTAAGAACTGGTACCTTGCAGCCACTTGTCCCAAGTATGTGAGATGGAGCTTCAAAATCCTAACCTCCAAGGAGAAACTTGGTTTCCCCCTCTCCAGAAAAGATCTGTTTTTTTCTCTTGGCAGTCTATGGTATGTTCAATACTCTTATCCAGTACCAAAACTCAGAAGCATGACTTCCTTTTCTTATCCTTAGCTATTTTCAAGCTCTCTGACATATAGCAAGTAATTGTGAAGACTAGAGTTTGAATCAGGTGCATCTTAGTCTCTAGACTGACATAATTGATCTTCCTTTAGTACCACTGGTTATTGGTCACAAGAAACTCCTGAAAAGATTGAGCATTGACTAGTTCTTTTTGGTACGGTGACTCCAGGTATTTTTTCCATCTCTTTTCATGTTTCTTGCATCATTAACTATTTTGCCTATAGAACTCATATTTAGATAGAAAGAGGTGGTGTAGATCCTATCTATAGTTGCATATGGTCATCTTTTAAAGGATTTGCTTTACAAATGTATATTTTTATTGGTATGTACAAGTGATACTACAAATAAAACTCAAAAAAGAATCCTATCCCGAAACATATATGGCCAGATATAAACTGCCATTGTTACTTTGAAAGACACCTCTTCATATAAAAACAAACTAAAAAATCCTTTCTCTTTAGTCTATGTAGCTTTTACAATATCTGAATACAGATATTTAAGTGTCTCTCAAGAGTATCATTGATATTAAAGTTGGAGGTTCTAGGGAGCTCTGGTGGTCTAGTCTGTTGATAGTTGTGCTACTAATTAAAAGGTCTCCCCCTCCACCCCGAGTTCAATCCACTGGCAGCTCTGAAGGGGAAAAGTGGATCATTCTTCCTGAGCAGTTTACAATCCCAGAAAACTAATGGAAGGTCAGATTTGAATTAGTTCCAACTAGTGAACAATGAGTTCAAGTTTTGAATAAAACCAAGTATTAACTTCAGATAAATTTTTTCTGAGAGATTGGTTAGGAAAAGATTACTTTTAGCCTCATTTACATGATAGATGGAGAATAGATCGACATTTTCAAAGATTTCCTTTCCCGTTTTGGGAGCTGAAGGAGTCCTTTCTTGGCAAGACAGGAGGTTCCTCATCCTCAGCAGGCCCCCAGCTGTCCTGTAACAAGCTGCTAGTGTCGGTGACATTTTTCAGGTGTGCTGATTATACAAGATCGTTTGTATCATTTTATTTCTTCAAGATTGTAAAATCAGCTTTTAAAATATATTCATTAGAGTATAAGATGAGAAGGAGAGGTCAACTCATACAAAACATTGGCGTTAAGTCCAAAGGATTACTAAGAGCATTTAACCAACTATTAGATATTTTGGAAATGACTTGGATATAAATACCCCTAGATGTCTATGCTGACAAATAAATGGAAGTTGATATTTTCATGCTAAAATTTCAGTATGGCCGAACTTGACTTTCAGTGCTTCCCCCTAGACTTACCCTATACTTGTCCTTTCTCCTTCAGATCTAAAATTCAGAATAATTTATGGATTATTTTGCATTATGGGTGATTTGTGGTAATGAGTCCTAGAGGTATCAATGGTTAGACTGTCAACTATTTACAGAATTATTGGAGATTTAACTCTTCAGATGCTCTGTGGGGTGTGAGGAAGGGGATCAGACCCTGCTTAAGTAAAGGCAGAAGATTTAGAAACCCCATGCAACCATTTCACCCTGTTAACATGGGCAAAGAGGAGTCAAAGTCAACTCCATGGCACCTCAAATCATCCAGAATCCATAAGTGGATAAAATGATTCACATTTAAATACTGGTCTTTCATAGCTGGGCAACAGAAAGGTCAGTAATTTCAACTCATCAGGCACATAGAAGAAGAAAAGACCCCATTTATGAGTGACTTGTTCTCATTAAGATTATTACAATTTAGAACATTCTATGAGGTTATTCTACTCTGTCCTGTGTCTGTTGTTATGTGCCTTCAAGTTTCCTTTGACTCACAGCCACCCTACGTACAACAGCTCTGAATCCTGCCCTGTCCTGATCCAAGCTCAACTCTGACAGCTTAATCCCCAATCACTGAGGCAATCCATCTCATCCTGGGTCTTTTGCTCTTGTGCTGTTCCTCCACCCTTCTAAACATGAGGCTCTTCTCCAGGGACTGGTCCCTCCTGGCCATATGCCCAAATTATGTGAGACAGAGTTTCAAAATCATGGATTTTATGGAGCAGATAGGTTTCACCCTCTCCAGGACTGACCTGTTTGTTCTCCTGACAGTCCATAGTGTGTTCAACACTCTTCTCCAGAACCACAACTCAAAGGTCTCGATTGTTCTTCTATCATTTTTTTTGTCATTGTTCAGTTCTCTGATGCATAGTATATAATAGTGAAGACCAA
Organism: Elephantulus edwardii; assembly: GCF_000299155.1. Classification (NCBI taxonomy): domain Eukaryota; kingdom Metazoa; phylum Chordata; class Mammalia; order Macroscelidea; family Macroscelididae; genus Elephantulus; species Elephantulus edwardii. The sequence continues at coordinate 25,943,305 of NW_006399754.1, forward strand.
GGCCTGTATCAGGTGCATCTTAGTCTCTAGAATGATATCATTACTCTTCAGTAATCTAGAGAGGTCCCTGACAGCAACCTTTCCCAATGCAATTCATCTTTTGATTTTAATTGCTGGTACCAAGAGTGTTGACTGTGGAAATAAGCAAACTGAAGTTGTTAACAATCTCAATCTCTTTTCCATCTGTCATGAAACTGCCAGTTAGCTCAGTGGTGTGAATCTTTGTTTTGTTGATGTTGAGCTCCAGTCCATATTGAAGACTACTGTAGTAATACTGCTGTAAATTGGAATAGAATTCACAATCATAGACATACAAATTCAAAATCTGGAAGTTCAAAACCATGAAAGAAGAACCAAGGAAACTACTTCTTTGTAAAAATTACAGCTAAGAAAATCCTATGAAAGAGTTATATTTGATATGACTTAGAGTTCAGCTTTGTGGTTTGTGGATAACAATGGTAGCCTGTTTTCATGACATCTCTGCAGAAATGTAACATGGATTTAGAATTCAAACCATAAAAGTAGACCATTATTTCAAAATTATAATTTTTCAAATTAGCTTTTGAAATGTAATTCAAATAAAAACTGCAATTATTGACTGTTTTCTGGAGGTAATATTCTTTTTGAAAAATATTTACATTTTTGTTGTTGTTGTTGTGTGCCGTTGAGTTGCTTGCGACTCATAGTGACCTTATGTACAAGAGCCCTAAACACTGCACTATCCTGTGCCAACCTCGCCATCTCCAACACACTCATTCCCACCACCTCAATCACAGAATTGACCCATCTCATTGAAGGTGTTCCTGTCCTGCTCCATCACTCCACTCTCCAGAATATGCTATCCATCTCCAAGGACTGGTCCCTTCTTACAACATGCACAAAGTATGTCAGACGGAGCTTCAGAATCCTTGACTCCAAAGAGCATTCCGGCTTCACCGTCTCCAGGACAAACCTGTTTATTCTCCTAGCAGTCCATGTTATATTCAACACTCTTCTCCAGCACCACAGCTCAAAGGCATAAATTCTTTTTCTATCATCCCTAGTCACTGTCCAACTCTCCGATACATAGCACATAATTTTAAAGACTATAGCCTGGATCAGGTGCACCTTAGTCTCCAGCCTGACATCGTTGCTCTTTTCCCAATGCAATTCTTCTGATTTCCTGGCTGCTGTTACCAAGAGTATTGACTATGGAGCCAAGTAAACTAAAACTGTTAACTATCTCAATCTCTTCACCATCCATACTGATGCTGCCAATTGGCTCAGTGGTGAGAATCTTTGTTTTCTTGATGTTAAGCTTCAATCCATATAGGAGGCTGCAGTCCTTGACCTTCTGCAGCAAGCGCTCCAGGTCCTCCTCAGTTTCAGCAAGCAGGGTTGTGTCATCTGCATAACGCAGGTTGTTGATGGATGACTCTTACACCAATCCTGATGCCACTTTCTTCCTCATATAACGCAGCATCTCTGATGATCTTTTCTGCATACAGATTGAAAAGGTATGGAGATAAAATACATCTCTGACGGACCCCCTTCTTGATTTAGAACCATGTAGTGTCTCTTTGCTCTGTTTTGACTACTGCCTCTTGGTCCAAGTATAGGTTTCATATTAGCACAATCTAATGTTCTGGGATTCCCATTCTTCTCAGAGTCAGCCATAGCTTGTTGTGATTCACACAGTCAAAAGCCTTTGCATAGTCAATGAAGCACAGATAGACACTCTTCTGGTATTCTTTGTTTTCTGCCAAGATCCATCTAACCTTAGCTATAATCCCTAGTACCATTCCCTCTTCTAAATCCAGCCTGCACATCTGGCAGTTCTCTGCTTACTCCAATCGGTTTTGGATAATTTTCAGCAGAATCTTGCTTGCATGTGATATTAACGATATTGTTTGATGATTTATGCACTCTGTTGGGTCATCTTTCTTTAGAATGGGAACAAATATCAATCTCTTCCTGTCAATGGGCCAGCTGACCGTCCTCTAGATTTCTTGGCACAACTTAGCACATCCAGGGCAGTGTCTGTTTATTGAAATATGTCGACTGGTATGCAGCCAACTCCTGGAGCCTTGTTTTTTGCCAATTCTTTCAAACAACTTAAATCTCTTCCTTCATCACCACAGGCTCTTGCTCATATGTTATTTCATGAAATTTTTCTGTGTCAGCCAATTCCTTCCGATACAGTGACTCTGTGTACTCCTTCCATCTTCTTTTAATGCTTCCTGAATCATTTAACATTCTACCCAAAGTATCCGTTAAGTATTGCCACCCATGGCTTGAATTTTTTTTCAGCTCCTTCAGCTTAAGAAACTCTGAGCGAGTCTGGCCCTTTTGTTTTCTGACTCCAGCTCTCTGCACATTTCATTCTAGTATCTTGCTTTGTCATCCCAAGCTGCTTTTTGAAATTTTTTGTTCAGCTCTTTGATTTCTTGGTTTCTTTCTTTAGCTTTGGTTTCTTGGTGCTTTAATGCTATTTTCAGAGTTCTCATCTGACATCCATCTTGGTCTTTTCTTCTTCTTCAGCCTTTGTAATGATCTTTTGCATTCTTCATGGATGATTTTCTTGATATCCTCCCAGAGCTAATTTGGTCTACACTCATTGGTACTCAAGGCCTCAAACCTGTTCTGAGATGGTCTTGAAATTTGAGTGGGATAGATTTAAGGTCAATTTTTGGTTCCCATGGATTTGATTTAATTTTTCCTAACTTCAGCTTGAATTGCATATTATTAACACAAATAAATGAGTATTGCCTAGAAAGAATATAGTTGCACAAAGTAAAAGCATCTGTTTGTAGTCTTAACTTTAAAGACTTGTCTACACTTTCGGTGGAAAAAAGAATAATCTATTTTTTTAATTTTGTTTCTTTATTTTCTCACATACTTTACCTCCAGAAAGCTTTCACTGCTTTTGTCCTATCTTTATCACCATCTAGTTTCACTTATAGCACCATTATTAACATGGAGAGAAAAGAATGTGAGAATTAACAAAATAAGACTTTATTTAAATGCTTTCAACATATTCATGTTTCATTCCTTAAATGGAATGTTGTATGCATTGCTTTTATATACATTATTCTTAATGCTTTTAAATTATTATGTAAGGTATTCACAATAATTCACACAAAGTTAATTCTCATTCAAGGATGAAAATCGACTTACAAATCTTTCATGAGATTCACTACACTTTTCATTTAACCAAATTTTAGAACCGACATTTAAATCTTTTTTCACCACATCCTCCTCCTTCTCACTTTCTCTCTTCATCGTTCTGTTTCATCAGAGAAATAAACTATATCTATATGCAGTTGCTGTTATGTGCCATTGAGTTGCCTGAGACTCATAGCAACACTGTGTATAATAGCTATGAACTCTTTCCTGGACTATTCTCACTGTCTCTGACTATATCCCCATTACCCCAGTTACTGTGTCAATCCATCTCATCCAGGATCTTCTTTTCCTACTTTGTCCCTCAGTCCTTCAAAGTATGCTGTCCTTCTCCAGGGATTAGACCCTTCTGCCTGCCTCCTCAAAGTATGTGAGACAAGGCATCAAAATTCTTGCCTCCAAGGAATAGCCTGGTTTCACCCTCTCTGGGATGTAGCCCTGAGTATGTTCAATACTCTCCTCCAGCACCACAACTCAAAGCCATCAATTTTTCCATAATCTTTGGTTGTCTAGTTTTCTGATGTATAACAAGGCTGTATAATTCTATATGTTATTGTTGTTATATGTTGTGGTGTTACCTGTGACTCACAGCAACCCTACGTACAACAGCTCTGAAGTCTGTCCTGTTCCGAGTCAGTATCACTGACTCTGACACACCTTCCCTCGTTGTCCTAGTTAATGTATGAATCCATCTCACCCAGAGTCTTCCTCTCAAGGGCTGTCCTTCCACTGTTCTAAGCGTGATGTCCTTCTCCAACGAACTGTCCCTCCTAGCCATGTACCCAAAGTATGTGAGATGGAGCTTCAAAATCCCAGCCTCAAGGGAGAAACTTGGTGGTCCATAGTATGTTCAAGACTCTTTTCCATCACCACAACTCAAAGGCATCAGTTCTTCTTCTGTCATCCTTAGTCATTGTCCAGCTGTCTGATGCAAATAAGCAACTGAGAAGAACATGGATCAGATCAGACACACCTTAGTCACAAAACTAACATTGTGCTTCTCAGTACTCTGGAAAGGTACCTGACAGCAGATTTACCTAATGCAATGCATCTATTGATTTTCTGGCTACTGGTGTCAAGAATGCTGACTGTGGAGCTAAGCAAGGTGAGACTGTTAACCTCAATCTCTTCTCCATCCATCACAGTGACCTGTGGTGAGAATCTTTGTCTTCTTGATGTTGAACTTTAATCCATATTGAAGACAACACTCCTTATATACATATATATGTACTTCCTCTGAATTAGTATTCTCTCTCTTTCTATTATTACCATCAAGTTGAAGTTCACTTACAGCTGATAATCCAGTGGTTTTCTGATATTATAAATCACACAAGAGGAGAGCATTCGTTGTGGTATACTGGGTTATTATTCAAAATCACTCTCATACCTATCCACTTTGACTTTCATCACATGATTAGTTTGAAACTTTAATACTAAGGATGATAGAAGAAGAATCTATGCCTTTGAGTTATGGTGCAGGAGAAGAAAACTGAATCTACCATGGACTGCCAGGAGAACAAAATGTCTGTCTTATAGAGGTAGAATCCAGTTTCAACCTGAGGCTATGTTTTTTGTTTGTTTTATTATCATACTAGTTTACTTACAAAATTCTAATACATTGTTTTCCAGAACAGAATCTTCCAAATTCCCTCACCCCTCACCCATCATATTGTACAACCTCATTATTAATCTCTACTCCCCCTGCACATCCTCGTCCCTGTGTTTTCACCCTCCCTGTCCCTGCTTGAATCTTTATACTCATTCTACAATAGTACTTTTTTACATTATTTGTCCTTGTGAGACTGAGTTAATTCACTCAACATAATGCTCTCCAGTCCTTCCCAAGTTAGGTAATAATTTACAAAATCATTCCTCCTGCGTGCTGCATACTATTCCATTGTGTGAATGTATGATAATTTCTCTACGCATTCATTTGTGGTCGGACATCTGTGTTTTCTTGTCCTTGCAATAGAGAATAACATTGCTATGAACATTGGTGTACAAGTGTTCATTTGTTCTTCAGTTCTCATTTTTGGAGGTATATTCTATATTGGGTCGTATAGAATTTCTATGTTCCGCTTTCTGAGGAAGTCACAAACTACCTTTTTGAAGCTCCATCTCACATACTTTGAGCACCTGGCCAGGAGGAACTGGTCCTTAGAGAAGAACCTCATTCTTTTAAGGGTGGAGGGAAAGCACAGCAGAGGAGGACCCCAGATGAGATGGATTAGCACAATAACTGGGGCAGTGGGGATAGGTGTGTTGGAGTCAGCGAGACTGGCTCAGGGTAGGGCAGGAGTCAGTGCTATTGTACATAGGGTCCCTATGAGACACAGGCAACTTGATGGCATATAACAACAGCACACTTATCATTATGGTATTGTTGATATTTTTTTCTCATTTCACTAAATTTAAATTGATCAACTATTGTAGCAGAAGATAGGGAATCTTAATACCAGAAGGGAAAAAGCATATGCTATGAATATATGAGCATTCTTCCTAAAAGGAAGAATGCAAGTGCACATCCTTCAGAGCCAGAGATTCCTGTGCCAGTGGGTCTGGGCCTAGAGGAAAATAATAATAATCTCATGGAGAACCAGAAACCAACATGAGTGAGAGCTGACTTGGAACTGCTGCCTCACAGAGGTAGTGCAAGGGACCTTTGTCCAGGATTACTAGAGGACTCATGGGAGACATCACGATTGGCCAGATTAAAAGAATGCTGTAAACACTGACCTAAAGCTTGAAGCTACAGGTCAGAAGATTTGTGGACATGCTTGAGAAGCTGCCCTATATAAATAGTTTTATCCTGTTATCAGCCTGGACTGTAACCTGTTAACTCTCCCAGTAAACCCCATGCCTATGTGTATGATTCTGTGAGATCTGTGTGGTCATTACACCCGATTTCATACTCAGTAGTAGAACAGGCCAGAACAAGGGAACACTACAAGATTTAAAATCAAGAAAGATGTGTGTCAGTTTTATCCTTTCTCCCTATCTATTCAATCTGTATACCAAGCAATTAATTCAAGAATTTAGGCTCTGTGAAGAAAAAGGTGGCATTAGGATAGGAGAAAGACTCATCAACAACCTTCATTATGCAGATGACACAACCTTGCGTGCTGAAAGTGAGGAGGAATTGAAACATCTACTGCACTTGCTGTAGTCTTCAAGGACTGCAACCTTCAATATGGAGGCTCTTACCATGAAGGAAACAAAAATCTTCACCATTAGACCAATAGGAAACATCATGATAAATGGAGAAAGGAGCGAAATTGTCAACAATTTCACCTTGCTTGTATCTACAATCAACATACTTGGTACTTCTAGTTGAGAAAGCAAAGACCTATTTCTTTGGGAAAGTCTGCTGTAAAGGAACTCTCCAAAGAACTTAGAGGCAATGATGTCAGTTTAAAAACTAAAGTGCAGCTGATTAAAGCCATGGTCTTTCAATCACCTGCTATACATCTGAGAGTCAGAAAAAGAATAACAATGGCAGTAGAAGAAGGGATTCCTTCAAGTTGTGGTGTTGGGAAAGTGTATTGAATATCCTATGGGCAGCTAAAAAAAACAGAGATGTCTCGGAGAAGATAAAGCCAAAGTGTTCCTTAGTGGCAAAGACAGTGACACTTTATCTCACATACTTTCCACATGTTGTTAGAAAAGCCTATTCTTTGCAAAAGGAAATCATATTTAGAAAGGTAGAGGATCAGCAAAAAGAGGCAGAATCTCAACGAGATGCATTCACACAATGACTGCAAGTATGTCAAAGATGATGAGAACAGCACAGGACATGACCCAGGTCAGATCTGCTGTTTATAGGATCACTATGAGTAATACTAGACTCTACAGCACATAACAAAAAACAAGAGTAAAGCAGTATGACTGATGTTGGATTTAGTAGAAGTAAGTTTGGGAGTGTGGAGACCATGTCTGACCTTATGCGAATTGACTTGGTATTGTGGATGTTGCTGATGGGGACTGTTCTCCTTTGTATAGTTAATGGAGGTCAGCCTCAGGGGTTCTCATGCTAACCTTAAATTTTTCATACATAGTATCTTTCAGAGCCACTGGTGGAACCAAACTTCCAGAGATTTACAACCTTTGAGTTAGAGTGCCACTCTCTGTGCAATATACCATCAGAGATCCCTAATTTACAATTAGCTAATACGATTTTTTAAAAATCATAAACTGTGTGTGTTTTATAATTTTGAAAAAGGATATATCACTGTCATCATCAGTTGTAAATTATGGAATTATAGTAGCTTCCCCAAGAATGAAGCTTCCTGATCCCAGTCTGTCTCTCTGACTTATTCTAGGAACAGTTCCCTGTTGCTGTGTACGGTTGAGTCAATGGAGCCATAGATGACCTTCCGGTGAGTTCTCAGTGGCTGTAATTTGTACAGGTGTTAACTGCCCATTCTTTTCCTGTTAAGCACCTGGACAACAAACATATACTCTTGAAATTGCATCACAACTTCTTACCACTAGGCCGCCAGAGTGCCGGAGTAATAGCTTAGGTCAAGTATTAATGGAGGAAGATATGACATGCTAGGCTCATATATACCTTTTAACTCATAGCTTTTAAATTATATTTAATTTAAATGTAAAAATTATATTTAAAAATATTGAAGAACTATTTCTAAGTGATGAATATAAACACTATTTTCTTAAGGAAGTTGAAATAAATAATAGAAGGCTTGATTTTGGCAAACCTAAAGATACTAACTGGAGAAATAATTGAGTGTTGTTGAAGCCATTTCATACTTACACATTTATCAGTCACAAAAGCACCACTAGTAGAGAGAATAATGTAATAAAAAGAAATCAAGCAAAACAAAACATTCTTTACAAAACCAGACCAGAGTCACATAAATGTGAGGGCTATTCAATATAGTTCTAAATCTTTTTCTGAATGTTCTTTTCCTCTTTTACACTCCGGGTTTTTGTTGAGTTTTCCCCCCATTTAAGAATGATAAATTCAGCCTATTATATTTGTACTATCCTATCCAGGCCAACAGGCATTTAATGAATAGCAAGTGTATAGCCATAACTTGATATCATTCATTTGTTATTTGCAGTGCACACGCTTGACAGTGATAAAAGAGTAGTTGGTGCAAAATTAAAGCATTTTTAAAAAAATATAAAGTAATAAGTTGAATACAGTCCAAATTACATTAGCTTTCTGTTGGTGTAAATATACTATATGGCTTTATTAGAATCCCCAACTGTCTGGAAGGCAAATAAAGATTAGGGGGAAGCTGTAAAAATGAATGAAAATTTGCTTAAATAGCAATGTGTCTCTTCAATATATCTAAACCTAGTGAAATAATTTATACTCCTGCCTCATTTTAATTTATTTTATTCCTACAATGGGTGTTCATTCTTTCAAAGAATAAAGAAAATAAATCTTCTTCAAAAAAACCTATACCATCAGTTAAACCGTTTTTAAGGTAGATGCATTGCACTCTTCATTTTTCTTTTCCTTTCATAAAATTAAATGTTTCTTTCTCTTGGTTTTCTATTCTCTATTTCATTACTATCCACTTTGTTTGTTATCATGCCATTCTTTCTGGTAGTTTTGTAATTGTTTTGTTCTTCATTTCTAGGTCTTTCATTATAAAATTAGGTTATTTGGTTAAGATTTTTCATCTTTTAATGTAAACATTTACTTTTATAGCCTCTCAGCCACTGAGTTTGTTTATTCCATATATTTTTCTATGCCAGGTTTTCACATTAACTTAGTTCTATATGTTTTTTATTTTATCTCTTGATATCTTTTTACACTCTGGGTATTTAATACTATCTGATTTAGTTTCCACATCATTATGTCTTTCCAGTTTTCTTTCTTTTATTAACTTTTAATTTCATTTGATTATGGTCATAAATGTTACTTAGTAGGATTTCTATCTTTGTAATTTCACTGCAATTTGTTTGGTATCCTAATGTGGTTGATCATAGAGAATTATTCAAAGGCATTGTAGAAGAATATATATTGTGCCTTTGTTAGGTGGAATTTTCTGTATACATCTTAGTTATTATCAGTTTATAAGAATAATGCACCAATAAGCAACATCCATAGATTGAGATGTGGATCTACAATTAACACTCATATTAATAGTAGTCAATACGTCAAAAAACATGCTATATAGAGTAAAATCTGTTGTCAATAACTGGTCCAAAGTCCTGAAGAGCAATGATATCAGTTAAAAACCAAGATGCTGCTGATCTCATCCATGGCCTTTTCAATTACATCTGATGCATCTGGAAGTTGCACGATGGAAGAGATGAATTGTAAGAATACTGAATATCCCATAGACTGCCTAAAATACAAACAAAATACAAGCAAATCTATCTGTCTTGGAATGATAAAAAAAGATGTTGTAATGTACATACTTTGGGTATGTGGTCAAGATGGACCAGTCCTTGGAAGAAGACATGCTGGTAAAGTTGGAAGATCAAAGAAAGACGGGAAAACCTTTAGCAAGATAGATTGATTAATTATAACAATGGGCTCAAATATATCAGAAATGGTAATGATGGCACAGGATAGAACAAGGATCAGATATGTTGTTCATAGGGTTGTTTTAAGTCATAGTTGATTTGATGCTACCTAAAAACAAGCAGTTATTTTATAGTCATGCCCAAGTTCTCTATTTCTTTGCTAGTTTTATCCATTATTATCATTTTTGTTTACCATGGAGTTGGAACTGACCCATATATAACCCTCCAGCAGATTTGCAGAGTCAATAACATGGAGGATATTTCCTGTTTTTCTTCCATGGAGCTGCTGGTGTATTGAAACTGCATGCCTTTGGGATTTCAGCACAGCTTCTTGCCACTAGGCCACCAGATAGATTTACCTAATTATTGTAGTTCAGAATATTTCTTCCTATAATTCTGCTTGCATTTATCTATATGTCTTTTAAAGCTCTGAAATTAATTGCAGATTTATTTATAATTGTTATATCTTGATGAATTGGCCTTCTTATTATATACTATTCTTTGTCTCTTACAATTCATTTTTACCTAAGTTTCTCTAATATTAAAATCAGCATGCTATCTCTCTCTTGGTTACTATTTATTTTTATTTTATTATTTGTTGTGTGTTTACCGTCAAATCAGATCGACTGGTACAGAAGGAGATTGCCCCTCCTTCTCCAGCAGAACATCTGGTGGATTTGAACCATGTACTTCTGGGATTGCAGTACAACTTCTTGACACTAGGACACCAGAGCTCCCCTTTCTTGATTACTATTATTGTTGTTGTTAGGTGCTGCCCATTTGAGTAGATTAACAGCAACCCTGTGAACAGTAGACCTGAATCCTGTCCTATCCTGTGCTAGCCTCATTGTCTCTGATACACTTGTGCCTATTACTGTAGTCACTGTATCAATATATTTCCTTGGAGGTCTTACTTTCTGTCACTGACATTCCACCTTTCTAAGCATAATATTCCTTTCCAAGGAATAGACTTTCCTTGCAATATGTCCGTATGAGAAATGCGTCTTAGCTGTCCTTGCCTCTGACTGCGTTTTTCTCAAGACATAGCTGTTAATCCTTTTGCTAATCCATCAAATAATCAATATTTTTCTATCTTTTAGTTTTTATTTTGCTTGTATAATAGTAGTTAAGGAGTCTCTTACATACAGCATATAACTGGATCTTTTCTGTTTTTGTTTTATTCTTATTTATTTCAATCTAATTTGACATACTTTGGGCATGTTGCAAGGAAGGCCCAGTCCTTGGAGAGGGACATCATGCTTGGAAGGGTGGAGGAATAGCACACAAGAAGATCCTGACTGAAATGGATTGACTTAGTGACTGGGGTAATAGGAATAGGTGTGGTTAGAGACAGTGAGATTGCCTCAAGAAAGAGCAGGGTTCAGAGCTGTTATACATAGGATATATTGACGGCACATAATAATAACAATCATATTACAATCTTGTTTAGTTGGTCTTTTTTTTCTCCATTCTAATCTATCTTTTGACTTGAATGTTTAATAAGCTCATATTCTTAGTAGAGAATTTATTTCTTTCTGACTGTTTGGATTTTGTGCCCTTTGTATACTTTTGTCCCTCATTTACTTTATTATAGCCTTCATTTCTATGTAGTTGACATTGTTTTCAGTCAAACAATCTTATTTTCCTTTTGTATGCATGTTTTCCTTGTGGTTGTGATGAGGATTCGTTTTGACGTTAACATTTCTCACGACCTGATAAATTGGTAGCAGCTTAATTTCCGATACATACAATGTCTCCAATTTTAACACTGTGTATGTACTGATAAAATGTTACTTCTTATTTGTCTTTATGCTTGACAAAAAGCTACATTCGATGAAAATTTATTTTCCCTCTGTTAGATGTTAAGTTACTATTTTGGGTCCTTTCAATTACATATAAATAAAATATTGTACTATTTCTTTTGGAGAAAGTCTAGATGTAATAAATTCTCTCCGCTTTCCTTCAACTGGAATGTCTTAATTTTGCTCCATTTTTTAATGAGAATTTTACTAAGTATAGTATTCATGATGATATTATTTTTCGTTCAACATCTTAAATATATTCTCATTCTGCCTTCTTTAATGTTTTCTAAGAAAACAGTGATATTTAATCCCTTGCATGTGATACTTTATTTCTCTCACTACTTTTAGAATTATCTCTATCCTATTTTTTGAGGATTTTATCATAATCTCTCTCTTTTGGTATATTTTATATATAATTGGTTGAGCCGTTTTATATATGTAGATCCATTTACTCTGTATTATAAGTAGTTCGAGATTATTATTTCTGCAAATATTCTTTCTGCCCCTTGCTCTCTCTAATCTTTTTTGTGCACGTCCAAATGTGAATAGTAATGTGAAAAGTTGTTACATAGGTCCTTTCATTATTTTTTTTTCCTTTACTCTTTAGTTTTATTCCTTTCTTTTGCTCCTGTGGTGTATTTGAATGTTATCTAAAACGTCAGCAGTTCAGTCATGTGACTTAAGCAGCTGCTCAGTTGGAGACACATGAGGCAAGATCCTTCTGTTAATACGTAGAGCGTCAAATGCCCGAGAGAGGGTTGATCTGAGTAAAAAGGAAGCTGATGGAAAGAATATTTCTCAAATTGTTTGGAGACTCAATAATCTCAATTTCCTTATCTTCACTTTTCTTTCTTTTTTTAACAATTCCATCTGCTGTTGAACACTCTAGCAATTTTTATTTCTTTTACATTTCCAGTATGATATGTTTTGTTGTTATGTGCTGTGGAGTCGCCTGCAACTCAGTAATCCTGTATATAACAGCTCGGAAACCTGCTCTACTTTGAGTCAATTTCATTGTCACTTACACACCTACCCCATTATCTCACTGATTCAACCCATCTCATCCAAATCTTTCTCTGTGGTATTGTCGTTTCACCCTTCCAAGCATGATGTCCTTTTCCAAGGATGGTCCATCCTTGCAACATCCCCAAAGTATATTAAATGGATTGAAAATCCTTGCCTCCAATGAGCAGCCTGGTTTCACCCTCTCCAGGATAGAGCTGTCAGTTCTCTTAGTAGTTAATGATATATTCAATACTCTTCTCTAGCACCACAACTCAAAGACATCAGTTTTTCTATCATCCTTAATCAGTGTGCAGCTCTCTAACACATAGCAAGTAGTTTCAAAGAGCAAGGCCTGAATCAGGCACACCTTAGTCTCCACTTTGCACTGTTGCTCTTCAGTACTCTGGAGATGTCTCTGATAGCACACTTTCTGAATACAATAAATCTTTTGATTTTCTGGCTGCTGGTATAAAAAGTGTGATTATGGGAGATTAATCAGAACTGGCTTTGACAAGCACTGTGGCAAATGGACAATTAAAACAGACTTTCAAGGGGAGGGGGAGAAGAACGAACTGGGGAGGAGGGTGGAGAAAACAGTGCAACAATGAATGAATGAAAACTCAAAATCTCTAAATGTTCATTAAAACTAATAAAATTTAATAATAATAATAAAAGTGTGATTATGGACCCAAGCAAGCTGCAGCTGTTAACAATCTCAATCTCTTTGCCATCTATCATCATCCTGCCAATTGGCCCAACAGTAAGAATCTTTATTCTCTTGATGTTGAGATTCAGTTCATCATGAAGGGTATAGTCCTTGACCTTCGGCAGCAAATACCCCAGGTCCTCCTCAGTTTTGGCAAGCAAGTTTGTATCATCTGCATAACACAGGTTGTTGATAAGTCTTCCTCCAATTTTGATGCTCATTTTTCCCATCCTGCACATCTAGTAATTCTCTGTTGATGTGCTGTTCCAGTAGTTTTGGATATTTTTCAGCAGGATCATGTTTGCATGTCATATTAATGATATTTTTTAATAATTTCCATAGTATGTAAGATCGCTTTTTTATTATTTAATGGGGATAAATATGGATCTCTTCCAGTCAGTCGGCCAAGTGGTGGTCCTCCTAACTTCTTGGCACAACCTGGTGAGCACATCCAGGGTTGCATCTGCTTGTTGAAATATGCCATTTGGTACGCTATCAGATCCTGGGGCCTTGATTATTGTCAATTCCTTCTGAGCATCTTGAACTTCCTCCTTCATCACCATAGGCTCTTGATCAGATGTTGTTTTCATGACACTTTTCTGTGTCAATCAATTCTTTTTTGGTATAGTGACTCTGTGTGCTCCTTCCATCTTTTTATTTTTTTCTTGTTGTATATCATCAAGTCAGATCCGACTGGCACAGGAGGAGATTGCCCCTCCTTCTTCAGCAGAGCATCTGGTGGATTTGAACCATGTGCCTTCTGAATTGCAGCACAGCTTCTTGCCACAAGGCCACCAGAGCTCCCTCCTTCCACCTCCTTTTGACATTTCCTGGATCATTCAACATTCTACCACAGCACCCTTTGTATTGCAAGTCGAGGCTTTAACTTGTTCTTCAGTTCTTTAACTTAAGAAATGCTCAGCAAGTTTGTCCCTTTTGATTTTCCAACTTTAGCTCTTTGTATATTTTATTATAATATTATGCTTTGTCTTCTGGTCCTGCTTTTACAAGTTTTCTGTTCAGGTCCTTAACATCTTGATATCTTCCCTTTGCTTTGGCTTCTTGGAACAGTACTGCAATATTCAGAGTCTCCTCTGACATCCATTTTTGTCTTTTCTTCCTCTTCTGTCTTTGTAATGACCTTTTGCATTCTTCATGGATGATATTCTTGAGATCTTCCCACAGTTCACCTGGTCTTTGCTTATTAGTATTCAAGGCCTCAAAGCTGTTACTGAGATAATCTTTCAATTCAGGATGGATAGACTCAAGGTCAAACTTTGATTCTTGGGGATTGGAGTAGATTGGATTGGATTTTCTTTAGCTTCAGCTTGAACTTGCATGCAAGTAGTTGATCTGATCCACAATTAGCACCTGGCCTAGTTTTCACAGCTATTGAGCTTCACCAACAATCTTTCCCACAGATATAATCAATCTGATCCCTGTGCTGGACATCAGGTGAGGTCCATGTGTATAGTCTTGTAAAAGGTATTGGCAAGGACTAATAAGTAGTTAAATCATCAATCAATCAATCAATCATTGATTTTACAGAATTCTATCATTCTGTCTCCAGTCTGACACCTGTTACCAAGTCCATGTTTCTTGATTACCAATCCTTCTCCATTCTCAACTTTTGCATTCTAGTCACCCGTTATTATTAGTGCATCCTTGTGACATGTTTGACCGATTTCTGACTGAAACAGGTGGTATAAATCCTCTATTTCCTTCTCTTTGTCTATGGTTGTTGGCACGTAAATTTGAATGATATTGGTATCAGCAGGCCTTACTTGTATGTGTATAGACATTATCATATCACGATATTGTATTTCTTGATGGATGTAGAAATGGTCTTTTTAATTATGAATATGACTTCATTTTATTCATCACCTTTTAATTTCCAGCATAGTAGATCATATGTTTGCCTGATTCAAATTGCCCCATGCTAATTAGTTTCACTAATGTCTATTATGTCAGTATTTATGTATTCCATTTCTGATGTGTCAAATGTGATAATCGTTACCCATGGCAGACAGTGTTTGGTGGAGCTCCACAATTAAAACAAGCTTGGAAGCAGGAGTAGCATCCACTTCCAAAATAGCTTGCCTCTGGAAACTCTATGAACTTAGAGAAAGGGTGAAAGTTATTCGTGTTCAAGATTTTTATTCATAGGGTCACTATGAGTTGTCTATAACTTTACAGCCCTTAACAACAGCAACAATTTCTTCCTTAATAATCTCCAATTTTCCTAAATTTATGCTTCTGGCATTCCATGTCCCAATCACTAGTGTCTGTTTGCAACTGCTCCTCTACCTTCGTGATTCACAATAGGAAGACTCAGCCTCTGATGGCATATCTGCTAGTCTAAGTGTGCTCTATTGTACATAGGGTTTTCATCATTTCTTTTTGGTTCTCTTTTTAGAATTCCTATTTCTTTATTCAAACTATCCTTGCGTTTGTGTGTATTTTCTTGATTACCTATTGTTGCTCTACCATAACAGAATCTTTTCACTGGTTTGCCTCTTACGCTGCTTCAGCTTGGCTCAAGCTCCTTGATTCAGGGTGCAGCTAGTCCACCATCTGATACCCACTCCCCCTGCCTCCATCTAGTGGTGCCAGCTGGGTCAGTCACTTCGATTCTAGAATCTCTATCTGGGATTGGAAACTGGCATTGTCTACTACCAGAAAAAGAATACTTTTACTTTTGAAAGAGAGGAGTGAACTGGGGGGCACAAAGAGAGGGCTGGGCGGGGAGAGAAGTGCAGCAATGAATGAATGGAAATCCAAATTCTCTGTAAATGCTCATTAAAATTATTTAAAAAATAAAAACAAATAAGTGAAAGAAGAAAAGGGAAAAAAAAGTAGTACATAGGTATATAAAATAAAAGGTTAACCACACACACAAAAAAAAGAATACAAATTTCTTGCCTCCACATTTTGTGCGGGTTAAGTCTACCACAGAATGTCTTGTATCTCTACTTAGAGTATCACAAGGCTAAGATCAAGATACATTATGAACTGTGTTCTCATCTAGAGGACCTAGGGAAGTAGCTAATTTATTCTTGATACTGTTTTTAGGTGCTATTGAGTTTTCTATGACTCATAGCAACTCCGTGAACAGAGCCTGAACACTGCCCTATCCTGTGCTATTCTCATCATTCTTGATAGTCTTAAGCCCATTGTTACAGTCATTGTGTTAAACCATCTCATTTGTTATACTCTCTTCCACTGACCTTCCACCTTTCCAAGTATGATTTCCATCTTCAAGGGGATTGTCCCTCTTAACAACAATTCCAAAATAAGTGATAGAACTTGGCTGCACTTTCGCCAAGATTTATTTGCTTGTTTTCTGGCAGTCCAAAGAATATTTAGTGCTCTTCTTCATACCACAACTCAAAGGCATCGATTTTTCTTCTGCTATCCTTAGTCATTTTCCAACTTTCAGATGCATATGAAATAATTGAAAAGACCATGACTTGAATTAGATGCACTTTAGTCTTGAAACAGACATTGTTGTTCCTTAACACCATAGAATAGGGATATTGTAGCCAATGTTAGATGGATCTTAGCTGAAAGCAGAGAATGCCAGAAGAATGTCTATCTATGTTTCATTGATTGTGCAAAGGCATTTGACTGTGTGGATTGTAAAAATGGGAAGAAGAATGGGAATCCCAGAACATTTAATCTTGCTAATGTGAAACCTATACTTGGACCAAGAGGCAGTCGTCAGAACAGAGCAGGGCAACACTGAATGGTTCAAAATTGGGAAGGGTGTGTGCCAGGGATGTGTCCTATCTCCATACCTTTTCAACCTGTATGCAGAGCAGATTATCCAAGAGGCGGGGCTCTATGAGGAGATGCATGGTGTTAGGATTGGTGGAAGATCTATCAACAATCTGCGTTATGCAGATGACACAACCTTGCTCGCTGAAACTGAGGAGGACCTCATGCACTTACTGCAGAGGGTCAAGGACTGCAGGCTTCAGTATGGACTGAGACTCAATGTCAAGAAGACCAAGATTTTCACCACCGGACGAATTGGTAGCATCAGGATGGATGGCGAAGAGATTGAGATTGTTCACAGCTTCAGTTTGCTCTGCTCCACAGTCAACACTCTTGGCACCGGTAGCCAGGAAATCAAAAAATGCATTGTGATGGGAAAGTCTGCTGTTAGGGACCTCTCTAAAGTACTCAAGAGCAACAGTGTCTCTTTGGAGACAAAGGTGTGCCTGATACAGGCCATGGTCTTTGCAATCACTTGTTATGCATCAGAGAGTTGGACAATGACTAGGGAGGATAGAAGGAGAATTGATGCCTTTGAGCTGTGGTGCTGGAGAAGAGTATTGAATGTACCATGGACTGCCAAGAAAACAAACAGATTCATCCTAGAGAGGGTTAAACCAGGCTATTCCTTGGAGGCAAAGATTCTGGGGCTTCGTCTGACATACTTTGAACATGTTGCAAGGAGAGACAGGTCTTTGGAGAGGGACATCATGCTGGGTAGAGTAGAGGGACAGCGCAGGAGGGGAAGACCCTCTATGAGGTGGATTGATTCAGTGACTGGGGTAATCGGGATGTGTGTGTCAGAGGCGGTGCGATTGGCACAGGATAGAGCATGGTTTAGGGCTGTTGTACATAGGGTTGCTATGAATCGCAAACAACTCGATGGCACCTAACAACAACAACAACACCATAGAAAGGTTCTTGACCACAAATTTGCCCAAGGCAATATGACTTTGTATTTCTTCACTGCTGGTGCCAAGGGTGTTGATTTTGAATCCAAGCAAAGTGAAATCATTGACAAATTTAATCTTCTCTGCCTCTCTCATGACGTTGCTTCTTGCCCCCGTGGTAAGGATTTCTTGATGTTAGGAGGACTAAATTGCTTTGTATTATAAAACTGATTTTTCCATTTACTGACTGCTTAAATTTAGGGGTAAATCTTTGATCATAGATGTTTCCAACATTCCCTAGTAGCATGCCTTTGTCATTATTCAAGTCAGTCAAGTTAAGACATTGCCATCAAGTCAGAACTGACTCGTAGAGGACCCTCCAGCAAGTTACCAGAGACTGTATATCACATGGAAGAAGACTGTCCATCTTTCTCCAAAGGAACACCTAGTGGATTTAAACTGCTTGCCTTTGGGTTGGCAGTTATAATACACTTACTCCCAAGGCCACCAAAGCCCCCTATTTAAGCTGTTGTGCTGTAGAGTCAAGTACAACTTATAGCCGCCTGGCGAACAAAAGACTCAAACCCTGTCCTCTCCTGTGTTATTTTGACCATTTCTGAGACACTTGAGCCCATTACTGCAGTCACTGCGTCAGACCATCTTATTGGAGAATCTTCCTCTCTTTCACTGACATCCCACCTCTCCCCACATGAAGCGTCTTTTGGAAGAGTCAAGCTAGTAATTCTGTGTAAATATGTGATATGACTTCTTCCTATGTAACTAGTCATAGACATCTCTGGGCATTTAAAGGATGATTTAATTAATTCAATCCCACCATGATACATGATACATGCAGTTGACTACAGTTTATAGCAGCTCTATGAACAATGGTTCTCAATCTCGCCCTATCCTGAACCAACCTCACCATCTCAGACATACCTGAATCCCTTGTCAAATTCATTGTGCTACATACCATATCCCAAATATGAGAAAGAAACCACAATTTTATTGCCTCTTGGATTATGCTGAGTGTATGCAATACTCAAGAAAAAGTTGGAGAACATTATAGAAGTTTTTCTGCAAGTTTTTCTGTGTTCCTGCGTATACATGCACAAGTCTGATTTATAGAAAAGGCAGCTGGCAGAGAATATAGGAATATTATGAGAATAAAATTATATGTGTAATACTAGGAGAAAAGTACTTACAAAATCTTTGTGCATTATGAGCTTTTTTGCTTCATTTACACCAGCAATTTATTATAAATCAGTTGAGTATTGTTTTCCTTTTCTGTCAATTGCCTCCTGAGTCTAGAGTTGGACACACTTATTTAAGAGCTGAGAATGAACACATTGCAAGGGAAAAAATATAAAATTGTATTTCAAAGGAAAGTACTACTAAATAATTTAATTGCCATTTTCTGTATATAAGCCCTCTCTAAATGGAGACGTATTTTGATAATAGTGTTTGTGTTATCTAAAGATTATTTATTTTTATTGTTGTCCTTTTCTATTACTACAGTTCAGTTAGAGAGAAATAAAAAGGGCAATTTAACCGAGCAGGTAACTACACTCTCTGTTTAAACTATTTACGTTTTACTGACTATGCAAAGGTATTTGACCAGATTATAACAAATTATAGCTAACATTGGGGAAAAAAATGGGAATCCCAGAGCACTTAATTGTGCTCATGTGACACCTATACCTAGATGAAGAAGCTATTATATGAACAGAGCAAGGGGACATTACATGATTTAAAAGAAAAGAGTGTATCAGAGCTGTATTCTCTCACTATATTTAATCAATCTGTATGCTAAGCAAATTTTTCAAGACTCTGGACTCTGTGAAGAGGAGTGTAGCATCAGGATCAGAAGAAGACTCATCAATTAACTTGCGCAGATGACATAGCCTAGCTTGCTGCAAGTGAGGAAGACTTGAGGCACTTGCAGTAGAAGATCAAGACACGTAGCCTTCAATATGGATTGCATCTCAATGTCAGAAAGCAAAAGTTCTTACCACTGGACTAATAGGAGACATCCTGATAGATGGAGAAAATATTGAAATTGTCATCAATATCATCTTACTTGGATTTACCATTATTACACTTGAAACCAGCAGAGTGGAGATTAGGAGTTATAGCATGCTGGGAAAGTCTACAGTCAGGGACCTCTCCAAATTATTGAAGAGTGATATTAGTTTGGAAACTAAGGTATAAATGATTCAAGCTGTGGTCTTTTTTCATTACTTACTATGCATCTGAGAGCTTCACAGTGATAAAGGTTGACAGAAGAAAAACTGAATCTGTGAACTGTGCTGTTGGAGAGGAGTGCTAAACAGCCCATAGACTGCCAAAAGAACAAACTGACACGCCTTAGAGCAAGAGCTGCCGGAGCATTCAAATGAAGGCAAAGATTACGGAGCTTCATCTCCCATACTTTGGGCATGATGTTAGAAAACTATTTCTAGGAAACAGACATCATACTTACAAATGTGGAGGGCCTTCAGCATGCTGGATTGACACAGTGAGTGTAGCAATGGATTCATGTATGTCAGAGATATTCAAATGGCACCAGATAGTACAAGGTTTGATGTGTTGGTCATGAGGTTGCTATGAGTTGTACTTGCCTCAACAGCATCCAACAACCAAAAAGACCCCAAAAACAAAACAAAAAACACACAGTTATATTTTCATTTTAAAGAAACAGAAATACCTCTTCTTCTTATTGTTGTTATTATGTGCTGTCTAGTCACTTGTGACTCATAGCAACCCTATGTACAACAGCCCTAAACCCTGATCTGT
This sequence comes from Elephantulus edwardii, assembly GCF_000299155.1. Taxonomy (NCBI): domain Eukaryota; kingdom Metazoa; phylum Chordata; class Mammalia; order Macroscelidea; family Macroscelididae; genus Elephantulus; species Elephantulus edwardii. The sequence continues at coordinate 25,963,947 of NW_006399754.1, forward strand.
CCTGTGCCAATATAAGATTGCTAATATATCTCTGACACTCCTATCTCCATTACCCCAGTCACTGGCTCAATCCATCTCATTGAGGGTCTTCCTCCTTTCTCTGTCCCCTCACCCTCCCTAGCATAACGTCCCTCTCCAAGGACTGGTCCTGCCTCTTAACATGTCTGAAGTATGTCAGACAAAGCTTCAGAATCCTTGCTCTCAAAGAGCAGTCTGGCTTCACCCTCTCCAGGACAAACCTGTTTGTTCTCCTAGCAGTCCATGGTATATTCAATACTCTTCTCCAGCACCACAGCTCTCCTTCTATCATCTCTAGTAATTGTCATGCTTTCTGATGCATAGCAAGTAATGTCAGGCAAATCTAAGTCTCCAGACTAACATCGTTGCTCTTCAGTACATTGGAGAGGTCAATGACAGTAGACTTTCCCAGTGCAGTTTGTTTTTTAATTTCCTGGCTGCTGATACCAAGGGTGTTGATTGTAGAGTAAAGCAAATTGAAGCTGTCAACAATATCAATCTCTTCACAGTCTATCACGATGTTGCCTATTGGCCCAGTGGTGAGAATCTTTGTTTTCTTGATGTTGAGTTTCAATCCATATTGAAGGCTCTAGTCCTTGACCTTCTGCAGCATGTGCTTCATGTCCTCCTCAGTTTCAACAAGCAGGATTGTATCATCATCATAACACAGATTGTTGATGAGTCTTCTGCAATCCTGATGCCACATTTTCCCTCATAGAGCCCAGTCTCCGGGATAATCTGTTCCACATATAGATTGAAAAGATATGGAGATAGGACACACTCTTGGCACACACCCTTTCCAATTTTGAACCATGCAATGTTTCCTTGCTCTATTCTGATGACTGCTTCCTGGTCCAAGGACAGGTTTTTCCATGAACACAATCGAGTGCTCTGGGATTCCCATTCTTCTCAGAGTAAGCCACAGTTTGCTGTGATCTACATAGTCAAATGCATTTGCATATCAATGAAACAAAGATAGACATTCCTGTGGTACTCTCTGTTTTCAGCCACAATCCATCTGACATTAGCTTTAATATCCCTAGTACCATGGGCTCTTCTAAACCCAGTTAGCAATTCAGGCAGTTCTCTGTTGATATGCTGTTCTAGTCATTTTTGGATAATCTTCAGCAGAATCTTGCTTGCATGTGTTCTTGATGATACTGTTCGATAATTTCCACACTCTGTCAGATCACCTTTCTTTAGAATGGGAACAATCCTGAGATGGATTTGAAATTCAGGTGGGATAGATTCAAGGTCAATTTTGGTTCCTGTGGACTTGATTGAATTTTCCTCAGCTTCCACTTAAACTTGTATATGAGTAGTTGGTTCCACAGTTGTTCCACAGTCAACACCTAGCCTAGTTTTCACATACCAATTTTATGCTTGTCCAGCGATTCTTTCAACAGGTATAATCAATCTGATTCCTATGCATACCTTCAGGTTAAATCCATGTGTACAGCCTGTGTTTATGGTTTTTTTTCCACAAAATTTATTTGCAATTAGTAAGTCATGGATTGTACAAAATTCTATCATTCTATTTCCAGCTTCATTTCTCCAAGTCCATATTTTCCAACTACTGATATTTCTTCTCTGTTCCTAACTTTTGCATTTCATTATTATTAGTGCATCTTGATTGCATGTTTGATCAATCTCTGACTGCAAAAGCTGATAGAAATATTCTACTACTTTCTCTTTGGCCCTGTTGTTGGTACATATAGTTGAATGATAGTGGTATTCACTGGACTTCCTTGTATGCATATGGATATTATCCATACATTGTGACAACATTATATTTCAAGATGGAACTAGAAATGACATTTTTAACTATGAAAGAAACCCCAGTTTTCCTCACCTTTTCATCTCCAGCATAGTAGATCATATGATCCTCTGACTCAAAGTGTCCCATGCCAGTCCATCTCATTTTGCAAGTACCTAGTATGTCAATATTTATGAGTTCCATTTCTTTCTTAACAATATCAAATTTCCCTACATTCATTCTACTCACATTCCATGTTCCAATCACTAGTGTCTGCTTACAGCTGTTCCTTCTGCTATGTATTTCCATACTTGAGGGCTCAGCCTCAGTTGTCATGTCTGGCAGTCTAAATGTTCTTTCTTGTACATAAGGTGTTCATAGGCCTGCTATTTCAGAAGTGGATGGCCTAGTCTGTTTTAATTTGAATGCTCAGATTTACAACATTATATGACAGAGAAGCATTTGACAGAAAAGAACAGATTAAAGATACTTCCTAATTGTAGAAATAACCAATAGATTCAGTGTTGTTCCTGCCCTTGGCAGGTGTGTCTTGACCCACCCCTTTCCCTGCTCCACCAGCCTTCACTTCTTCTCCCACCTACTCCATTCAACACCTCTCTCCTCTATCCAGCCCGTGTTGTGATGGCCTATATGTCAATCTTTCTGGCTTCTGTGATTCTGAACCTCTCAAGCTGCTGCCAGTTTCTTCTGCTGCAGGCAGTATCTCTTGAGTTTGGGAGTCTTGAACTTCTGCTCCAGGATTGACTTCTTGTGACTTAGGACCTCTTCTTCTCCATTTATTCTATAATAGTTTCCCAGGGGAGGTTGAAGTATCCTATAGATTTGTGGACTTCTTGGAGATGTAGTTGTTCCTACCTGTGTAGTGTGGGGTCAGTCGAGTCACTTCCTGCTGCACGTGTTGTGCCCCCGTGTGGCACCCTACCATTAGTTTACAAATATGTAATCAAGTTGTTTTTGCTCTTGTTCTTTTTCACTTGGGTGTAGTACAAGATAAAACTATTAAACATAAATTAAGATGAACAAAAGAAATACAAGAAGAAAGGAGAAAGCAAGGTGAGATACAAAATAAAACCCATTCTGTGTTCCTCTATGAATGATGCCCCCCATAAAATCCAATGAAATAAATTAGAACACATTTGTGGATATTTATTTTCATATATTTGAAAATGTATGCAAAGGTTTCATTGTAAAGTTTACTTCTTTTTAATAATTTATATAGCCCCTAATAATATGAGCCACTGTTACCATGTCCATTTACAACCTATCAATTTTCAAAGACTAGAAATCTTAGAGGCAGGCGGTTGTTATGAGGTGTTGAGTTGGAACTAACTCAAGGCTGACAATCCAGGAGGTTTTCAGAGGCTATAAGTTGCATGAGAGGAGACTACCACTCTTACTCCCTCATGTCAGCGGGTGACTTGAATGGTCTGCATTTGGGTGAGTAGTGCTCCTCATTGTCCACTAGGCCACTCGAGCTCCATAGAAATGAAGGGCTGCCTGTCTCTGTCCCCAAATATCCAGGTGGATTTTAACCCTTTCAGTGAATAGCCCAACATGCAACCCACTCTGTCTCCAGACTCCTTGTGAATAACTGGAGTAAGTGGTACCATGGAATTGTGGAGAATTAGTAATTTTTTTTTTAAAGACTGTTTAACACTATTTTAAACTGGCCAGAGAGCTCTGAAGACTTAGTGGTAAGAAGTCATGTTGTGATCGCAGAGGCCTGCAATTCAAATCCACTAGTTGGTCCATGGAGGAAGAATGGACAGTCTCCTACCATGTGATTTACTGCCTTTGTAAACCCGCTGGTGAGACAGCTATTGGTTTGTTCCAACTTGATGGCACACACCACCACTACCACCACGACCACCAACATATTATCCAGAAATTGGCAAGGATTTTGGAGAAGTCTATAGAGAAATCTAAGTCTTCAAAATGAACTTGAAAACCTCTCTTCTAGTCATAATGTGGATATGTTTGAGTGTGACTTAACATGTTCCTGATATATTCGTTGCTAAAGTTTTAAGCTATTCTTTAAAGATAATACCTATTTTGCAAAGCTTAACTAGATCATATTAGTTCTTCTATTTATTAGTCAATCAGCCAGATTATTTTTCTTTTTAGTTGTTTGTGTTTCAAGGTTTGTCTGTAATCACTTGTCCTGGAATATATTCATCCCCTTAAATCATATAAATTCTTCTATTCTAGTTATTGTGAAAGTTAACTTTCACTAAGACGATATAATATTCTTTTCTGGAGGTTGAGTATGATGGAGTGTAAAAAGTCCATTGATTGCTTTAATTGACCATGATTTACACAATTATTGTTTGAGGAAAGGATTTTGATAGGTATAACTTCTCTGTCATTGCAAAATGGAATTGCTTTGTATTTTACCCAGGCCAGTAAATTTGAAAAGACATTTTCTTATTTTATTTTATTTTATTATTGTGTTGCCCTTATCCAAGTTTCCTGTTTCCTCATATTTCTCCTGGCTGTACAAACTCCCCAGACATGCCCTTGGGCTATCCACTTGAGCCACAAATCTCAGTTTTCAAAATATTCTGAGTTCCTTCTACACAGTTGTCTTCTAAGAACTATCTTTCTAAATGGTATGTAGCATTTTTTCCCTCCCTTAAAGAAAATGTTCAAGCCAAGATGAGGGATTCGCTCACACGGCGATATGCTCAGGGTAGGCAAACTGATGCATTTTGCATGCCACACATTTTTTTCCCCAATGGAATATGTACTAGTAATACTCAGGTGACAAATGGTGAATCGCATCCAATTCTACCTGAGGAAGGAGTTTCAGCTGTTTATTTGTTAGAGAGCACAAGAGAACACTTTTGAGGGTGTGTCTGTGAGTGTGAGTATGTGTGTGTGTGTGCGTGTGTGTGTGAGAGAGAGAGAGAGAGAGACAGAGAGAGAGAAATCTGGGTTTATACTTAACAAGTTGAGTTCTGAAGAACTTTTAGAACTGATTTTGTCAAAGTATTGAACTAATTTTGCCAGCTATTTATATTCTGTGTCGATGAAAAAAGAAAATGGGGCAACTAGGCTTTAAAATCTGCAAGAGCTAAAATAGCTTGACTGAGACTGTGCATCTCGTTGCAGAGGTGCGTTTCCTTGATGCCTTTGGTCTTTGCTGTGGAATTCAGTAAATAAAGATGTTGATCATTATCCATCTGACTATGTTTAGCTTTGTTTATTTTAACATGCTAATGTATTTCATTAGAGCTGCACCTGTTACCATCATTGAATTTAAGGGTCTCATGTTGCTAGTACACGCTCCTATTTTTAGAAGCATATCTGGCACATCAGCTCTGTCAAACCGTTTCAATCCTATAATAATTCTGACTACATTTCAATCAACAGCACAGAATATTCTGTCAAAGCCACTCTTTTGTGGTTGCTTTTCCTGCTTTGTTTTTGAAAGCTCAGTGAAGTACTGAGATGGTGATGAAGTTTATTTATAAGTTAATTCATGATGCAGAAAAGACAATATTTACAAAACAACATCTTGATTCTCATGAGTTCTTTAACAGGATGTGATAGCACACATTCTTTATATCTTTATAACCCATGACGTCTAGTGACATGGATTGTATATTGTCTATCAAAAGCAGCATTATTCACCATTTCAAGAACATTGAACCAGCCCAAATGTCCAACCACAAATGAATGGATTGAGAAATTATGGTACATTCACACAATGGAATACTGTGCAGCACGCAGGTGCTATAACTTTATCATTTATTACCTAACTTGGGAGGGACTGGAGAGCTTTATGCTGAGTAAACTAACTCAGTCCCATAGGATAAATATTGTATAAAACCGTTATTGTAGAATGAGTATAAGGATCCAGGAGGGGTGGGAGAGGCTGGAAGCAGAGGGATGTGGATGTGCAGGGGGAAGAGGGAATTAATCATTGGGTTGTATAATTTGATGGGTGGGGGGTGAGGGAAATGGAAAGAATTTGTTCAAATTTTATTTGAATTTGTAAATAAACTAGTAGGAAAAAAATAGTATGTGTTACAATCCTTACCTCTACACCTGTACACGCCACTGGATCCAACTCTATTTTGTTCTGTTGGACATTTTGTTCTGTTGGACATGAAGTCACTGTGGGTCAGAGCTGACTTGAGACACTTCACAACAAAATGTGTGTATGTAATTTTATCAATCTAATCTTGCTTTAACCATCATACCAAACCTGAACAAGGTGAGATTTAACAGAAATAAATTATGAATTATAAAAACAGATCAAACAGAGGCACACACACATTTAGAAAGACAGATAGTATGTGAGATTGTCTACCAGCCAAGGAAACAAGGAACACTCAGTGCTACTAGAAAAGAGGGCATGAACAAAGCTTGAACTTGATTTGTGCATTTAGCTTCTGGAACTGTGAGCAAATAAATCTCTTTTCTTGAAAGCTAAATATTTGTGATATTTGCTTTACATGTAGAAGCGCTGAGAAACCAAAACATCTAGAAAAAGATCTTATAAAGAATGATTTATAGCAAATCCTTGTGGAATTAAAGCCAAGTTGCTGGAAAGCTTTATAAACATAACTTTAAATTTATCTATATGCACAAACACCTCACCACTGTTGATTAGCATTTCAGGGCTCAATCTTTCAGTCTTTTTCTGTGCTCTCCACTGAAGCAACTCTTCCACTACTCATTCAACTGCTTTATTTTGATAATTAACTTTCTAATGCTTTAGCATTTTTTTTTCAAATTTTACCACATGACATGGTATCATACGTCATATGACCTTTAAAATTTATAAAAGTATTTTAAAACTACGATGTCCAGAGGGAGATCTAGTGGCCCAGTGGGGTGAAGGTGCACTGTAATACACAACGCAGGTGGTTTGAATCTACCAGCTGCTCCACCGGAGAAGGACTGGAAATCTCTCCTGTGGTTAACTGTCCCTGAAAACCTGATGCAGGATCAGCTAGGGTTCAGTTCTGATGTGATTGGACAAAACAACATAACATAAGGTAATAATGTAACACAACATAACATAATGTAACGTAACGTAACATAACATAACATAAAACGTTACAACCCATAACAACATAGCAACAACAGTGGTACCATGTTGTTCTCCAACCTGAAGGCACACATGGCCTGTTGCTCCATAGGAGAAGAGTGAAGGGTCTTCCCTTTGTGATTTACAGCCTCTGTAATTCTGGGGAGGGTCAGCTATGGGCTGGTTAGCAGACTATGGTACATAACTATGTAATAAAACACCATTGAATACTAACTATAAACTGCTGAACCTGCAAAGTGCATTGTTATAATGCCATTTTCTAATAGATGGATGCTGACTGTATTAATAAAGCTCAAACAGCACAATCAGACTTCTGCATTAATTAGTTCTTTAAGTCATAGTTATTGAGTAAGTGCTTCCAGTTAGCTACTGGACCAACACCTAGGGCTTCAATAAGGTAGAAAAGACCCTTTATCTAAGACTAGGTTGAGAAAGATATGCCAACAAGAATCATCTTCAAAGAAATTATTTACAAGGAATAAAAGCTTCATATAAGATTTTCAGAAATGAACAAATACAAGTGAACATAAATTTCACAGAAAAATGACAAATGATAGAGTTAATATAAGATTAATATATGTTGTTGTTGTTGTTATGTGCCGTCGAGTCACTTGCGATTCATAGCAACCCTATGTACAACAGCCCTAAACTCTGCTCTGTCCTGTGCCAATCGCACTGTCTCTGACACTCCCATCCCAATTATCCCAGTCACTGAA
>NW_006399754.1:25971616-25972522 GCF_000299155.1 Elephantulus edwardii
AATTGATGCCTTTGAGCTGTGGTGCTGGAGAAGAGTATTGAGAATACCATGGACTGCTAGGAAAACAAACAGATTTGGCCTGGAAAGGGTTAAACTGGGTGGCTCCTTGGAGGCAAGGATTCTGAGGCTCTGTCTAACTTACTTTGGACATGTTGTGAGGAAAGACCGGTCCTTAGAGAGGGACTTCATGCTTGGGAGGGTGGAGGGACAGCCCAGGAGAGGAAGGCCCTCTATGAGGTGGATTGATTCGGTGACTGGGATAATTGGGATGGGAGTGTCAGAGACAGTGCGATTGGCACAGGACAGAGGGGAGTTTAGGGCTGTTGTACATTGGATCACTATGAGTTGCAGGAGACTCGATGGCACATAACAACAACAATAACAAGATAGAGATAGAGATAGAGATAGAGAGAGATAGAGATAGATAGAGATGATAGAGATAGAGATAGATATATAAATATATATAACTAATCTAACTATAAATCTAAATCTATATAACTGTATCTAAATCTAAATCTATATCTAAATCTACATTGACATCTAAATCTATATCTAAATCTTAATCTATCTCTATATCTCTTTCTCTCTATCTCTCTATGTCTATCTCTATCTAGCTCTATCTCTATCTCTCTATATCTACTTATCTATATGGTTATTGTTGTTAGGTCCTATCAAGTATGTCCTATAGCAACTCGATGAACAACAGATGTGCATGGTGTCCTGTCCTTTACCACCCTCATAAAATCCAGCATAATGGAGCAGATAGCTGTAGTCTTTGTGTTTGAGGGTCCTCCTCTCCTTTATCATCGCTCCATCTTCCATAAACCTCCATCTCCAAACAACAGCCTGCGAGCAACATGTTCAAAGTACATGAGATGAGGTTTCATCATCTTTGCCTCCAAGGAA
>NW_006399754.1:25972622-25979834 GCF_000299155.1 Elephantulus edwardii
GTAATTAATATATTTTATTATTCCTTTAAAAACAAATTGATTACCACTGAGTTATGACCAAGTCATAGGTGAGCCTCTAGCAAGTGCATCAGAGGCTGTAAATCTCCCAAGAAAGTCTAGAAACCACAATATGTAGAACATTGGGAAAATCTGCTTTCAAAGACCTCTCCAGGGCCTAAGAAGCAAAAAAATGTAAATTTACCTGGTTCAAGACATGCTCTTTTCAGTTGTTTCCTTTGTATCTGAAATTTGTACAATGAATAAGAATGTCAGAATAAGGGCATATATGAACACCAGAATAAAAGGGAATTGTGGTTTGGGAGAAAAGCATTGCATTTCCCAAAGACTGCTTGGAAAATGAGGCTGAGAATGGTTGCACCCCTGAAGAGTCTAATTAATGCCACTGAATTTAACGTGTAGAAATTGCTGAATTAGCATATGCTTTATTGTGTTTATTTTGAACAAAAGTAAAAAAAAATGAGAAAAGAAATTTATTTTAACTAAAAAAAAACACAAGCAAATCTACTTAGAGGAAGTAGTCAGTGTGCTTTTTTAGAGGCAAAGATGGTGAAACTTTTTCTCTTATATTGGGGTCTGTTATCAGGAGGGACTAGTCTTTGGAAAGGTGGAGGGTCATTGAAAGACAGGAAGTTCTCCAACAAGATAGATTGGTACAGGACTTTAATAATAGACTCTTGCATGTCAGAAATCTTGAGCATGACTCAGAATTGGGCAAGGTTCATATCTGTTTCTTACAGGGTTGCTAAGTCAAAGTCAGCTTGTGGGCACCTAACAGCAAGTATCTGGGATTTCCAAGCATCTCGATGTTATCCTTAGTCTGTTGTGATGCACATAGTCAAATGCTTTATCATGGTCGATAAAACACAGACATTTTCCTGTTATTCTCAGCTTTCAACTAGGATCAATGTGACATCAACAATGATACACCTGATGCCCCAGCCTTTTCTAAACCTAGCTTGAACTCCTGGAAGGACTGTGTCAATGTAACGTTTCAGCTGTTTTGAATGATTTTCAGCAATATTTTGTTTGCAAGGTCACCATGCTTGGAAGGGTAGAGGTAAAGCACAGGAGAGGAAGACCCCAAATGAGATGGATTGACACAGTAAATGAGGCAGTATGGGTAGGTGTATTGGAGATAGTGAGAATGGCTCAGGATAGGGCAGGATTCAGAGCTGGTGTACAAAAGGTCACTATGAGTCACAGGCAACTCGATGGCACACAACAACAACAACAATATATTGATTATATTGTTCAACAATCTCCACATTCTGTTGGTTCTCTACATAGACTAAGAAGCTGTTCTTGGAACAGAAAAAAAAAAATATATATATATATCTCTGATTATATGCTGAGCAAATACTTTGTGAAGCTGGACTATATGAAGAAAAATGTGGCATCAGGATCAGAGTAAGGTTCATCAACAACCTATGTTATGCAGATGGCAGAATCTTGCTTTCTGAAAGTGAGGAGGACCTGAAACACCTACCGCACAAGATCAAAGACTACAGGCTTCTATATGGAGCCAATATTGTTGTTGTTGTGTGCCATCAAGTTGCCTGTCACTCAGAATGAGACTATGCACAGTAGCTCTGAATTCTGTCCTATCCTGAGGCAAACTGACTGTCTCTGACACCTCTACCTCTACTACCCCAGTCACTGTGCCAATCTAGCTCATCCAGGGTCTTCCTCTCCTGCCTTCTCACTCCACCTTTCTAAGCAGAATGTCCTTCTCAAAGGACTGTCCCTTCTGGTCATATTCCCAAAGTATGCGAGATAGAGATTCAAAATCTTTGCCTCCAGAGAGCTAATTGATTTCACCCTGTCCAGAACAGCCCTGTTTATTCTCTTGGCAGTCCATGGTATGTTTGATACTCTTCTCCAGCACCACAAATCAAAGGTATCAATCCTTCCTCTGTCATCCTTAGTCATTGTCTCACTCTCTGATGCATAGTAAGTAACTGCAAAGAGCATGCCTGCATCAGGTGCACCTTAATCTCTAGACTGACATCTTTGCACTTCAGCACTCTGAAGAGGTCTCTGACAGCAGACTTTCCTAATCCAATTTATTGGGTTTGTTTTTTGTTTGTTTGCTTTGTACTTGGTTTTGGTTTGTTTTATTTCTTGACTGCTAGTTCCAAAAGTGTTGATTGTGTACCTGAGCAAGCTGAAATTGTTGACAATCTCAATCTATTCCCTATACGTCAAGTTGCTAACAATTGGCCCAGTGGTGAGAATCCCTGTATTCTTTGCATTGAGCTTCAGTCCATCTTGAAGACTATGGTCCCTGACTTTCTGCAGAAGATGCTTCAGGTCCTAATCAGTTTCAGTGAGCAAGGTTGTGTCATCTACATAACACAAGTTGTTGATGTCTTCATCCAATCCTGATGCCACATTCATCCTCATAAAAACCAGCCTCCCCAAATGAACTTTTCTGCATATAGATTGAAAATGCATGGAGATAGGATGCACTACTGATACACTTCTTACTAGGCCAATAGGCCAAATAAAAATAGATAAGGGATTGAAACTGTTAATCAATCCATCTTACTTAGATCCACAAGCAACACCTTTTCTACCAATAGTCAGCAGATCAGAAGACGTATTACTATGGGCAAGTCTGTTGTCAGGAATCATTCCAAAATATTGAAGAGCCATGATGTAATTTTGAAGACTAGCATGTGCCTGATTTGAGGCTTGTAATTTTCAATCACTCGCTATGCATTTCAGAGCCAGCAATGAGTAAGGCTGACAGGAGATCTGTGGTGCCTTTAGTTATAGTTTTGCAGAGGAGCCCTGAATATCCTATAAACTATAAGAGAACAAACAAATATGTCTTAGAAAAAGTGCAGCCAGAGTGCTCCTTGGAGGCAGGGTAGCAAAGTTTTGGCTCTAATACTTTGGGCATGTTGCTAGGAGTGACTTAGAAAGGGATGCCGTGCTGGGAAAGGTGGAAAGTCAGCAAAAGAAAGGAGAACCTCATGAGATAAATGATATGGTGACTGGAGCAATGGGCTCAAGTGTGTCAGATATTTTGAGGATGACGCAGAATAGGATAAGATTCAGATATGATGTTTATAGGGTCACTGCGAGTTGTACTCATTTTAATGGCACCTACCAACAACAACCAAAAATACTATGGCTAACACTGAATATTGCCTCTCTAGTCATTTTATAGTTTATCAGAAGGCAAGTAAATGTGTCTGTTTCTTAAAAAGTATTCTATTACAAAGTAGGTAAATCTATCTTTTTTATTTTGAGACATTTTTTTAGGAACTCTAAGATTAATTTTTCTGTGTGTTGTTAGTGAATTTGTTTCCAGGGATTTCTAGAAATCTTTTGTCTCACTTGATAATCATTAAGAGAAAAAAAAAAAAAAACAAACCCAAAAGTTTGGAATCCAGATTTAACCAAGGGTTAAAGTGAATTAGATGAAGATGATAAAACCTGCATGTCTTCCCTTGAAAATGAATGAACAGCTTAATACTCCCAAGGGGTAAAGGGGAAATATGTTATTAAACAAGCCAAAAATATACATAACATCAACAAAATCTATTTGGGTCTTGTTAATCAAATGAAAACAGATATGTCTTACAGAGAGTATGGCCAGAGTTTTCCATGGAGGCAAAGATGTCAAAGCTTTATCTCACATATATTTGGCATATTCCTAGAAGAGGCTATTCGGTGGAGAGGGACATTATATTTGGAAAAATGAAGGGTTAGTGAAAGAAAGGAAGACCTTCAACTGGATGAATTGGCATAGTGACAGCAGCAATGCACTCAAGTATGTCAGAAATGATGAGGATGGGATGACTGGCTCAAATCTGCTGTTCATGGGATTATGATGAGTCACACTTCTTTCAATAGTACCCAACAACAATAATAACAAAAATAAAAGGAACACTCTCAAGGAATAAATGATATAAACTTTATGTTTCATGATATGACAAACATTTTCCTAGTTCAGTGCATCTTAATCATTTCAACATAATTTTTGGAAGAGTGAAATAAATTAATGTCATCAATTGATGTTTCACAGATTCTAATATAACTGAGCCTTGGCGGCATAGTCAGTAGGGAGTTGGGATGCTAACACAAAGGTGGCCCCTCTCTAAGAGTTTAAATCCACCAGTGGTTCTGAGGAAGAAAGACTGGAGAGATATTGGCAATCTCTTGGAATGTGATTTACAGCTTTGAAATACCCTTTGGAGGTTCAGGTATAAATCTGTTCCAATTGAAAGGCAATGCATGGGTTGGTTTTAATAAAATATAAAAACTAAATCATCAGATTCTATTGATTTGTCTGAAAATTTTGTTTTCCCAATTTCTTTTCCATTCTGTTGCCATCTGTCCAGAAGGTAGCACGGAATAAGTGATTAAAAAAGACAAGGTCACTAACTTTTGGATTCAGGTAACATAAAAAGGAAGAGTTTCTCCATTAAAGAGAAAAAGACAAAGACCAAGGGAGTTCAAAAGAAGATTTCCAGTCAGTAATTAAAATTTCCTGTGACCTATTAAAGAGGAAATCGGCAAAAGTACATTGATTTCCAGAAGCTCAATACTAATTTTAACAGTAACTGACTGTCGACTTTATAAGTTTTATCAATTTCTGTAATTATATTTCTCCCCTGAAACTGTAAAATCAAGAACTGAAAATATATTCCAAATCTGTTGAAATTGGATTTCATTCTACTCTTCAAGAATAACAAGTGTCATCAAGTGAAGTTTGACTCATTGCTATCCTCCATCAAGTTCCCGAAGGACAACGACCTTTTTTCTCCACTGGAGGATTTGAACTATTAGGATTTTTTTTTTTTCCCAGAAGCACAGAACATTATATCTGAGAGAGTAGTAGGGTTACAGAACATTAGGTAAGGAGAAGAGTGTATTCCCTGCCTTCCAAGGTATTTCTTTTTTAAACTTTATCAGGAGCGCCTCTCCTCCATCTCGTTTTCACAAACACAATTGTACTACTTGAAGACACTTCACTTTTTCTCCCCTCTTGACTATCTTAAACATTGCTGTGCTCTGTCTTTAAATAAACAGTAGCTGTGGTTACAAAGAGATGAAAATGACTCACCAAATGATAGCTGGTTTCCCTCTTAGGTATAGATGATGGACTGTGTTTTTAATTTTGTTTTGAGGTGTTTTGTTTTGTTTTGTTTTCTTCCCTCATAGTCATAAACACAGCCCCTTTATCTAAAACTTAGAGGTAAGAAACTGCCAAGGTCCTACCTCTTTCCCTCACTCCACAGAATTCTAGGTTAAAACCTACACATGCTTTAAAACTCTTAGTGAGATTACTGTGTGATTTTACTCAAGATGAAAATGTTTTCTTTTTATCTCTCACTCATAACAGCAGTTGATAAATTATTTGTTAACCTAATTTGAGGAAAAATGGCGAAAATATATTAATAATAATTTACTTATTATGTCCAACTGTTTCTTCAAGGATTTTTTTAAACTCCTGTTTTCTCCTTGAAAAATTTCTAAATTACTCTCTGGTGAAATGTTGATGCTTTCAATTATTTTAGAAGTGTTATGGAAATTTAAAGAAATCTTCTCTCTTTATATCTCTCATGTACTGATGTGGTTTGCTTCCTCTAAATATTTTAACATTCTATATTATTGTTGTTGTTGTTGTTGTTATGTGCCATTGAGTCTCCTGTGACTCATAGTGACCATATATACAACAGCCCTAAACCCTGCTCTATCCTGTGCCAATCTTATTGTCTCTGATATACCTACCCCATTACCCCAGTCATTGAATCAATCTATCTCATCCAGGGTCTTCCTCTCTTGTACTGTCCCTCTACCCTTACAAGCATGACGTCCCTCTCCCAAGGACTGATTCCGCCTTGCAACATGTCCAAAGTATGTCAAGTAAAGCTTCAGAATCCTTGCTTCCAAGGAGAAGCTTGGTCTCACCCTCTCTAGGGTGAACTTGTCTGTCAGATAATGTTTTAAATGTGAGCATTCAAATTAAGACAGACTAGGAAGAAGGACTGGCCATCCACTTCTGAAATAACAGGCCTTTGAAAACCCTATATGGAAACTGAGGCTGATCCCTCAAGTATAGAAGCACCTAGGAGGAGGAACTGTCAGCAGACACTAGTGACCAGAACATGGAATGTAAGAACCATGACTGTAGGGACTTGGATATTGGTTGGTTTTTGTTGTTTGTGGTTTTTTGTTTGTTGGTTTTTTTTTTTTTATTGGATACTGTCAAGAAAGAAATGGAAGACATAAATATGGACATAGTAGGTATTGGCAAAATCAAAAGGACTGGCATGAAGTATTTTGAGTCAGATGATCATATGATCTGCTATTCTGGAGATGAAAAGGTGAAGAGAAATGGGGTTGCTTTCATAGTTCATCTATATTAGAAAACATATTCCAAGTTTTCTTTTTTCCACTTAGTTTTATTTATTTGTTTGCATATCATACCACATTTTTTTAAGCACTAACTAAGGTGTGTCTGATCCAGGCCATGGTCTTGCAATTACTTGTCGTATATAGGAGAGTCGGACAATGAGTTATGATGGCAGAAGGATCAATGTCGGTGTTGTGGTGCTGGAGTACAGTATTGAACAAACCATGGACCACCAAGACAGTAAACGGGTCTGTCTTGGAGTGGTTGAAACCAAGTTTCTGCTTGAAGGCAAGGATTTTGAAACTCTGACTCACATATTTTGAGCATGTCGTCAGGGGGACTAATCCTTGGAGAAGGATATGACAGTTAGAAGGGTGGAGGGATAGTGCAGATAGAAAGATCCTAGACAAGACGGAATGATAGTAACTGAGGGAATAGGGATAGGTGTGTTGGAAACAGTGAGACAAGCACAGGATAGGGCAGGGGTCAGAGCTATTGTACATATGGTTGCTGAATCACAGATGAGTTGATTACACAGCAACAAATAAGAAAAAACTGATGAATTAAGTATTACATTCCTCTAGAATGATATGCACTGTGTATGCGTGTATAAATACTATAAATAGAAATAGAAACGGAAACAGACAGAATAAAATATAAATAGATGAGATGATAGATAGATAGATAGATGTCAGAAGAGACTCTGAAAATTGCACTGGAGTGCAGAGAAGCCAAAGCACAGGGAAGAATTCAAGATACTAAAGAGTTGAATAGAAGATTTCAAAAGGCAGCACAGGATGACAAAGCAAAATATTACAATG
>NW_006399754.1:25982340-25992838 GCF_000299155.1 Elephantulus edwardii
ACTCTTGCTTCCAAATAGAATTATATAATTATATATATATATATATATAAATTTTCCTACTATTGAAAAATATGCTCACAGACTAATAGAATAATTGTCAAAGCGGGCTTTAAAACTAAGGAACAACATTTTCATAACATGCTATATAACATGGAAATCTTTGGAGCATCATACTAAGTGAAATAACTCAGTGTCCTGCAAACAAATGCTGCTTAGACCCAATATTGTAAAACTAGAATAACTGAGTGAGATAACAGAGAGGAGGGAAAGGAATGGGAAAGCTTCATAGGGACTTGAAAAGATGAAGTGACAAGAGGCATGGATACATTGTCATTTTAATTACATAAGATGCGATGTATACAAATGAATATCTAAAACACAATACACGTAGATGAAATGCAATGCAAACAATTTTATAAAATACAAAGCACATGCATGAAAGAATATGTATGAATGATCGTATGCTAACAAATGTTGCTGTGTGCCTTGTAATCAGAACCGAATCATAGCTGACCCTCCAGACGGTTTTCAGAGTGTAAATCTCAAGGGAAAAAATTGCCCATCTTTGTCCCATGTGGAACGAATGCATTTGAAATGCATGCCTTTGGGATTGGAGTGCAGCTTCTTGCCCCTGGGCCATCTTTAGAACCACATGAGAGCTCACTTTAGAAACATGTGGTGGGGTAGGGAGGATAAAACAGAATAATGAAAAAAAAATTTAATTAGAGAAACATGTTAATAAAAATAAAATAAACAAATACTTGTGCAGACTGACAAATGTCAGGAACCTCAACAGCTCTGGAAGTAAATGAAGGAGTCCTGGTGGCCTCATGGTTAGGCCACTAAGTGAAAGATCTAAGACGTAGCCAGTCAGTTGCGCTTCAACAAAATGAGGAATCTATTTCTTTAAGATTCCTGTTCTTGGAAACCTTGTGAAATGATGCTACTCTGTCATATGTCATTTCTTTCAATTTTTGCTGAACTCTGAGGTTACCTAATGTGACATGTAGGGGTCTCTGGTGGCCTAGTGGCAAGAATCTGAGCTGCAATCCTAAAGGTAGGTAGTTTAAATCCACAAGTTGCTCTGTGGGAGAAGGGTGGGCAATCTCCTCCCATGTGTATCTGCCTCTGAAAACACGACAGAGGGTCAGCTATGTGTTGTTCTAACTCTACAGGACACAATAATAATAATATGAGAGAGAGAGAGAGTGTAAGGTCATTTATATTAAAATTACAACTTGGGCAATAACTTACATTTAAGTATTCTTATTAATGAATGCTTTATTTAATATCGTATACTCTATTTTATGCAGTCAACCATGAACATGGTGCAGGATCAAGCAATCTTTTATTCCTTTATACGAAAGGTTATCATGAATATGAAACCAATCACCAGCATCTAATAGCACTTGTGAGCATCAAATTATTTTCTAATTAAATACTACTGGATAATTGTGTCCAATAATTAGATAAACACTTGGAGCCATAATAAAACAACATTTAATATTGTTTAAACCCAGAATAACAATGCTTTGTACAGCAGAATTCAACCATGTTCTGGTTTTAGCTTTATAGATAAATTTGTTACAAAGAGAAAATGGTACAAGGGGGAACAGGGACCTGAACACTTTTCTGAAAGGGCCAGAAGGAGTAAGGAAAGCACAGCCCCTCACTGCCCCAGAACAGAAAGCAGATAAAGAGCCTGTGGCTCAGCCCCATGGTGCCACTATGGGCCCCACCCGCAAAAGGTTTGCTAGTTGATTACTGACTTATAGATTCACAGTCATGATACCAAAACAATGAGTTTATTAGAGAAGGAAGTTGGACAATGGGAGGTAAAGAGTATTTAAAAATATGTTCAGGTTTTAATTCAACAGTTCCAAGGCACAATATCTCAATAAGTCCAGGCTCTGATTACAGTTCAGCAGTCAAGTCCAATCCATCCGGAAAGATTTGCCTCAGAATTGTTAGGTGCCATTGAGTAGAATACGACTTATAATGGCCCGATGAGCAAAAGAACTGAACCTTATTCCATGCTGCATGCACCTCACACTTCCTGACACACAAAAGCCCACTGCAGCAGTCACTGTGTCGGTCCACCTGGTTAAAGGTCTTCCTCTCCTTCACCGACCCTCCAACCTTCTAAGCATCATGTCCTTCTCCAAGGAATAGCCCCTCCTAGCAACACGCCCAAAGTATGTGAAGCAAAGCTTCATTATTCTTGCCTCCAAAGAGCACTCTGGCTGCACCTTCTCCAAGATATATCTGTTTGTTCTCTTGGCCATCCATGGGATTTTGAGAGGAGTAATAACCAAATCATGTTGCAAGGAGAGACAGGTCTTTGGAGAGGGACATCAAGACCCTCTATGAGGTGGATTGATTCAGTGACCGGGGTAATCGGGATGGGAGTGTCAGAGGCAGTGAGATTGGCACAGGACAGAGCGAAGTTTAGGGCTGTTGTACATAGGGTCGCTATGAGTCGCAAACGACTCGACGGCACATAACAACAACAACAACAATAACCAAATCATTTAGCAAGGTTTGCCTTAGAGCAGTTTTAAGCCCGGTTCTCCTTTAAACATCCAGAAAGAACAGCCGAACCTTTAACTGTGGCCAGCACAAATGCAAGAAGCTTCCGGTCACACCTTGCCAGTATTTGTCCACAACAATGCCACCGTCTTATCACTACTAGGTGTCTCAGTCTCACCAGAGTCTTGCTGCCACACACCTGGCTTGCCTTAAGCCTAGCTGCTTAATGTGGGAAGCACTCTATACTTATCATAGCCCCACAGCTGTTGATATCAAGACCATGCTGATTTGTAAGACCATGTGTCTACAGTTAAGATCTAACTAATGAAAATGGAAAGAATTTGTTCTTGAAAATAATGTATTTGATTTTGTAAACTAGTAGAAATTTTTTAAAAAGGAAGTAATTTAAAAAGCCAACTTTTAGGATAATACCACACAAAACCAATTCAGGTATTAATTTATCTTCTCATTGCTATTGACTCAGAGCCAAATCATAGCTGATCATCCACCTCGAGGAGTTTTTGATAGGCTACAATTCACATGAGAGGAGATTGACATCTTTGCTGTGCAGAACTGCTGGTGGATTTGAACCATGAGAGAGGCACCAACTTTGGATTAGAAATGCCACACTCTATGGACCAGAGTCCATATGGACCAGAGTCTCCTATTAATGTATAAATACTTAAGATATTTTGTTAGAAAAGTTTCACTTCTCAATTTTGTTTATATCATTGTTAGGTGTCATTGGGTAAATATTGTTGGAAATCACTTTGTATACTTGTGATGGTATTTAACTATTTTGATAAATATATCAGTAATTCAAAATAATGAAATGAATGCTCTAACTCATATACCATTAAAACATTTTTTTTCTCTCATTGTTAACTTTTTCCTTCACTTCTTTTTTGAAAAGATTCTTAAGCAGTGAAATAAAGATAACTAATATTTCACCAGAATCCAAAATCTTCTCATATGGTTTATCCCTTAAATCCTACAATTGATAGCAGATGTTATTTAATGGTCTACACCCATTACGATCCATGTGTATGTCCAAACTCACATTGTTGAAATGTTCATAATAACTACAGGGAGTGGAGTCGGCAGTGGAAGCGTGCTTGCTGGCCCATAATAACTACAAGAAATAGTGAGTATAAGAAAACTCTACTTAACTAATAGAGAAAGAAACTTCTTGTGAATCTTCCAAGAGTGTTTCAAATAATAAATTAGAAAAAAACTACTTGCACTTATGAACAGAGGATGATTATTTTAAATGACAATTGATACAAGCTCGTGAAAAGAACAATGTCCATTGCCAAATTGCTAAAATGACAGAGAAATCTAAAGTGAAGTATAGAAAACTCAGAGAAAAAGGCTTTTAGATGCATTTTAAAATCACAAGGTCACTTTTTCTTGATTCTTGAAGGGCTTGCTTTATGGAGCTTGTTAATATATCTTAGAATTGTACTTTTGAATGAGAAATACAAAATAACAAATACTATAGACAATATATATTCAATTTTCAGTACTTTCTGTCAAAAGTTTGATTGCAATCAAATAATCCCCACTCCAAGTGGCAGTTTCCATGATTTTTCATCCTGAACATGATTGCATCATCTCAGTGATTTGGCTGCAGATTGAACACCCATTGGAATTTTCTCTGAATAAAGCACCAGAATGATACCTTTTCTCTCATATTTACTTGGGAACATTAGCTATTAGAAGAAAAGAACAGATTATTTCCACTTATTGTAATGATTAAAGTGTGATTATTACTAATTAAATAATTCTTTTAAGCTGAGACAGAAATTAAAAAACAAACAAACCATATAATATAATGTGTATGTTACAATGATAAAATAAATTCCATTTTCTCCTAGATGTGTTCAGAGGCAAATGAAAGAGTGTATTTTAGTTTGTACAGAGAAATTACTCAACTGCAAGAAATCTTAAGTTGGCATATTACATATTTAGAAATTATATCCCACTATAATTCTACTTTTTATATGTTATTCCAGTTTGTCCAATTGTGCTGCCTACCCAAATGTGGCAGCCATCGGAACAGAGCAAGGAAACACTGCATGGTTCAAAATTGGGAAGGGCGTGTGCATGTGCCGGGGATGTGTCCTGTCTCCATACCTTTTCAACCTGTATGTAGAACATATCATCCGGGAGTCTAGGCTCTATGAAGAGAAATGAGGGGTAAGGATTGGTGGAAGATTCATCAACAATCTGCGTAATGCAGATGACACAACCCTACTTGCTGAAACTGAGGAGGACCTGAAGCACTTGCTTCTGAGGGTCAGGAACTATAGCCTTCAATATGGATTGAGGCTCAATGTCAAGAAGACAAAGATTCTCACCACTGGACCAATTGGCAGCATCAGGATAGATGGTGAAGAGATTGAGATTGTTCACAGCTTTAGTCTGCTTGGCTCCACAATCAACACTCTTGGCACAAGGACCCAGGAAATTAAAAGATGTATTGCGATAGGAAAGTCTGCTGTTAGGGAACTCTCTAAAGTACTGAAGAGCAATGGTGTCTCTCTGGAGACTAACATGTGTCTGATACAGGCCATGGTCTTTGCAATCACTTGTTATGTATCAGAGAGTTGGATAATTACTAGGGAGGATAGAAGGAGGATTGATGCTTTGAGCTGTGGTGCTGGAGAAGAGTACTGAGGGTACCATGGATTGTTAAGAATACAAACAGATCCATCCTGGAAAGGCTTAAACTGGGCTGCTCCTTGGAGGCAAGGATTCTGAGGCTTCACATGACATACTCTGGACATATTGTAAGGAGAGACTGATCCTTAGAGAAGGACATCATGCTTGGGAGGGTGGAAGGCAGGCACAGGAGGAAAGACCCTCTATGAGGTGGATTGAGTCAGTGACTGGGGTAATCCGGTTGAGTGTGTCGGAGACAATGAGATTGGCACAGGATAGAACAGAGTTTAGAGCTGTTGTACATAGGGTCGCTATGGGTAGCAAGCAACTCGACGGCACATAACAACAACAACCCAAATGTGTATGGTTTGACTCTACTAGCAGCTCCATTGGAGAAACATGGGCGATATTCTTGTGTAATTTACTGCCTTTGAAAACCCACTGGAAGGTCAGCTATGGATTGGTTGTGACTCGACAGTACAAAACAACAATATTTGGTAATGACATATATATAGATAGAAAGATGGATAGGTAGGTAGATAGATAGATATAGATACAGATAGATCTAGATATAGATTAGATAGATATAGATACAGATAGATATAGATACATTAGATAGATAGATGCATAAATAGATAGATATAGATACATGTAGATAGATATAGAGATATAGAGATAGATATATATAGATAGATATAGATAGCTATATAGATATATAATATATATAGATCTCCTTATCCTCGCAATCTGTAGCTATGTTATATTACATGTCAAAAGAGACTTTGTTGTTGTTTCTGTTATGTCCTGTTGAGTCACCTGTGACTCACAGTGACTCTATGTACAAAAGCTCTGCAGCCTGCCTTGTTGTGAGCCAGTCTTACTGATTCCAACACACTTTATTCCGCATTGCCCCAGTTACCGTATCTCATCTGGGATCTTCCTTTCCTGCGCTGTCCCTCCACCCTTCCAAGCATGATGTCCTTCTCCAAGGACTGGTCCCTCCTGGCCACATGCAGAAAGCATGTGAGACGGAGCTTCAAAATCCTAGCCTCCACAGAGAAACTTGGTGCTAACCCTCTCCCATTTGTTTTCTTGGCAGTTTATGGTATGGTCAAAACTCCTTTCCAGAACCACAACTAAAAGTCATTGATTCTTCTTCTGTCATCCTTAGGCATTTTCCAGCTCTCTGATGCATAACAAATAATTGTAAAGACCATGGCATGGATCAGGAACACCTTAGTCTCTAGACTGACATCATTGCTTCTCATTACTGTGGAGAGGTTCCTGACAGCAAATTTCCCAGTGCAATTCATCTTTTGATTAATGACTGTGCATGTGAAGAGTGTTGATTGTGGAGCTGAGCAAGCCGTAATTGCTAACAACCTCAATCTCTTCTCCATCTGTCATTATGCTGCCAATTGGTCCAGTGGTGAGAATAGTTGCCTTCTTGATGTTGAGCTTCAATCCATAATCAATTTTAGAAATATTAAATTAGTTTATCTTGATTAAAATGCATGGATCTAATTCAGTGTAAAATAAAACTTCCCGTGGCTGGAGCCAAAGATAGGCAATAGGAGACAAAGCAGGAGAGATACAATGAAAGAGAAAGTCAGAGACATGCGGGGATCATTGTTGGTCCTGAGGTAAAAGGAGATGTATTGAAAATGTTATAACAGAACCTTTCAACTTCCTACAGCCAATTATTTCCTTTTGTTAAATTGGAAGTAAATGACCTCCTCCTTTAATTATGTAGTTGTACTTTAAACGATACTAGGTTTTTGCATTATTCTGTTTGCTGACAGGGGAATTCACAACTTATCAATTATCCATATGCTTCTACTTATTTTTGTCTTTTTATAATTTAGCAAGGTTACACTGAGCAGTGCTACTAGGACTCTTGAGCATTAAATAATTCTTGTGTGAAGAATTTAAGGGCTAATGTACAAGCAGTCATGGTGAATTGGATTCTATGGGATGAGATCTTGGCATCACAAATTCATAGTTGTCAGAGGACAAAATTAATTTCATGGGAAAAGCCACCCTTTAGAGTTTCATAGGCTGAATAGATAGATAGATAGATAGATAGATAGATAGATAGATAGATAGATAGATACATATGTACATACATACATACAAGGAAAAAAATCAATTCATGGTTTTTTTGTGTTTTTTTGTGGTTATGTCGTCTCAAAACTATGCTGTGAACTAGAGGTACAAGTCTTGCTCTCTCTTTACCATTTTCGCAATCTTTGACGTGCTCAAACCCATAGTTACAGTAATCAGATCAATCTCATTGAGGACTATCTTCTTTTACTGACTATCTTTCCCAAAATTATGCCTTTTCCCAATGATTGATCTTTCCTGATAACAGGCCCCAAATAGGTAAGATGAAGTTTCACCATCCTTGCCTTTAAAGAGCTCCCTGGTCGCACTTCCCAAAGACAGATGTGTTTATTCTTTTGATAGTCCATGTTCTAGTCAATACTTTTCATTAACACAACTGTTCAAGGACATCAATTCTTTGGCTTCCTTATTCACTACCCGCCTTTCAAATGTATATGAAACAATTGAAAAGACTATGATTTAGATCAGGCAAAACTTGGTCTTTAAACTGATATTCTTGTTCTTTAGATCTTTCAGATGCTCTTTGTAACATCTTTTCCCAATGCAAAGTGTCTTTTTTTTCTTGACTGCTTCTTCCATGGATGTTGATTGTCGTTCTCAGTAAAATTATATTCTTGACAATATAAATCTTTTCTCCTTCTATCATGATGTTTTCTATTCATCTAGTGATGAGGTCTATTTTTTCCTAGTTGTTGAGATGCAAATACATACTGAAGGCTGCCATTTTTTATCTTTATCTGTTAGACTTCTATCCTTGTCACCTTCTGCCAAGCGAGTTTGTGTTATCTTCCTACTACAAGTTGTTTGAGTCTTCCTTGCATTCTGATACAACATGTTCCTTCATATAATCTAGTTTTTAAAATTATTTTCTCAGTATACAGATTGAAAATGTACGGAGAAAGAATATGACTGTGATACACAGCTTTCCTGACTTTTACCCAGGCAGTTTTTCCTTGTTTATCTGCATATTTATAAAGGTTCATGTTCTAGTTTGACTAATAAGCCAGTTGTTTTTCATTACTAAGAAGAATAGATGCCTTTGAGTTGCGGTGCTTGAGTCTTAAGAGTCTTGAATATACCATGGACCTCCAAGAAAACAAACAGGACTGTTTTAGAGGGTATAAAACTAAGTTTCTCCTTGGAGGCTAAATTTTGAAGCTCTATCTCACATACTTAGTGCACGTGGCAAGGAGGGTCTGGTCCTCAGAGAAGGACATCATGCTTTGAAGGGTGGAAGGACAGTACGGAAGAGGAAAACCCTGGATGAGATGGAATGATACAGTAACTAGGGTAATGGGAGTTGGTGTGTTGGCATTAGTGAGATGGGATCAGACCAGGACAGGGCAGGTTTCAGAGCTGCTGTACATAGGGTCACTATGAGTTCAGGCAACTAAATGACACATAACAACAACACCAGTAACAATAACAATAACAACATTATATTTTAACTTCTCTTTTTCTTCTTAATACAAGTTACTAAACCAAGCTGGTCTACTGAAACAGAAATGTCCCAAGGACGTTTTTACTGTACCTATTTAAAAGCATTCTGCCATGACTCTCATTCATGGAACCATTGGATGATTTGAACTCTCAACTAATCTTTAGATTAGTAGTAGTCACAATCTTAACCATATTTACCATCTATATACTAGCTACGAGTTAGAATCTAAATGACAACGAACAAAAATAGCTAATTATTATTTCTGATAATTTTAACTTGATTATGGGTCTTCATATAAAAATAATAGAAGAACATTTGTGCATACCTTTTATAACCTCTCCATTCAAAGTATAAATGATGAGATAGTCATATAAAACTTTTGACTGTTATCTTTTATCCCATGTGCTCAATGCAGTTCTAATGTTATTTGTGACTTTTTACCCTAATACATCACTGTTCTCAAGGACACACACTTCTGATATTCAAATAACCTCTTTCTTGTCTGATCTGCAGTATTTAGCACTCTTAACCGCAACTTATCTTTAAACGGTCTTCTCAATTGATTTATATATTGACCAAGCTTTTTTGTTTTATTTATATTTTTACACCAAGTCTCTTCTTTCCTCCCATTCGTTTGATCATGTTAAGTTTCTCTTCAGTTCTGTCATACGTTCTTTTTTTGTTCTGAATCTTTACACTCTGATGAATCCAATTAAGCTTTATGTTTTTCAAATCTATAACTCTAACTGAAATATCTCTGAGGTTCAGACAGCAATTGAGAGTTGTACATGTTCACATAGAAATTTATAGACCTTTATATTGCATTATGTCTAAACTTGATTTATTTCTCCTCTCAAAGCTGTGAGAAAAATCTGCCTTTAGTTTAATAAATCATATTGATGTCCATCCATTTTACTACTAGCTACCTAGCTCATCATTTTCAAATTTGTGTTGCTTGATCCTCCTATTTGTAATCACCAGTTCCTGGATTGAAAATGTTTAGTTAGGCAAGAACATTGTGAGTCACTCAGCTCTCTCTTTAAGCACTGCCGCATCCCCATTTCTCGGCTCAGTCTCTTCTAACAAGTTATAACTCCTACCCCAGCCTTTCATTATCATCCATCATTCTTCCAGGAAGAGGCTTCCCTTCTATAAAAATACAGCTGAAAATCCCATTTACCCCATTAAAATTCTTTCGTGATTATTGTTGTTCTTTTTAGGTGTCATCAAGTCATTATTTTATTTCAGAGAATACTGAAACTGTAAAAAGCAGCCTCATTTCTACAAGTGGTTTAGTGTCTTGATTTTCCCTTTTCTCTCTAGGTTTTCTATACGCTCTTTCCTGAACCTGTGCCATTACATGTGATACCTCTCTCTAGTGGCCTGTTAGTGAGAACTTTTACTGCAAATCCAAAGGTACTTCGTTTGAACTCACCAGCTGCTCAACAGGAGAAGGAATGACAGGGTGGTATTAATAAGTTCAGAATGATAGATAGATAGATAGATGGATAGATAGATGATAGATAGATAGATGGATAGATAGATAGATAGATGATAGATAGATAGATGGATAGATAGATGATAGATAGATAGATGGATAGATAGATAGATAGATGATAGATAGATGATAGATAGATAGATGATAGATAGATAGATAGATGATAGATAGATAGATTGATAGATAGATAGATGATAGATAGATAGATGATAGATAGATAGATAGATGATAGATAGATAGAT
>NW_006399754.1:25993373-26001660 GCF_000299155.1 Elephantulus edwardii
CCCCCACCCTTGGATCCTTATACTCATTCTACAACAATGGTTTTATACAATATTTATTCTTTTGGGATTGGGTTCTTTTATCTCAAGAGAAATTATCAAAGATTTCTGAGTCCTACTCAAGATAAAACTGGAACTTCTTTTACTCAAATCAAGACTCTCCTTTTCTGTTTAATTATTAATTGTCCTTAGTTTTACTTGATTAATATTGTGGTCCATGGTTTTTTTAAAATTTTTATTAATTTTAATAAACTTTTAAAGAGATTTTGGATTTCCATTCATTCATTGCTGCACTTTTCTCCCTATCCACCCCTCCCCACCAGTTTGCTCCTCTCTTTGAAAGAAAGAAAAAAAATTCCTTCATTTGTATACAATTCTCCCATCCACCCCCCACTCCCACCATCCCCCACCCCCCACCAAGGACACTTCTCTGTGCAACCTTAATTAGCTTTTATCTTTCCAAAACCTGTTTTTCTCAGTCATATGCTAACTAGTTTATAGATTGCCTGTTTATTAGTACTTAGATGTGAATTGCTGTTTGGGTGTTTTTTTTAAATGTGAAAATTATTTAATTTTACTAACAAAAGTGCATAGTTGAGTGAGTTAGTATCTAGGCCTGGTATGAAAGCCTAATGACCTCTAGATGAGGAGGTGGTCTCTGAAAAGAATCTCACTGATTTCTCCCAGATCTGTAATAAAGTGTTATGGATATTGCAACCCATCTGACTTATTGTCAATTGACTACTGAAAGAACCCCTTGTATTCAATAATAAGATGGGCACTCTCACCCTGTGTGAGTTATTGCCTATGAAAATCTTCTGGAGGGCCAGGTATAAATTCTGACTTGAGAGTACACAGAAAAAAGCACTCTTCTAAATGGTAAGGAATTTAAGTCTCTCATTTGCTGAAATTGAGGAGGACCTGAAGCGCTTGCTACAGAAGGCCAAGGACTTCAGCTTTCAATATGAATCCAAGCTCAACCTCAAGAAAACAAAGATTTTCATCACTGGGCTGATTGACAACATCATGATAAATGGTGAAGAGATTGAGATTTGTTAACAGCTTTAGTTTGCTTGGCTCTACAATCAACATTCTGGGTACAAGCAACCAGGAAATTAAAAGATGAATTGCACTGGGGAAAGTCTGCTATCAGAGCCCTCCTTAAAGTACTGAATAGCAATGATGTCAGTCTGGAGCCTAAGGTGTGAACAATCCAGGCCATGGTCTTTGTAATTACTTGCTATGCATCAGGGAGCTGGACAATGACTAGGGATGACAGAAGGAGAATTAATGTCTTTGAACTGTGGTGCTGGAGAAGAGTATTGAATATACTATGGACAGCTAGGAGGACAAACAAATTCATCCTGGAGAGGGTTAAACCAGGCTGCTCCTTGGAGGCAAGGATTCTGAAGCTCCATTTGACATACTTTGGACATGTTACAAGGCGGGATCTGTCCTTGGAGAGGGACATCTTGCTTGGGAAGGTAGAGGGACAGCGCAGGAGAGGAAGAGCCTCAATGAGATGGATTGATTCAGTCACTGGAGTAATGGGAGTAGGCATGTCAGAGACAGTAAGATTGGCACAGGATAGAACAGATTTTAGGGCTCTTATATACAGGGTTGCTGTAAGTCGCAGGTGGCTGGATGGTATATAACAACAACTCCCTTTAATCATACACTCACTCACTTACTGATGTACATTGCGACCAACCCATACCTGACCCTCCAGGGGTTTTTCAGAGGTGCTAAATCCCAAGGGAGGAGATTGTCCATCTTTCTTCCTTAGAGTAGCTGGTGAGTTCAAAACACATGCGTTCACGTTGAGAGCCTAGCTCCGTTGCACTATGCCACCATAGCTCCGTGGGTGGTACCTCTAGTTTATCTTTCATACGTGCTGCTTTACATATTATGTAAGATACAACAAAAGCATTTTGAGTAATATAAGGGGAGCAAATAAAGGAGAAGAAACAAAGTAGAGAATAAGAATCTACATATCAAACTTATTTACCGTGATTATTGAAAAGCACAAAATTACTTATAGATGTCAATTCTTTACAGCTTCAGTCTATCTTATTCTGGTTCCATTTCAAATAATCTAAGTCTGATCCAAGGGAGGGGGGGAACTGAAGAAAGCCTGTTTTATTTTCAACTTTATTTCAAAAGTGTAAGGTGCTCAAGTTGAAACTGGTACTGATCACAAGGGGTTCTTTGGACAATGACCAAGGAGGATAGGAGAATTGATGCCTTTGAGCTGTGGTGCTGGAGAAGAGTATTGAGAATACCATGGACTGCTAGGAAAACAAACAGATTTGTCTTGGAAAGGGTTAAACCGGGTGGCTCCTTGGAGGCAAGGATTCTGAGGCTTCGCCTGATATATTTTGGACATGTTGTAAAGAGGGACAGGTCCTTAGAGAGGGACATCATGCTTGGGAGGGTGGAGGGATGGCGCAGGAGAGGAAGGCCCTCTATGAGGTGTATTGATTCAGTGACTGGGATAATCGGGATGGCAATGTCAGAGACAGTGTGACTGGCACAGGACAGAGCAGAGTTTAGGGCTGTTGTACATAGGGTCGCTATGAGTTGCAAGCGACTCGGCGGCATGTAACAACAACAACAACAACAACAACAAGAAGAAGACATATGGACAGCAATGTCCAAAGCATGCTTTGTAGATTGAGAAGAGCAGAGAGAATTCTCCCCAAAACTGCCACCTCTTCATCTAATGGTGGTCACTTGTTTTCATACTTGGGTGATCTTTTAACATTACTTAACATTACTATTGCTAGTTCAGAGCTACAGGATTTTTATATTTAAAGAGATCAGTTATATAGTTTCTAGTAAATGGACAACTTGTGATATTATTCATATATGACTAAGAAAAATAGTTTTAAAGACTTAAATGCTAATTCTTGAAAGATGCATTTCCCTTCCTGGTAAACAGACTTCTTAAGGTACAGTTCACATATAACTGAGAAAATTATAACTAAGATTCTTAGAGTTTCTAGTTAATATGTAACTTAGGGTACAGTTTACAAAAGACTGAGAAAAGACAGATGCTAATTCCATGAAAGATGCATTTCTCCCCTTAGTAAGCAGACAGCTTATGGTTCTCCACTCACTAAAGAGAAGTTACTGCAAGGTCTAAGGACCAAACCAGCACTAACTAGGAGGTTTGATCAGTTTGACAGGTTGGGGGAACAAGGTGTCAATTTTACAATTAGGCCACATATTTGAATAAGCTTGACCTTATTAATACTGTTACTGAATGCAAGGGATTCTTTCCATAGTCAACTCTTAGTAAGACGGGCAGATTACAATATCCATAAGCACTTTTATTACTGATCTGGAAGAAAGCAGTGAGATCCTTCTCAGAGACTGCCTCCCCTTCTAGGAGTGGTCATTAGGCTTTTTATTTCCTCATCATGAGTTTATTGTTTCATTATGTTGTAACAGTTATTTCTTTATCAACTAGAGTATTTTTATTTTTCCATTTTTTCTTTTTTATATTAATTTTAATTAAAGTTTACAGAGACTTTGGATTTCCATTCATTTGTTGTTGTACTTTCCCCCCCGCCTTCCCCTCCCCCCACAATTCACTCTTCTCTTTGAAAAGGAAAAGAAAAATTCTTTCATTGTTGCCCCATTCCTCCCCCCAAGTCCACTCCAGCCTTCATTCTGGACTCCTGTCATGACAATAATACCTAACCATATATCCCTTT
This sequence comes from Elephantulus edwardii, assembly GCF_000299155.1. Lineage (NCBI taxonomy): Eukaryota > Metazoa > Chordata > Mammalia > Macroscelidea > Macroscelididae > Elephantulus > Elephantulus edwardii. The sequence goes on from NW_006399754.1 coordinate 25,997,090, forward strand.
TAAACAGTTCTCTCCCTCATCTGTTTTAATGCAATATACATTATTTATATCATCTTCCTCAGTCTCCTCTCAACCCCATTGTTGGTCCCATTTTAAAACAGTGGCACTATGCAATATTTGTCCTTTTGTGACTGAGATCTTTCACTCAGCGTAATGTCCTCCAGGGTCATTCATTTTGTATGATATTTCATAAGGTTCTTGTTTTTCAATGCAACATAGTATTCCATTGTGTGTTTATACCAGAGCTGCTCTATCCATTCTTTGGTGAAGATCATTAGGTTTTTATACTAGGGTTAGACAACAACTCACTTAACATGCACCTTTGTTAGTAAAATCATAGAATTTCCACATCAGAAAACAACAATTCACACACAGGTACCAGTAAACAGGCAACCTAGGAGAGAATTAACACATTGTTACTGAATGCAAGGGGTTCTTTCCTAGTCAGTTGCCAATAAGACAAATGGACTGCAATAGCCATAAATGCACTTTATTACACAGATCTGGGAGACTGCAAGTCACCTCTAAGCCTGCCTCCCCATCTGGGAGTGATCATGGCCTTATATACTAGGGTGCAACTCCAGGTCATTTAACAACGCACTTTTGTTAATAAGAAAAGATAATTTCTACATCTGAAAAGGACAGTTCCCATCTATGTAGCAGTAATTCAGGAAGGCCCCAGTTCTCTTCCTGGTAGACAGGCGAATTAAGATATAGTTTACATATGACTGGAGAACCAGCTTCACCAGCATCTAGGATAGATGCATTTCATCTTCTGGTAAACAGACAGATCAAACTACTCTATATGACTAAAGACAGGGAACAGAATTCAGAGGCTAAGCAACTAGTTTCACAGGCTGAAGAAAAGTAACTATAGTTTTACAACTGATACCTATATAGAGAACTCTGAACTTATTAATACCACCCTATCAACATGACTGAGAAAAGCAGGCCCAGAAAAGATAAAGGCTAACTCAGGAAAGACTCCCCTCCTCTCCTGGCAAACTAGTTATTAACAACTTCAGTCTCTTCACTCTCTATCATGATTCTGCCAATAGGCCCAGTGGAGAATCTTTGTTTTCTTGATGTTGAGCTTCAATCCATCTTGAAGGCTGCAGTCCTTGACCTTCTGCCACAAGAGCTTCAGGTATATGATCTATTCAGTTAAGGTTAAATTGAGTATAAGATGTGGTAAAACTTAAATGACGTAAACACAAACAAGTAGTGCCTGATTACCTTGCTCACTGAGTAATCTTAACGAGCCAATATAGAAGGAAACATCAACATTTACAAAATGGAAGGTTTATATTGTATTGTATTTCTATTTACTCTACGTCTTTCCATTTTCATCTGGACTAGTGGCAAGAAGTTGCACTGCAATCATGAGGTAGGCGGTTTGGGCCCACCAGCCAGTCCACAGGAGAAAGATGGACAATCCCCTCTCACGCAGTTAACTGCTTCTGAAAGCTTGCCGTAGGGTCAGCTTTGTGTCTGTTCTGAGAGGACACAACAACAGCAGTGTACTCCAAAACACTTTTTTCTCCCTACTTTGATGACTGACTGATTTTTGCTTTATGTTGATAATTGGGATTTAACATACTGTAATTATGTGAGTTAATTGCTTGATAACACAATGAGAATAGTACAGATTTAAAAATGTAATTAAAAAAGTCACTTATTCTCTTTTGACCAGTAGTAAAATTCTATTCCTGCTTTCAAATTAAAACATTTAATTCAAAACTACCTCATTATCATGCCTTAAAGAACAACATCCAACATAAAACAAAAAGAAAGAAAGAAAGAAAGAGAGAGAGAGAAAGAAAGAAAGAAAGAAAGAAAGAAAGAAAGAAAGAAAGAAAGAAAGAAAAAATCATCATCATTGAATGCAAATTAAAATAAAGGCACAACTCAACAAGGAGGAGAAGCAGGGCATATGTGTTATAAATGTTTATTTTCCTTTAGAGAAATCTACCAAAAGAAGCTGTATGTTGATAATAAAGGTCAAAATGAGACGTTCTAACTGATCTGTATGTATGTGTGAGAATCCTGATTTGGCTTTCTTGTGTTAAGTGAGCGTTCTATTGCTAAAAGGTTCCTTGTGTAATTATGAGAGGAAAAACAGATTGTTGATATTACCCTCTGTGATGGGGCTCCTTGCTGTTGTAAATGGAAGGCGATTTTTGGAGTTAATTGAAAACACAGCTTGATGTCCTTTGTAGTTTAAATACAGCAATCCAATGCATAGAAAAATAATAAACATACTATGCTAAAGTGATGTTGGAATTGAGATAAATTGATAGAATAAAGAGAACTCTTGATCATAGATATTTTAATATATTTAAAGATTTAACATCTAAAATACATTGAGAACATATTTATTCCTATTAAAGAAATCATCATCTTGAAATAAACCGGCAAATTACTGATGGCAACAATCCTAGACTTGTCACTGTGTGAAAAATGACAAGAAGTACTCCAGAATCAGGAAGTTAGAAGGAAGAAGCCTCACACAATTCTATTTTCCTTTTACTCTCTGTCCCACATTACCCTTCTGGGAAGATACTTTTAGTATCCCCGTTTTCCAGGTGATAAAACTGAGAATCAGAAAAGTTAAAAAGCATGATAATGAGTTAATGGCTAATTGGTAAAAGAGAAAAAATCATACCCCTAACATTTCAACTCTCTTACAATCTTTCCTCTATATGTCTTCTGCAAGGACTTTTGAGCCAAAAGCCACAAGTAGTAGATATAACGGTCACATCTATAATATTTGTTACCTAAATGGAGGAAATAAAGCAATTATATATGCCATGTGACTATTGATGTAAATGAAACAATGAAAGTTAAAAAGGAGTTTATAAGGTGGGTGACTTTTTTAGTAAGAAAGATTTCTTCAGAAAAGAGACGTTTGAATCCACTTCCTAAATAACATGCCTCCAGAAACACACTGAACTTTGATAAATGTCGATAGTTGTAGAAGGGCTTCAGGCCTTTTGTTCACAGGGTCACTATGAGTCATACTCGACTTGAAGGCAAACAACAACAACAAGAAGAACCATATTTAGTACTTTAGTGTAGGAAATAAAGCAATATGTGTGCCATGTGATTATTGGTGTAAATGAAACTATGAAAGTTAAAGAGGAGTTTATAAGGTGGGTGATATTTTTGTCAGAAAATTTTCTTTAAGGAAAGACACATTGAATACATAAATGAAATGGACTGAATGGCAAGATATCATCACGGTATTTATACCCTGTATCAAAGGTGTTATATCTATAAATCTGTATTTATATCCCATTTTTTTTCTTTTATAAAGGAACTCTATCTACACAGTGATGAGATGTTCTCCAGTTAACTGTAAAGTTTGCTAATCAAGCAATTTTTCAGATCTTCTGGAGAAAGGTGCAATAGTCTGCTTTGGTAAAGGTTGTAGCCTTGGAAGTTTTCCGAGGCTGTTCACCGTGACCTACAGGGTCATTCTATATTGAAAGAAACTTGATGGCAATGCTTCCTTGTTTCACAAACACATGTATCCAATTTCAATAATTCTAAATTTTTTTTCTCAGAATTCAATTTCTTTAAAAAAAGAAATTCAAAATCATTCCACCCCTTTTTTTTACATAACAAAAGGGAGATTAGGCATAGCAGAAATATTAATTTGATTAACCGAAAAAAATGTAATTTTAAACAAAAAGAGGGTTTTTAAAATTTTTAAACCCTCTAAAAATCCCACTGCTGACCCTCCAGCAGGTTTTCCAGAGACTGGAAGTAACACTGCAGCAGATTGCCTTTCTTTCTCCCTCTGAGCCACTGGTGAATTTGAACTGACAGAGAGACACCCTTTTGAGTTAACAACATGGCTTTCTACAGCCTACACCACCAGAGCTCTCTTCTCCAGCATTTCATGTACATATTAGGATGCAAAGACTATAATCAGAACCAACAAAAAATCTGCAGAAAGTTGAAATCATGTATGCAAATCTTTATGGCCAAGTAGAAAGATAAGACTAGCAGTGACTTCTTTTCATAGGAAAAGAGAGTGCTTTAAAGTGAAATGTCTCTGATTGTGCCAGAATATGAAAAGTAGTAGCAAAGAATGAACTTGCAAGTAACGAAGCTGTAACAAGTGCTGACAGGAAGTGAACTCTATGAAAAAGAAAGTAGTTTGTATAGACTTTAAAAAGGTAAAACCAAGTATACCAAATTGTATTGTTGTTGTTAAGTGCCGTCAAGTCATTGGCAACTCATAGAGATCCTGTGAATGAAAAATCTGGACACTTTCATGGTTTCTCCATGTTCATAGAGTTTCTGGAGGTAAGCTATTATGGAAGTGGATGCCACTCCTGCTTCCAAGCTTAATTTAATCTGGGAGATCCACCTAACACTGTCCACCATGGGTAACCATTCTCGCATTTGACACATCATTGTCACAGTGTTCAGCTTCACAGCAACCACAAGTTACCTCTGTACAGCAATGCACAGACTAGTGTTATACTGGTACAATTATCTGTAATGGTTTTTGCTTTTATTCTTGACTCCATAGAAGTAATAAAATGCTTTATTATATTTTT
>NW_006399754.1:26001760-26002903 GCF_000299155.1 Elephantulus edwardii
AGTTTAGAGCAGAAAGAAGATTACAGCTAAAGAAAGCAGAGGCATAACGCTAACTTAGTATTCATTGATGCAGTTTAGCAAAAGTTATTCTTCGCGATGGATCCTTCTAGATTGGCTCTGACAATCTGGTCTGTCCTTTCTTCTACAAGTTCTCCAGGGATTGTAAGTGGAAGTATTGCAGCTAAACTGGTTGACAGTCAGCTTAGCCGTGGCTGGGGACACAGGCTACAACAGCAATATGGACAATGAAATCAACTTTGTCCTTAGAGGAAGACTGATAATTTGCAAAATATTCACTAATTGGAAGGAAAGGAAGAAAAACGAAGGGCCCACAGAGTTATTTAGGTTCTCCATATCCTTCTTCATACAGCCTAACAAATCAGTGATGTTGTAGGGTAGTCGGAAAGACAGATATATAAGTGTAACATCCAGCTGTCACAGTACTGCATGTCCTGTTTGGGGGAGCAGTCAGATGGCAACCCGAATGGACCACTGTCTTTAATTTCAAGCTCCTTTCTGTTTTAGTTCAGAATTTGTTGTTAGACCTTTATTTTATATACTAGTACATTTGCGGAGCTCTGGTAACAAGAGTTTAAATGTGGTACTTTGGGGATTTGCAAATTCAAAAGAACTAAATTAAACAGATAATGTGGTAGAAATAAGCATTTTTTGGTCGGCATGATAATAATTGAATCTAATCATTTTCCTTGCTTCAATTCCAAAATAGTATAGGTTACTATTTGAATAAAGAGGTTTGCATAGATGCTCTGAAAAAAACAATCAATGAATGACAAAATGGATAGTTTTTTACATTTTTTAAAAAAAATTATAATTAATATTTTTATCATCCATACACATTGTGTTTCACACGAGTGTTGTGTTGATACAGTACTATATTTGCATTATATTTCATTCATGTATTAGTTTTTATTTTTACAGTTGTTTGAGTTTCTCAAAACAACCTGAAACTTGGGGAGACAAGAGGTATCTACTAGTCTATAAGAGTAGTCTCTGGTAGGATGGGCCCAAAGGAGTATGTCTCTGATTCAAAAGTGGTGGCTGTCTGGAGATTTGAATCCACGAACACTTTTTTTTTTTCAGGCTCTATTTTTAAATTTTTAAAAATAATTTTAATGAACATTT
>NW_006399754.1:26003905-26026044 GCF_000299155.1 Elephantulus edwardii
AGGGAGGGGATTCCTATTCTTCTCCCATAGAGTAGTTGGTGAATTCCAACACCATGTCGTAGGGACTGCAGCTCAGCTTCTTGCCACTAGGCCACCACATACAATTTAGGGACCTTAATTTATCTTGTTGTTGTTATGTGCCGTCGTTTGCGACTCATAGCGACCCGATGTACAATAGCCCTAAACCCTGCTCTATCCTGTGCCAGTCGCATTTCCTCTGATACACCCATCCAATTACCCCAGACAATGAATCAATCCACCTCATAAAGGGTCTTCCCCTCCTGCGCTGTCCCTCCAAACTACCAAGCATGATGTCCCTCTCCAAGGACCTGTCTCTCCTTACAACATGTCCAAAGTATGTCAGATGAAGCCCCAAAATCCTTGCCTCCAAGAAGTAGCCTGGTTTAACCCTCTCCAGGATGAATCTGTTTGTTTTCCTAGCAGTCCTTGGTACATTCAATACTCTTCTCCAGCACCACAGATCAAAGGCATCAATTCTCCTTCTATTCTCCTTGGTCATTGTCCAACTCTCTGATGCATAACAAGTGATTGCAAAGACCATGGCCTGTATCAGGTGCACGTTAGTCTCCAGAGAGACACCATTGCTCTTGAGTACTTTGGAGAGGTCCCTAACAGCACACATTCCCATTGCGATACATTTTTGTTATTTCCTGGCTGCTGGTGCCAAGAGTGTTGACCGTGGAGCCAAGCAAACTGAAGCTGTGAACAATCTCCATCTCTTCACCATCCATCCTGATGCTACCGACTGGTCCAGTGGTGAGAATCTCTGTCTTCTTGACACTGAGCCTCAGTCCATACTGAAGGCTGCAGTCCTTGACCCTCTGCAGCAAGTGCATGAGGTCCTCCCCAGTTTCAGCGAGCAGGGTTGTGTCATCTGCTTAACACAGATTGTTAATAGATCTTCCACCAATCCTGACACCACACTTTTCGTAGAGCCCAGACTCCCGGATAATCTGCTCTGCATACAGGTTGAGGACACATTCCTGGCATACACTCTTCCCAATTTTGAAAGATGCAGTGTTACCCTGCTCTGTTCTGACAACTGCCTCTTGGTCCAAGTATAGATTTCACATTAGCATGATTAAATGTTCTAGGATTCCCATTCTTCTCAGAGTCAGCCACAGTTTGTTAAAATCCACACATTCAAACGCCTTTGCATAATCAATGAAACACAGATAGACATTCTTTTGGTATTCCCTGCTTTCAGCTAAGATCCATCTTACATCAGCTACAATATCCCAGTACCACAAAAATGGATGTCAGAAGAGACGCTGAAAATTTCACTGGAGCGCAGAGAAGCCAAAGCACAGGGAAGAATTCAAGATATTAAAGAGTTGAATAGAAGATTTCAAAAGGCAGCATGGGATGACAAAGCAAAATATTACAATGAAATGTGCAAGGAGTTGGAGTCAGAAAATCAAAAGGGCCGAACTCGCTCAGCATATCTTAAGCTCAAGGAACTGAAGAACAAATTCAAACCTAGAGTTGCTATAATCAAGGATGCTTTAGGCAGAATGTTAAATGATCCAGGAGGTATTAAAAGAAGATGGAAAGAATATACTGAGTCACTGTATTGAAAGGAATTGGAAGACACAGAAGAATTTCATGAAACAGCATATGAGCAAGAGCCTATGGTGATGAAAGAAGAAGTTCCGGCTGCTTTGAAGGAAATGGCAAAAAATAAGGCTCCAGCAATAGATGGTATACCAATTGACATAGTTCAGTTAACAGATGCTGCCCTGGATGTGCTCACCATGTCGTGCCAAGAAATCTGGAGAACAACCACTTGGCCAACTGACTGGAAGAGATCTATATTTGTTCCTATCCCAAAGAAAGGTGACACAACAGAATGTGGAAAATACAGAACAATCTCACTGATTTCACATGCAAGCAAGATTTTACTGAAGATTATCCAAAAACGACTGGAACAGCACATCAACAGAGAACTACCAGAAGTCCAGGCTGGGTTTAGAAGGGGTCGTGGTACTAGGGATATTGTAGCTGATGTTAGATGGATCTTGGCTGAAAGCAGGGAATACCAGAGGAATATCTATCTGTGTTTCATTGACTATGCAAAGGCATTTATTTGACTATGTGGACTGCAACAAGCTGTGGCTGACTCTGAGAAGAATGGGAATCCCAGAACATTTAATTGTGCTAATGTGAAACCTATTCTTGGACCAGGAGGCAGTTGTCAGAACAGAGCAAGGGAACACTGCATGGTTCAAAATTGGGAAGGGCGTATGCCAGGGATGCATCCTATCTCCATACCTTTTCAACCTATATGCAGAACAGATTATCCGGGAGGCTGGGCTCTATGAGGAGAAATGTGGGGTCAAGATTGGTGGACGATTTATCAACAATTTGCGCTATGCAGATGACACAAACCTGCTTGCTGAAACTGAGGAGGACCTCATGCACTTGCTGCAGAGTATCAAGGACTGCAGCCTCCAATATGGATTGAGGCTCAATGTCAAGAAGACAAAGATTCTCACCACTGGACCAATTGGCAGCATCAGGATGGATGGTGAAGAGATTGAGATTGTTCACAGCTTTAGATTGCTTGGCTCCATAGTCAACAGTCTTGGCACCAGAAGCCAAGAAATTAAGAGGCACATTGTCATGGGAAAGAGTGCTGTTAGGGACCTCTCCAAAGTACTGAAGAGCAATGGTGTCTCTCTGGAGACTAAAGTGTGTCTGATACAGGCCATGGTCTTCGCAGTCACTTGTTATGCATCAAAGAGTTGGACAATGACCAAGGAGGATAGGTGAATTGATGCCTTTGAGCTGTGGTGCTGGAGAAGTGTATTGAGAATACCATGGACTGCTAGGAAAAGAAACAGATTCGTCCTGGAAAGGGTTAAACCTGGTGGCTCCTTCGAGGCAAGGATTCTGAGGCTCCGTCTAACATACTTTGGACATGTTGTGAGGAGAGACCAGTCCTTGGAGAAGGACATCATGCTTGGGAGGGTGGAGGGACAGTGCAGGAGGGGAAGGTCCTCTATGAGGTGGATTGGTATAGGACAGAGCAGAGTTTAGGGCTGTTTTACATAGGGTTGCTATGAGTAGCAAGTGACTGGACGGCACATAACTACACAACATCCATACTGTTATCTAATGTCCCAGCTGTATGATTTTTTTGTTTGTTTGTTTTCTTGACATTGAAATGCAATTCATATTGAAGGTTGTATTATTTGACCTTCTGTAACAAGTGCTTCAAGCCCTCTACTTTCAGTAAACGAGGTTGTGTAACCTTCATAATGCACGTTATTGATGAGTCTTTCGACAATATTGATGCCACATTCTTTTTCATAGTCTCCAGTTTCTTGAATAATTTGCTTCGCATACAGATTGAATAGGTATGGAGAGAGAATTAAATCCTGACACATTCCCTGCTTAATTTAAAACCATGTAATATTCCCTTCCTCTGTTCACACAACAGCCTGTTGGTCTAGGTTTAAGTTTCACATGAGCACAATCAAGTGTTCTGGGATTCCAATTTTCTCAATGTTAAACATAACTTATTATGATTGACATAGTCAAATGCCTTTGAATAGTCAGTAAATCATAAATAGATGTTTTTCTAGTATATTTTACTTTCAGCCAGGATCCATCTGACATAAGATCCCTTCTAAATCTTGTTTGAACTGGCAGTTTCCTGTCTATGCACTATTTAAAGCAGTTGGGATTCAAAACGTAGGTCTTGGCTTGATTAACACCAGTTTAGAGGCTGGTGAAGAGATTGCAATTGGTAACAACTTTAGTTTGCTTGGCTCCACAATCAACACTCTTGGTACCAGCAGCTAGGAAATCAAAAGATTAATTGCATTGAGAAAATATGCTGTTAGAGACTTTTCCAGAGTACTGAAGAGCAAAGATGTCAGTCTAGAGCCTAAGGTGCGCCTGATACAGGCCATGGCCTTTACAATTACTATGCATCAGAGAGCTGAACAATGAGTGAGGATGACAGAAGAAAATCTGATGCTTTTGAGTTGAGGTGCTAGAGAAAAATATTGAATATACTATGGACTGCTAGTGGATACAGTTGCATCCTCTACAGGATGAAAACAGGCTGTTCCTTGGAGGGAAGGATTTTGAAGCTTCATCTGACATATTTTGAGCATGTTGCAAGGAGGGACCTATCCTCAGAGACAGACATTATGCATGGAGGGTGAGGGGACAGCACAAAAGTGAAAGACCCTGGATGAGGTGGATCGACTCAGTGACTAGGGTAATGGGGTAAAGGTATGTCAGAGACACTGAGGTTGGCTCAAGATAGAGGAGAGTTCAGAAATGTTGTACATAGATAGGGTCTCTATGAATCCAAGTGACTGGATGGAGAACAACAAAAACAACAACAACAGGGTCTGGTAGTCTCTCGTCTAAAATAATTAGGATAGACTATGTGGGACTTTGTGATTAAAAATCTGTTGGGTCCTTGAACCTGCCTCCCTCAGACCTGATGTGAAGTCTGATTCGCTATTAAAAGTATAATAGAAGATTGTATAAAACGAAAAAGCAAAATATACAAACTAAATTGATGGTTTATTGCATTTGAGGATTACATTGTTATAATTGATACAGAACTTGTCTGTCATTTTGCTGTACTGAGAACTTGTGGGTTCCTGTAATGCTGAAAGTGGTGTTTCTAGTATGTCAGATGTCACAAGGATTACCCATGGTGGACAGGTTTTAGGAGAACTTCCAGTTTAAGACAGACTAGAATGCAGAATTTGCCATCCACTACTTAAACAACAGGCCTCTGAAAACACTATGAACAGTAGAGGAAAACATAGTGGAAGGGAATTGAAAATGAGAAGGGAGTCACTTGGTTTTTTTTCGTTAGGTACCATACTGTTGAGTATGACTCATAATGACCCTGTGAACAAAAGATCTGAACCCTGTTCTATCCTGTGCCATCCTCACACTTTCTGACACACAAGAGTCCACTGTGGAGTCACCATGTCAATCCATCTGATCAAAGGTCTTCCTCTCCTTTTCTGACCCTGAACCTTCTTAACATCATACCCTTCTAGACTAGCAGATGCTCCTTTAAGCATTCAGGTTATCTGTTACTTGCCTGAGATGTCACCTACTAACTCAGCATCTACAGTTTGAACATTACCACTCGTCTGTAACTGCTTTCCCCAAACGGGCCTGCTCTACCCTCAAGGAGAAGCGTTGCTTTCTGTAGAGTGGACAGGTTCAGCAGCAGGCCCATCCAGTTCAGGGGCTATAGTAGCTCAGAGATACCGAGTCAGAATCAACTTAAAACCCACAAAGCATGTCTTGTTCGTCACACAAAGGGCCATCACCTGTGGTCCTGTGTAGGCAGGCCTTTGGGCTTGGGGGCTGGATCCTGAATGACAGCTGGTATTGGGAGACCACTGACTGTCAGTATGGCTGAAACGGCTCTTGGTCTTCATGAAGCTTTTTGTTTGCTTGTGAACTGAGCTTTTCTGGGCCTGGTCTGAATCCTGGGGTGAGAGGAATATGTTTAAGGAGACCCTGGAGCATCTGCAAGGGCCCCTCTTAGCAGCATGTCCAAAGTATGTGAGGTAAAGCCACACAATTATTTTCTGTAAAGGGCACTACAACAGCACCCTCTCCATGACGTATTTTGTTTTTTGACAGTCCATGGGACGTTTGGCACACTTCTCCAACATCACGGCTCAAAGGCATCCATACTTTTTTTAATCCTTATTCGTTGTCCAGCTCTCAGATCTATATAAAATGATCAGAAAATCTATGGCCTGAATCAGAGGCACCTTAGTCCTCAAACTAACCTCATTAATCCTCAATAATTTGGAGAGGTCCCTAACTGCAGATTTTCCCCGGGCAATATCTCCTTATTTCCTGATTTCTGGTACTAAGGGTATTAATTGTGGATCCAAGCAAGATGAAGTTGTTGACAGTTTCAATCTCTTCTCTATCCATCATGATGTTGCTTGTCAGTCCAGTGTTATGAATCTTTGTTTTCTTGACATTGCGATGCATAAATTTCCACTTAGGTCTCCTCAGTTTCCAAACTCTGCCAAAGGTCTCTTCTTTAGTAAAGAGATTTGTGGCATGGTCTGTGGGAAATTAAATATGCTGCTAACTCAAAGATTACCCGTTTTGGGCAGTTCGAACTACGGAGTGGTTCTGTGGAAGAAAGATTAGTAATCTCCTCCTGTGCTATTTACAGCTCAAAACGCATGGATGGGTAAAGATGGTCGGTTCCAACTAGATAGGGTAACACATTTGAGTGAATAGGAAGCTGACTGGTCAGGAAAATGGAAAAGTATCATTTGCTGAGTCAAAATTCAGCAACATAACCTGAGTGTAAAAGAAAATTTCATAATTAGCAGGTAACCAGAATTTTTGAAGAGATTTTGGAATTGTATACAAGTGGCTGTTGGAGTGCATAAAAAACTTGATAGTTTGTGAACAATTTAATCAGACTATTGTTGTTGATGTTGTTGCTATCTGCCGAATTGTCTATGACTCATAACAACCCTATCTATGTACAACAGCCCTAACCCTTGCTCTGTCCTGTGCCAATCTTATTGTCTCTGATATACCGACTCCCATGTTTAGAAAAATCACTTGTCCTCAATGTGGAGAATGAGAATAAAGCTACTAGCAATTGGTAGAAAAGGAAAGATTTAAAAGACACGTTAATTCAGGACAGAAAACTGGAAAACTTTAATGATCATCCAAGTGGGATGGAGAGAAAAGACAATTAATTGGAATAGCCCTTTCAAGACTTAATATTTCATTTCTGTTATCATGTTTAAGTAACACCTTTGCGAAATTCTGGCTTTACCTCTGAAACGATAGGGTTTTTGCTTTTAGTTTGTTGTTTTTTGTTTTGTTTTTTAACTTCCTGTACATGTTTAGTGGAGCTGACTCCCAGGAAGTGAGCTGATGGCTGGCAGTCATCTCAATGGTGGTTTCATTTTGGTGGCAGTCAGGCACGGGAGGTTTCTGGGGTCCTTTTTGTGGTGTGTTACTGGTCTTCCCCCACCCAAAGTGGGTGACCCTTGAGCCTTAGACGAAGGGTAAGGGTGCAGCCCTGCTCGAGGGTGTGGATTTAAAATCCTGTAGGGCCTTTAGAAGAATAATCTTTAAAAGACACAGCAATCACTTGTCCATTTGCTGTACTGAACAACTTGGAGTTGCTGTGATGCTGAACACTATCCCAGAGTCGTGTCAAATACCATCATGGTCACCCGTTATGTAGAATGTTTGGATGAGCTTCCAGATTGATTCATGTTGGGAAACAGGAGTGGGTGGCATCCACTTCCTAATCTAGGTGCCTCTGGAAACTCTACAAACTCTCTTATAAACGTACAGAAATGATGTTAATGATAGAACAGAGTCAAGGTCTTCTGTGCAAAGCTTACTCTGAGTCATATTTGACTCGACAACACTTAACCACTGCTAAATGAGACTACTGTTGTTTATCTGGAGGAACACTCTTTCATTTTGCACATCACTCTTTGTCAATGTGCTAGATGAGGTAACTTGGGTTTGCTGTGATGCTGAACCTTGTACCATGAGGATATCAAATACCAGAATGGTTTCCCATTGTGGACAGTGTTTGGTGGAGCTCCCAGTTTTTAAAACCGGGTTCCACATGCCTTTGGAAACTCTATAAACTTGGAGAAACAATGATATCTATGGAAAGGCATTAGGTCCTTTCTTTGTAAAGTCACTGAGTCGACCCTGACTCAATAGCAATAAAAAACACCATGTTTAGTACATAAAGTAAAATATTTGAATATAACATTCTTTTTGCCCCTTCTTATATTATTTTGAGCTATAGAAATAATTTGCTGTGTTAAATTTACTACAGAGTTTATATCAAATATGCTTTAAAATGGATTTTGAGGGTGGAAAAACTATATAATATTCTGAGTTAGAAATTCCACAATTTCATTTCAATATATTCAGTATTTTGAATATAAAATATTTAAATCTACTATATGCTATAAAATAGTTATTTTTAAGAATTACTCCCATAATTACAAGAATATTTATCCTAATGGATGTATTCACAGCCAAAGAAAAGTTCTTCCTAATTAATTTCCATTTCAATTGTAAGCATAAAAGCCTGAAACACACTTAAAATTCATTAAAGCCTTGATTATTCAGAGAGGAATATCCTGCAGTTTGCATATATTCTATCCTTCCCCCCAAACAGACTCAATCTTGTAAACACTAACTCAGAGGTGAAGAGGGTATTGCTTGGGAATCTGTTTCCTGATGGTTGCAGGATCAAGTCATTTTTGGGCCTATGAACCCCGGGGCTTTAAAAAGTCAGGATTAAGTAGTGATCTAGCAGCAATATGGTAACTACCACAGCTGGAAAATTTAATCCTAAAGGAATTGACCCACTGGCCAAATGAATACTTCTCTAAAAATGTTGTAACCTTGAACGCCTTTGCTGGCCTCCAGAGTTCCAAGTTAATTAGAGAAGATAAAAACAAAGCATCTTTTTAGGCAGCTGTTCAATTTTGAAAATGAAGAGAACAGCCACGGCAGAAGGCCAAGCTATGAATGGATTCGGTGTTCAAAAGACAGATGCTGAAGTGCTAGAGCTGAGTGGGAAAGGAAGGAGTTCTGTTCTATCTATCTGATTAATCAAATCATTGTTGTCTTTGAGAATCAAGACTATGCATAGTTACTAACTTCTGGTTCCCAATTTGGTTTGAGTTACTTCATCCCGTTTGCACTTTAGGACTAAGGGAGAAGACTATGCTGATATACGCATGGTACCTGGTAGAATCGCCTTAGAAAGAGGAACAAAATTAGATCAACAGATGGTGCCCCACTTGATCTTCACTATCGAGCTACATTATAAAAAAATAATTAGAATATGTGTTTTTAAAAGAGATAAGCCCTAAACATATTTTTGAATGTTCTAAATAAAAATATGGTCTCTTTACGGTGATTTCAACATGCAGTTGAATTCCCATGAAACCTGAGAGCTATGGCAAAGCAATTCGGTTCTTTACAAGTCTTTTGATAAATGGTGCAGGTGTCACAATTCACAGCAGACACCTGGAATAGGGTTCTTAAAAGATATGTCATCCAATTATCCTCCCAAAGCCTCAAGCAAGGATGCCAGGGGTACTTCAAAATCTTTCTAGTTCACACTTTCCCCAAATTCTTTCTCAAATTTAGGATTGTATCCTTTTTGGGAACTTCCAATCCATTTTGTGGAAATAGATTCCCCCCACTCCTTGTGTAGAGCTGATACTCTGAATTAAACACTGAAAAAGAGACAATCAAATCTGAATCACTTACAGCTCTCCAACCTCACTCGTGCTGTGAGGCAAACAAAAAAGACCTAGTGCAAAGTGTCAATGATTTCCTTTCTGTAGCTATCAATGGAGAGTACGTCATTCCCTTAAAAACAAATTACTGATTATTTCCCACTTCACACATATTCATTTGAAGTAGCAAATAAAGTTTCAAAATAATTTAGTCGTATCACATCTTTCATCTTTCCTTATCGAGAGAGAGAGTGTGTGTGTGTGTGTGTGTGTGAACATATGTACCTTGTGTTGGATTTTGATGTTAACTTGGAACGATCTCACAGCTGATGCTCAAATAGCCATTCAGAATCTGTATTGCAGAAGGGGAGTGTCCACTTTGCTCTGACAGAGCGACTGATGCTTGAGAACTGCCAGAGGCACCTCCTTTGAAGTAGCAGGGCGATTCTCAACAAACGATGCCACCAGAGCCCCCTCTACAAATGGCCACAAGTATATTCTCCTAACAGAAAAAGAATAAGCTGCAAATCACTCAGCTTCGCTTCTTGATCTATGGAAATATCAGGTCTGTATGTAAACCATTTGAGCAGGCTTCTGTGTGTGCAGATGTATTTTTCATGTGATCTAAATACTAAATCTTTGGTAACACATGAAGTTTATAACAAGAATTCAATAGATACGGATTTCTTGCAGTTTTAAAGATAGTTTGCTACAGATCTCACACGAGTTTCAAGAGCCAATGTTCTGACACTTGCCAGCTGTGAGAATTGTGTTTCAGCAAAATATTGGTTCCATTTTAGTCTATTCCATATTCCAGCTGCTGCATAAGGAATAAATTTAGATTTCTTTAATAAGTTTCTTTTTCAAGGAAGAAGGTCACAATCACTGAATAAATTAGTAATGCTTGTAATAAAAATATTACTCTTAATCATTATTTCAAATATGTTGTTGTTGTTGTTGCTATGTACCTTTGAATCACCTGCAACTCATAGAGACTATGTACAGCAACTCTGAAGCCTGCCCTGTCCTGAGCTAGTCTCACTGACACTGACACACCTATCTCCATTGACCAGTTCCTGTATCAATCTATCTCATCCAGGGTCTTCCTCTCTTGAACTCTCGTTCTACCCTTACCAACATGATTTCCTTCTCCAAGGACTGGTACCTCCTGGCCATGTGCCCAAAATCTGTGAGACAGAGTGTCAAAATCCTAGCTTTCAAGGAGAGACTTGGTTTCACTCTTTCCAAGACAGAAGTTTTTGGTTGTTTTCTTTTTCTTTTTCTTTTCTTGGCAGTCCATGGTATACTTAGTACTCTTCTCCAGCACCATAACTCTTCTTCTGTCATATCTGGTCATTGTCAAGTTTTCTAATGCCTACCAAGTAATTGCAAAAACCATGGCCTGGATCAGGTGCATCTTAGTCTCTAGACTGATGTTGTTGCTTCTCAGTACTCTGGAGAGGTCCCTGGAAGCAGATTTTCCCAATTCAGTTTGTCTTTTGAATCCTGGCTGCTGGGAAGAAAAATGTTGATTGTTGAGATGAGCAGGCTGTAATTGCTAGCAACCTCAATCTCTTCTCCGTCTATGATGGTGCTACCAATTGTACCAGTGGTGAGAATCTGTGTCTTCTTGATGTTAAGCTTCAATCCATGTAAAGACTACCATCCTTGACCTTCTGAAGGAAGTGTTTCAGGTCTT
The DNA here is from genome assembly GCF_000299155.1 of Elephantulus edwardii. Classification (NCBI taxonomy): domain Eukaryota; kingdom Metazoa; phylum Chordata; class Mammalia; order Macroscelidea; family Macroscelididae; genus Elephantulus; species Elephantulus edwardii. The sequence continues at coordinate 26,014,889 of NW_006399754.1, forward strand.
TTTTCAGTTTCAGCAAGCAAGGTTGTGTCATCTGTATAAAGTAGGTTGTTGAGGAGTCTATCTCCAATCCTGGTGCCACATTCCTCCTCATAAAGCCCTGCTTCGAAAATGATCTGTTCTGAATATAGATTGAAAATGGTATGGAGACAGGACACATCCCTCATGCACTTCTTTCCTGATTTTGAACCATGCAGTGTTTCCTTGCTCTCTTCTGAGGACTGCTTTCTGGTCTCCTTGCTCTGTTCTGACGACTGCTTCTTGGTCCAAGTATAGGTTCCGCATAAGCACAATCAAGTGTCCTGGGATGCCCATTTTCCTCAAGGTTAGCCACAATTTGTTATTATTCACACAGGCAAATGCTTTGCATAGTCAATGAAACACAGATAGATAGACATTCCTCTGGTATCCTTTGATTTCTGCCAATGCCTCTCTGACATTGACAATAATGTCTCCAGTGCCACAGCCTCTTCTAAACCCCACTTGTATTTCTGGTAGTTCTTTGCCAATGTACCATTCCAGTCATTTCTGATGTTCTTCAGCAGGACTTTGCCAGTGTATGATAGATATCAGTGGTATTGTTGCATGATTACCGTACTCTGCCGGCTCATCTTTTTCGGAATGGGGAGATGTAGGGATCTCTTCAAGTCAGTAGGCCATGGAGTTCTCCTGATTACAGTTGTATTAATTTAATTATTAGACTTTTCAACCTGTCATATATTCCCATTGTTGGACAGTAGTGACACAAAAAGAAAAAAAATCCATTTTAGAAGTTGAGCAGCTCACTGTTTTTAGTTGTTGAGTTGTGTATGACCCGTAGTATCCCTCTGAACAACAGATCTGAACCGTGTTCTGACCTGTGCCATCTTCACAATCCCGTTGTAGCAGTTACTTTGTCACTGTGTTACTATGGTTAAGGATCTTCCTCTCTTTAACAATATTCCACCTTTCCCATGATGATGTCCCTCCAAGGAGTAGCTTCTCCTAGTAACAGACAGAAAGTATGTGAGATTAAGTTTCATTCTTTTGCCTCCTCTGGCTGCCCTTTCTCCAAGACACATTTGTTTGTTCTTTCGGCAGTACTTTCTTAAATTGACCAGTGTCAGCCAATTCTTTTTTGGTTCAGTGACTCTATGTATTCCCTCCATCTCCTTTTGCTGTTTCCTGGATCATTCAAGATTTTGCCCATAGCATCCTTCAATATTGCAGCTCGAGGCTTGAATTTCTTTTTCATTTCTTTCAGCTTAAAAAGCTAATACCAAGGACAAAACACAAGCAAACAGATGTATAATTATAATTCAGTTCAATTGAAATAGCAGAAGTGTAGTGTTTAAATGCCAAACATAAAACAAAGAAGGTTACATAGAGAAGGAAAAATGAACCCTAATAGTGGGAGTGGAAATTTGATTGTAAAAGAAGAGAGAAATGATTTTAACAATTTAGAATAGAATGAATGCATGAATAAATAAATAGGAAAAAATAGTAGGTACAAAAAAAAGAATGTATGAAAGTATTTGTTTAATTTTTAACTAGTTAACTGGGTAACGTGGCTAACGTGTTCACATCTAGAGTAGCCTTTGTTTTTTGGGTTTTTTTTTGGGTTTTTTTTTTTTTTTTAGAGTAGCCTTTGTAACGTAAAGATGGAAATTTCCATGTGATTAAGTACCGAAGTGTTTTAATTTATTCAGATGAATAATCTATTCAAAGTGTTTTATTCCTCTAGCTATCTACTCAACCTAGTACACATTATTTTTACCTTGTCAGTTTCCCCCATTACATAAACATATTTCTCTAAACAAATCTCCTGTACATTCTATTTAGTAATATTTGGAAAAACTGACAAAATGTATTTATAAAACACAGTAGACCCTTCCCGTCTCTGAGTCACTCAAAATTATAAAGGCCTTGAATGATGATTTTGCCAACTGAACTTTTAGAAATACGTTCAATTACAGTATTAGCACTTTTTGTCAGGAGATCCAGAGATGTACTAAGGAAAGATATGTGACTATTCTGGCTCATCTATGTGAAGAAGTAAAAGCAGCAACAATCAAAACCTCCCGAACTCTCCCTTTTCCTCTCTCACTCTCCCTCACACATGTACACACAAAACAACAAAGTTTAGAAATCACAGATTTTTTCAGTTGAAAACAGGGAAATAAGAACTCTCACTGTTGGTTGTTTTCCTTCCCTTCTCTTTGCCAAAAAATGATTTTTTTTCCTCTTCCGTGGTTGTTTGTTTTGGTGACATAATCCGAAACAGTGAGTCACGAAGGCTGGGAGTCTCTGGTTCAAGTTCACCAGCAGCTCCTTGGGGTAAGAACAGTTTTCTTCTTTGTGATGTACAGGCTCTGAAAATCACTGGAGGGTTATTCTCCTGGAGGAAGTTTTCCTGTACGAAGGTGTTATTTTCCAATTGGTTTCCTCTAGGCCTACAGTTGCATTCTTTCAGAAGGTAAAACTTCTTCCAGTTCCTAAGCAATAAATCTCAGGAGAAAAGAATATCAACCATTAATCTAGATGATGTGTATGAAGATAGTTATATTGCCAAATGGATATTTATATAACAGAAAATAAGGAACATAATCAATTTTAAATTGCAGCTAAAGTGGGCATGTCATAAAACTGATTATAGGTAGCATAGTTCAAGTTAGTATAACTCTACAGAATAGAGGAAAATTGCCCTATGAAGTTTCCATGTCTGTAAGAAGACCTCAATATTTCTCCTGTTGAGTGGCTGGTGGGTTCACTCTCTGAACTGTTAGCATATTTCAAGTTGGATCATCTAAAAAAGAGTACAGAGTAAGTCAGATAACAAATTAATCTTAAGTTCACAGGTCTCAAGACAGATGAATGTCAAGTGTGTTTCAGAAATGGCTGAGGAGGCCAATTTAACTTGAAAGTCATAGGAGAAAATAATGATAACAAGAAAGATATGCTGGCTTAATGTTTTAGATTATATTTCTAAAGTCCTAGTCTTTAGTAACTCATTTATATTAATGCAAATAATCACATAACTATGAAGTATATACTATCTCAATGTACAGCCAAAACATTTAAAAATAAAAGTAAATCCTGAGGCACCTGAAGGTTGAATAACTTTCCAAAGGTTATGTATCTAACATATGTAATAAACATATGGAGGAAAGTCGATCTTAAACTTTTTGTACTCTGAATCTAATGTCACACTTATATTCATTACATTATACTAGATTTTATATATTTAAGTCTGAAATGTTGCTTAAAAATATGATTTACATAATAAAAAAATTCTCTTTTATTGAGAGTGGGCAGAAAGAAATGCTACCAAGCCCAAGGTGGGTGATTTTAATCTGTGACCCTCAGGCCTGGGTTACATTTTTTTATTTTTTTTGGTCAAACATTCTTCTAAGTGGTGTAGCACTGGTCTGTACATTGCTATACAGAGGTAACTCGTGGTTGCTGTGATGCTAAACATTGTAACACTGAGATGTCAAATGTGATAATGGTTACCCATGGTGGACAGTGTTTAGTGAAGCTCCCTGATTAAAAAAAGCTTGGAAGCAGGAGTGGCATCCACTTCCAAAATAGCTTGCTTCCGGAAACCCTTTGAACTTGAAGAAATGATGAAAGTTATACATGTGTTCAGGTCTTTTGTTCATATGGTCACTATGAGTCATCTGCAACTCGATGGCACTTAACAACAACAACAATATAAGTGATATGCTGTCATATCATTTCTTTTCCACCTGCTAAGAGAGGAGTGAACATTTTTCTCCATCTCAGCTGTGTATAATTTACTAGTAAAATTCACTTTGTGGTCATTACTGTGCCACTCTATACACTTTACTCACATTGAGAATTTCTCTTATCATTTATCAGATTACATTTGACCCAATCTATGCTTTTAGGAAGATATAACATTTTGGCAAATCTTTAAAAATGTCTATAAATTCCTCTTCTCTTTGATGTCCAGGCTACTTTGGTTGTAAAATCCAGTTTACTAATTAGCTTCTGCAAAAATGAATTTATTCAATTTGAAATTATGAACGTAGTAATGACAAAAGTTGCATATTTGAATTTTACTCTAGCTGATACATTCATATTATTTTCATTTCCTTTTTTACCTTTATCTCACATAACATCCTGGAAAGATTACTCACACACACACATGTATGTATCTAAAAGAACTTAAAAGAGAATCCAAAAATCAATAAAACTCCAAACGTCTCTGTTCTGTTACAATGAGTATGTATTACTTACCTGAACACTATACTATTTAACTTTACCCAGGAAATGTCAAATTCTTTTAGCTATATTTTCAAAGCTAATAATTTGTCAGCTATATGCATTGCCTCCTTGACTAGTAGACATTTAACTGAGGAGAGATACTGAACCTGTTCTTTCAATGTAGCTGGGAAAGTCATTAAAATATTGTCAGCTTGCTGTAGTTTTCCCAGATTAAGCTATGGTATTTCTAAATAGAGAGTTGTTGTTGTTTTAGTTTTTTTGTTTGTTTGTTTGTTTTAATAATAGGTTTTTTTTAGACAGAATAGAGAAAAGAAGGTTTGGTTTGGAAGCGGGTGTGAGGAAGTTGTATTATTGTTAGATTCCCTTCAGGTCTATTGGGAGTTCTGGTGGCCTAGTGGTTAGAAACTACACTGCAATCCCAAAAACATGAGGTTTGAATCCACCAGCGGGCCCCTGGAGCAAGATAAGCAGTCTCCTCTGCTTAAATTAACTGCCTCAGAAAACCTATTGGAGGATCAGATACGGGTCAGTTGCAGCTGTACAGTACACAACACAACAATAGCAACCTTCATGTCTACTGCTACACAGAGGCATCACGCACAATAAATGAAAAACTTCCTTTACCTTGCTCCATCCTCAAAATTTTCCCTGCACTTAAAGCCCGCTATTGCTGCCAGCAAGTTAATACAAATCATTGCGCTTATTCCACTCAATTTCCAGCTTCTATATTTCCAAGGATAGTGTCCTGTTCTAGTGACTTGTCCCTCCTGATAATGTGTCCAGAGTATATAAGACACAGTCCTGTTATCTTTGCTCTAAGGAGTACCCAGGCTGCTCTCCTTCTGAGATAGTTTTACTCCAGTTTTGTTCTTTCCGTGGTACACAATATATTCAATCTTCTTCATCAACACCAGAACTCAAAGACATCATTTTTCTTCAGTCATCCTTATACCTGTTCAACTTTCACAAGCATATAAAACAATTAAAGACACCATGGTGTGACTCAGGAATATTTTAGTGTATAAATGGACACCCTTATTCTTTAGGACTTTCAAGAAATCCTTGACAGCAAGTGTGTCCATGTGTTACAGCATTGTGTTGGGTATTATTATTATTATTATTTTAATTTGTTACTTCCGAGTGTGTTGGTTGTGGATCCAAGTAAAATGAAATCATTCACAACGTCAAACTTTTCTCCATTTATTATGATGCTCTGCTTATCTTTCAGAGCAGTCAATGTTCCACTGCTATTCACAGGGTTTTCAAGAAGCCATCACTGCAGAATTGGGTGACCAGTTCTGTGTTTCCGTCTGTCTAATTCTGGGAACTCCACAGAAAACTGCCCATTGTGGATGACTACCGCGGTTTGAATACATCTGGCATAAATGCAAAGATCATGGTAATACACAAGCTTTATACATTATCATACATTGTGTGGTCAGTTGACAGAGGAATGATGAAGTTAATAATAAAGTCTAAACTGGAAAATGTAGGAATTCCTGGGATAAGTAGCATAAAATGTAGAAGAACAGTACAAAGTTATGGATGTAGTGTGTGAAAGATACCCAAGCCAGGAACTATGTGTTTTAGACCAGGATGGAGTTTAAGATAAATATGAATTTCCAGTCTCAAATTTAAATTCTAGCAAAGTATTGAAAATGAAAACTTGAGACATGCTTGGGGTGTGTCTTGTTGTTGACAAAGTGTAGGTTTTTTCAATGTCCTGAGTAATTTGGAGAGTGCTATCTAGCTGAGGTTAATGAGATAAGAGGTAATGTTGTTGTCTAACCTATGACTGATTTACTCAAAGGAAATGTAAAATGTTTTCAATTATTCATGATGATTATAAGAAGAGAGGCAAAGTTATGTTTTGAAACCTTTCTGGGCAAGGAACAAAAAAAAGGAAAATTAAATTCTGTTTATTTTCTATAACAAAGTAGCTTCTGTATCATTATAATCTCTTATTTTCCTTATTTGTAAAAACAGGATTTAAAATTGCAGTACATTTTAAATGAAATTATTTTTAATAATGAAGCAACACTTTAAAACACTCAACGATTAAGGGGAAGCAGTGAACTTGTTTGAGAGAGCGCTTACATGTATGTCAAGTGATTGTTGGTGGCTACCTTCTGCTTCTAATTCTAGGCATATCCACTTGCACTTCTTCAGTCTGGGCTGAATTCTTCAGAGACTTCAGTCCAAGACTCTTGCTTCATTTGAAAAATATTTTCAGGTTGACAGAAACAAGTCTTAATGCAGATCTTCAGGGGGATGTCAACAATAGTGGCATGAAGAAGGCTGAAAATGACAGGACATGGTTTGTCATTGGAAATGGTTCCAAAAGAATGAAGTTAATAATATATAGGACAGATATTCAACTCGGCAGCTGTCTTAGAGGAGCAAGGAAGAGGTCTTGACAGACAAATCTGTAAAATAGTTGCCAGATGTTTGATGTCTGACTATTAAAGTGGGTCACCCTGGCTTTCCTGATCCGCCGGGGTTCCTTGGAGGATATCATGGGCTTGGAGGGCTGGAATCACAGATGCCAAACATTTCAGTGATTTGAGATTCCGCAGTGATTAGCTCACCCAATACATTATTTTTCCCCCCAATATGTCAGTATAAGGACTCAATTCTGATAAAACAAATCAAATGGGTCTCATGACCTTATAAGTGATATTGAAAACATTTAAAACAACATGAATGTGTTTTTTTAAAGACAAAATAGAAAAAAATTACTTTTTCTCCATTTTTGAATGAAGTATATAAATCATACTTAACTCATTGCCATTGAGTCAGAACAGACTATGACAGAAAATGCGAGATTTAAACATTCAGCCAATATTGGAGTTTAACAAACATTTTATTACGCATAAGTTAATAATGTCAACTATTGCCCAAACTGTTCTGAACCCAAGGGCAACAAAGATTAGGTTTTTATACAGAGATTGGGCATGGGAGTTACACGGAGTTGCCCGTGCTTGGCAGTTGAGATTTTGGGAGTCGTTATTGTTTCTGGATTCTCATAGTGTCCAGGCTCTGGGCCAGGGCCAGGATGTAGTCAGGGAGTGGTAACCAAGCTGGGTCAGCATGCACTAGGGAACAGAAACCTTAGCAACACATATTATTGCCAATATTATTGAATCATACATTTCTTAAAATGACTGTCAGGAAAAAAAATGAAAGAAAGAAAAAGGCTTTTCTGATGCTAACATACAAAATGGCTTCTCTAATGGACTGCAAAGAAAACAAATTGGTCTGTCTTGAAAAAGGGTGAAGCCAAGTTTCTCCTTGGAGACTAGGATTTTAAAGCTCCATCTCAGATACTTTGGGCACGTGGTCTGAAGGGACCAGTCCTTGGAGAAGGACATGATGCTCGGAAGGATAGAGCGACAGCATAGGAGAGGAAGACCCTTATGAGATGGATTGCTACATATATTGAGGCAATGGTGGTTGGTGTGTTGGAATTAATGAGACTGGCTCAGGATAGGGCAGGGTTCAGAGCTGCTGTCCATTGGGTCACTATGGGTGACAGGTGACTCGATGACACATTACAACAACAACAATTGTCTTATAAAGTCTAGCTTAATACAGTCAACACTGGAATTCTTAAGATCAAATGGATGCTGCAACAGCTGCTCTCTTGGGTTTAAGCGTTGTTTCTTCATGGAATCCATGCCTGAATCTGCGGTATACAATCTTTAGGTGCCTCATACGACCAGTACCGGTGGTATTTTTCTTTTTAGCCTTGGCCCTCCAGTTATATTTTCTCTTACACTTGACAGGGTCACCACTCTTGCCACAGGTGGACTTCTGGGGGGTGGCAGGCCTTGGAGCCACAACAACAGCACAATGTGTGCATCTTATTGCAATGCTTTCCAAACGATGGCATTCCCTTCGTCATCTTGCTTTTGCTGCCATGACCAAAGAGCCATCTTCTGATTTCTTGACTGCCAGTTTCAAGAGTGTTCATCGTGGAGCCAAGCAACCACCTCAATCTCTTCTCCGTCTCTCATGGTGCTACCAATTGGCCCAATGGTGAGATATTTGTCTTCTTGATGTTGAGCTTCAATCCATATTGAAGACTGCAACCCTTGACTTCCTGCAACAAGTGCTTCAGGTCCTTCTCAGTTGCAGAAAGCAATATTGTATCATCTGAATAATGCAGGTAGTTGATGAGTCTTCCTCCAATCCTGATGCTACATTTCTCCTAATAAAGTCAAGCCTCCTGCATGATATTTTCCACATATAGATTGAAAGGCATGGAAACAGAATGGATCCCTGACACCCTCCTTTTCTGATTTTGAACCGCACAGCATTTCTTTGCTCTATGGACTGCTTCCTGGTCCAAGTATAGGTTTAGCATAAGCCCAACTAAGTGTTCTGAAATTCCCATTCTCCTCAAGGTTAGCCACAATTTGTTGTGATCCACACAGATTCTTTTGCATAGTCAATGAAACACAGACATACATTATTCTGGTAGCCTTTGCTCTTTGACACTGGCAATAATGTCCCTAGTGCCAAGGCCTCTTCTAAACCCAGCTTGTATTTCTGGTAATCTCTGTTGATACACTGTTCCAGTCGATTTTGGAAAATCTTCAGCAGCTTTTTGCTTGTGTGTGAGATTGCTGGTTTTGTTCAATAATTTCCATACTCTGTTGGGTCGTCCTTTTTTGTAATGGTAATAAATATGGATCTCTTCCAGTCAGTTTGTCAGGTAGTTGTCCTTCAGATTTCTGGTCACAACCTTGTAAGTGCATCCAGGGCAGCATCTGTTTGTTGAAACATGTCAGTTGGTATGCTATTAATTCCTGGGGCTTTGTTTTTTCCAATTCCTTCAGAGCAGCCGGGACTTCCTCCTTAGTCACCATTGCCTCTTGATCATATGTAGTAACATGAAATCTTCTGTGCCAGCCAATTCTTTTTGGTGTCATCACTCCATACAGTCCTTCCATTTTCTTTTCTTTCAGTATTCTGCCCATAGCATCCTTAAGCATTGACACTCAACGTTTGACTATGTCCTTCAGTTCCTTCAGCTTAAGAATGCTGAACAAGTTTGGTCCTTTTGATTTTTCTACTCCAGCTCTTTGCACATTTTATTTTAATGGTGTACCTACAATGTCACGGTATGAATGTTTTCTGGAGTACTCAACTGACACAGCAAGATAGAGGTCAACAGCACAGGAAGGACCTCAGGACTGTCAGCAGTCAAAGGACTGAGCTTGTGTCTAGTTAACTCAGTTTCTAGAAATGTTGGGGAATACCAACACAGGGATTGATAGTTTGCTTTCACTTCAAGACAGATCCTGGGTTAGAACCACCTTTTAAGATGCTCCTAGGTCCTGGCACACAGAAGTAATGAAAAGAAAGCTTTTGGTGTTCTAAACTACCATATTTGGGGGAAATTTGCTATATTAAATTAGGTAGTGGCTATATCTACAATCTCTATAAGACACACTGACTGGTGAGAGAAAACCAGGAGGAACAAAGGTAAGAGAAAAGATGGGCCCATGTGTAAGAAGTTCTAAAGCAAGAAAACTATTACCAGTGAGAAGGAGATGTGTTTGACTTTTGAAATAAGAAAAAAGAATCTAACAAGGAAATTGTTGCTGTTGATTGCCTTTGAGTTGAGCAAAACTCTTATCAACCCTATGAACGAAAGGCCTGAAGCCCCTCTACAACTAACGATATTTATCAAAGATCATAGAGTTTCCAGAAGCATGTTGTTTAGGAAGTGAATAAGAAACAAAATATTAAGACTACAGAGGTCTACTTCTGGCATAACAAATGAAGAAGTCCAGTGACATACATCCAATGAAACTGGTGAAAATTATTTAAAAGGAAATCGATACAATACCATTTACAGTTTCTGAAAATGGGCCTTAGGAAAAAACAAAACAAAACAAACAAACAAACAAACAAACAAACAAAACCAAAAAAACAAAAAACCAAACCCAAATAATTAGTAAGATATTTGTATAAGGAACTCTTTCTTCATCCCATTTTCTAATCGTTTCCATTCCATATAGCTGCAACTAAGACCATAGCTTTCACTCTACCTTACTGTTGTTGTTATGTGTTGTCGAGTCACCTGTGAATCAGTGTGACCCTATGCCCAACAGCTCCGAGCTCTGTCCTATCCTGAGCCAGCTTCACTGCCTCTAACACACCATCCCTTATTACCACGTCTCTGTGTCAATCCATCACATCAAGGTCTCTTCTCCTGTGTTATCCCTCCACCCTTCCAAGCACGATAGCCCTTTTGGTCTTGCACAGTCAAGCACCTGGAAAAAATTTCCCACAAAAAATTCAGTTTTCAACACTCTCATCCCTCCAGGGGAAATCAGTCATTCAAAGGAGCCTTTGAGGAACTGTTTATGCTTTCCAAAGATCAGCCAATGATTTCTGCATCACCATTGTTTTCAAATGGTTCTGCCTCGCTAAGAACTGCAGGAGAAATTTTTGTCTTCCGTAAGTCATTGGGGAATGATGGGCAAAGCACAGGAAAGAGGCTTGTCCCCATATCTGGTGTGTTCATGTATCAGATCTCTATCTTCAATGGATTCTTTGATTCTCTCCACTTCTAAGACTCCAGCTCCCAGAGCCATGCCCTCTTTCTGGGTTCCCAGCCTCACCTGTCATCCTGCCTCTCTGTTCAGCTGTAGTTGGGAGCAGAGAGTCTCTCCGTGGGGCCCTACGGATAAAACACTGTTGGATTGGTGCAGAGATGAAGAGACGGGGCAGCCCCCAGAGGAGAGTTAGGAAAGGCTGGGATGGGGAAAGCAGAGTTGAGAGTTGACCTTGATGAAAATGGCAAATCTTATTTCAAAGTATGTTTAAAAATGTAAATCATTATCTATAGATTGGCATGTGAAAAAAATGACCTGACACCTTCTTGAGTTAGTATATATTTATATATGTCTATTTCT
>NW_006399754.1:26027525-26029326 GCF_000299155.1 Elephantulus edwardii
GGTCCCATTCATCTATGTTATCTTCTCCTGGTTGTAGCTTTTCCAGGATACTGGGAAGACTGTTTATGTTGTGGATTAGGACTTCTATTGTTGTTCCTAGCTTTTCTGTAATGAATTTTATAGTCCTTGGTTTTAGTCCTAGGTCCATGATCCACCTTATGTTTCTATTTCTATATATTTACATATATATACTGCAAACCAACACATTTGGTGTTTATACAAAATTACAGATTTGTGTGTGTGCTAAAAATGGAAACAAAATATGCAGGGGGTGTGTCTGGAAAGAGGATACCCCAAAATGTTAATCCTATTTGCCTCTGATGCATGAAATTTGGGGTGATTTTTACAGTCTTTTTTTAATTTAATCTTATGTTTTCTGTCTGTTTTGTCTTCTCTAGGGAAATTGTCTTTCCCTAGAGGTTTTCCAGACTTTTCAGATTCTTGGTATGTAATGTTGGATGGTATACTAAATATTCTGTTTATCATGAGAATCTGTATTTTGTCTAAATCCTATGACAAATACAAGGGTTTGATTTCTGTGTTTGTGTTGTGTTATCAGGACATTAATCCTTCTGAGTTCATGTGGTGAGCACCTGAACACTTCCTGCGCTCAAATGAAAATGTCACCATTATTCATGTCTATCTTGCATGTGTTCCACCCAGAAACCATTTGCAAACCTTGTTCATGGTCTTATTGTTACTTCAATTGTCAACTAATTTCATATGCTGACAAGGATCATATGTTTGCTTTATGTGCCATCAAGTCGACTACGACTTGTAGCAATCTTATGAACAATGGTGCTGAATCTTGCCCTATCCTGAGCCAACCTTGCCCTACCCTGAGCCAACCTTGCCATCTCCACCTATACCGGTTGCCACAATACCCATGTCAATTGTTCTTATCCAGGCTCCTCCTCTCCTTTGCTTAGCCTTTATCCTTAAACATGATGCCCTTTTCCAAAGACTAGTGCCTCTTGGCAACATGCCCAAAGGGTATGAGATGGACTTTCAAAATTTTGCCGCCCAGGAGGACCGTGTTTTCCCCCTTTCCAGTACAGATCTGTTTGTTCTTTTGGTGGTCTGTGGCATGGTCAATATGTGTTCAACATTCTTCTCCAGCACCATTACTGAAAGGCATCAATTCTGCTGTTATTCTTAGTGCGAAAATTAGGGGTGACTTTTGGTCCTTGAAATCCACCTTCCCATGCTTCTTTCTAGAAAGCTGGAGCTAAAACTCCCCTTTGAGTATACACTTCCCACGAGGGCGGTTCTCTCTGAAGATGAGTAGCAGGAGGACATACAGAGAAAAATAACCATGGATAATCACTTCATGCATTTTGAACATCTCTTACTTGGGTGATAAAGATTTCCTCCTTTCAAGTGTGAAATGCTTGCTGCACCACTTCTTCATAAATTGATGTTTCAGGGATAGTGCTTTACTGAATATGAAAAATTAAAACAAAAATTGAAGAGTCGTCACCTTCTATGGTCTACAAAGGACGTTCTAGTGACTTGGTAAGGATCTGTGCTGTCAACCCAAAGACAGACAATTTGAATCCACTATTGCTCCATGTATGAAAGATGCGCAATGACCTCACTTGCATTTTACTCCCTCTGAAAACCCATTGGTGGGTCAGCTATGAGTCTGTTCTGAATCAACAGTACATAATGATGCTCTACTAATGTCCATATTCATACTCCTGAAACCAGACAGAAATTAACTTTTAAAAAAAATTCTACTAGCTTATTTACAAAATATGAATATATTGTTTTCAAGAACAAATTCTTTCAATATCCCTCA
>NW_006399754.1:26030920-26032825 GCF_000299155.1 Elephantulus edwardii
CAAGTATCTCAATTTGTAGTTGGTTATTATAAATGATATTTCTTTCTTTATTTCCGTCTCTGAGTTCTCTTTGTTACTGTAGAGGAATCCTATTGATTTTTGAATGTTGATCTTATATCCTGCCACTTTACTAAATTGGCCTATTAAATCTAACAGATTTTTGGTTGAGTCTTTGGAGTTTTCTGTGTATCCTATTATATCATCTGCATATAGTGACAGTTTAACCATCTCTTGGCTGATTTGGATGACTTTTATTTCCTTCTCTTGTTGTACTGCCCTAGAAAGCACTTCCAATACAATACTGAAAAGAAGTGGTGACAGTGGGCATCCTTGTCTGGTCCTGGTTTACAAGGAACATGTTTTTAGTCTTTCTCCATTGGGAATGATGTTGGGTCTTGCTTTTGCATATATACTTTTCACTATGTTGAAGAAATTCCCCTCTATTCCAATTTTAGTGAATGTTTTATTAGGAAGAGGTATTGGAATTTTTAAAAATGCCTTTTCTTCATCAATGGCTAAGATCATATGGTTATTATTATTTACTTTATTAATATAGTGAACGACATTGATTGTTTTTCTTATTTTGAACCATTCTTGCATACCTGTTATGAATCCCACTTGGTCATGGTGAACTTTTGTTTTAATGTGTTTTTGTATTCTATTGGCTAGGATTTTGTTGAGGATTTTTGCATTTATATTCATGAGAGATATTGGTCTGTAATTTTCTTTCTTGGTACTGTCTTTGCCTGGTTTTGGTAGTAGGGTTATGCTTGCTTCATAGAATGACTCTGGACGTATTCTTTCTTTTCCAATTTTTTAAAATAATTTAAGGAGAATGGGTGCTAAATCATCTCTGAATGTTTGGTATAATTCAGCTGTGAAGCCATCTGGTCCAGGACTTTTCTTATGGGGAAGTCTTTTTATGAATATTTTAATTTCTTCTTTTGTGATGGGGCTATTCAAGTGTTCTATATTTGTTCTTGTCAGTCGGGACAGGGGATGTGTTTCAAGGAATTTGCCCATTTCCTCTAGGTTTTCAAATTTATCAGAGTATATAGCTTTTTGTAGTATTCTGAGATCATCAATTTAATTTTCTCTGGTTCTGTTGTGATGTCACCTCTGTCATTTCTTAATCGTGTAATCTGTGTCTTATCTTCCCCCCCCCCTTCTTATGTTAAATTTTCAGTGGTTTGTCAATTTTACTGACCCTTACAAAAAACCAGCTTCTGGTCTTATTGATGGTTTCAACTGTTTTTCTTTTTTCTATCTCATTGATTTCAGCTCTTGTCCTTATAATTTCTTTTCTTCTAGAGGTTGTAGGACTAGATAGAAACTACTTTTTATGAAATTCTTTCCAGTTACACCCAAAGTGCAGCTCCAGGATTTGCAATGCTAAGTGTTAGGCTATGAATAAAGGAGAGAGCAAAATCTCATTAAATGGTGGTGGTATCATGATGCTGTCTGATCATACACAACTCAGAATGACCCTATGTACAATAGAATGAAACCTTTCCCACACTGGTACCATCTACATATTCTTTCCTGTGATTAAGCCCCAAGGTGCAAGAATTATGCCAATCCATCCCATTGATAGTCAAGACCAAGTATATCTTCAATGTGCATTGTGGTGGCACTTCGTCCAAGACAAATGTGTTTCTTATTTGATAATCCATGGTACATCCAATACCTTTACCAACACCACAATTAAAAGGCTTTAATTCTCCTTTGATTTACTCATTGCCCACGTTTTACGTTAAAAATACCATGATTTCAGTCAAATTTCAAAGTGATGCAGTTGTTCTTCAGCATTTGGTCCTTTGCAACAATTTTGCCAAATGAAATACCTAATTCTATTTCTTGACAACTGCTGTCATGGATTTTTTTCCCCCAGAGGTTGCACATTGC
>NW_006399754.1:26033130-26036142 GCF_000299155.1 Elephantulus edwardii
CAATGATGTCACTCTGCAGACTAAGATGCACTCGATACAAGCTATGGTCTTTGCAAAACTTGCTGTGCATCAGAGAACTAAACAATCATGCAGTTCAAATATACTAGGTGCTCCATGTAAAAAAGACGGGCATTTTCCTTCTGTGCAATTTACAAGCTCTGACAATCTGCTGGAGGGCCAGTTAGGAATTGGTTCCTACTTGACGGCACATAGTAATTGTAGCAACATCCCCACTCCCCACAGTATATGTGACTAGTATAATGGATTTTTGAAAGCAGCAAAGTAAATATTTTTATGGAAGATATAGACAATAGTTCAAAATTTCCTTCTTAAACATATTTTCATATCTAGTAAAGATGTTCAGGGACGTAAAAGCCTATAAGTATTTTATTTCCACCCCTACTTCTGCCTCCTATCCTATACACCCAAATACCACAGCATATATTTTTACAAAAACTAAATCCTCAACATAGTATATACACCAGTACTCAAAATGAAATATGCCTTTTGAGTAATGTGGGGTAAATCATCAAAGGCAAATGCTGCCATAATTTCATGATGTGTAAGAGGAAAGGCTTGAATGACAACACAAATTATTACCATGTAATTATAGGGAAATGTAATATACTGATGTGACAACAGCAATTAAATATGAGCTTCTGTAGACTTCAATTGATAGAATAAATAAGTAATTATAGCTTTCCCTCACCATCTAAAAGTGCAGTGTTCCCTTTGAAAACTTTAGTAAACTGAAATGACATAAAAGTGAATCACCAATTAGTTTATATCAGAAATTCTTTAAGCATTTCCATATATCCAAATCCTACCTAACAACACAGATAACTTACAATAACACTAATACACACATCCAAAGAATGACTGACATAAATACATAGCCTTTGTCAAGTGGAAATAACATGCATAGAACGTAATTTTGTACTTACTGTTCAGATGTACAATGCTTCTTTAAGTGCTCACTGCAGACAGAACCAGAACTCTCTTCTCTTCTGTGTCCTTTTGTTGTTGTTTACCATCAAGCTGAAACCACTAGCAGCAGACCCTCCAGAGGATTTTCAGTGGCAGTACATTGCATGCGAAAAGATTGTTCATTTTTAACCCATGGAACATCTTTCTGGGGGATTTGAACCATGTGTCTTTTAATGTTGGCAATACTATTTCTCAGAGCGAGGCCACTAGAGCAAAGGTTTATCTTCTTGGTTAAAAACACAAAGAGGATTTTAACTTTTACTCACATACTTCAGACACATTTCTAGGAGAAGCTATTCCTTGGAAACAGACATGATGCTCAGGAAAGCAAAGGGTGAGTAAAGGAGAGGAAGACCCTGGACCAGGTGGATTGACACGGTGACTGCCACGGTGGGCTCTAATGTGTCAGGAGGTATGAGGATGGCACAGCATAGGACAGGGGTCAGCTCTGTCGTGCATAGAGTTACTATGTGTTGTATTCAACTCCATGGCACCTAACAACAACTAACAATGAAATCTGAAGAGAATTTTCACTTTATCCTTATTATTAAAAATGAAAATCCTCTTCGGATTTCTTTTGATGTTAACATGCCATGTAAACAGTTACTAATCCTCTGAAAAGCAAAGTGATACAAAGCAAACTTTTGATTTTTCTTTTGTTGTGATTATGGGGTTTATTAAGGAAGTTGACAGGTTATAGTTCAAACTAGCAGCTGCATACAATCACTATAGTTTTCTCAAGAAACAGCCAAACCACTTAGAGATATATTGGATTCTACTTATGGTGTAGGGAGCTCTGGTGGTCTAGTGGATAAAAAGTTACACAGTCAACTCAAAGTCACACAGTTCTAATCCACCAGCTAATTTCTTCATGGTAACAAGATGCATTATCGTTTCCTATCAGTTATGAGTCAGTTACTGAGTAAGCAGCATATAGCAACAATAACATTTATGGTGTAACCATGGTTACCAAACAAGATAAGTTTGGTAGATTTTATAGAACCATAGATTAGAAAGAAAGCCTATCACTATTTGAATTTTGTCCAAAAGATACAAGCAACAACTTGAAGTGATTTTTATTGATGAATGGGACAATAAAACTAAGAGATAAAAATATTCCAATCAATTTGAAGGGATCTGATGTTTCAATTCATTCTGACAACTAGCAAACATAAAAAAAATTTTTTTTATTTACATTTCTTATCAAAGTAACCAAATTGTTGATGAGGTATTCTTTTTTATTGTAACCTCAATGATCAAAAAAGGCAATGATAGTTATCAGCTTACAGACTTAAAAAATCAGTTGTTCATGCAGTAGTAATTAAGAACAAATGCAGTTAGAAAAATAATTGAGCACACAAAAACACTTAAAAGCAATATTTAAGTCTAGATAAAAGCAAGAACCTTAAATTAAGAAAATAAAAACTCTATAACAGATTATGAAAACAAGTATGTAGTCAGGGAGCTCTGGTGGCCTAGTGGCAGGAAGCTGCACTGCAATCCCAGTGTATGCAGTTCGAATCCACCGGATGCTCTCCAGGAGAAGGACTGGCAATCTCCTCCTGTACCAGTCAGATCCGATCTGATGGCACACACTCAAAATATAATAACATTTTTAAAAAAGATTTAAAAAAATAAGTATGTAATCAATAAAATTCAGATACTAAAGGACTCAGATTTTTAAAAAAGTAAATTATAAAGATAAAAAACATTATGCAATTTATACTAATTAATAGATTTAAATTACATGGATTTTCTAATTTTATTCAAGTTATTAAAGTATATCATGAAACATTTATAGGTCAAATTATTTGATACTTGAGATTTGTTTAAACATGATTAGATCTTATAATGGCAGAAAAAGTTAGGGAATTTATTTAAAGTGAAAGTGGATATACATGAAATGCTATTGAAACAGAAATATGGACATTAATTATTTACTGTTCTGTATTTTTGTCTATATTTGTATTTTTTCTTTTTTAGTTTTTTAATTATTATTTTATGTGTGTGTGTGTGTGTGTGTGT
>NW_006399754.1:26036408-26038339 GCF_000299155.1 Elephantulus edwardii
AATACAAACTGAGATTTATGATTCACAGCCAATTTTAAAAGTAAGGAACTTTGGATAGTGATTTTCAAGCATTTTCTTGAAAATGAAGAGAAATTATAATGACTTATTATTCTAAAAGCCTCTTGCAGGAAACACAGGAAAGCTCATAAATCCCTACATATACAGTGTCTGATTTATGCTTGTTATGTGTGAATTAAAACTTTTTTCCTTTTAAATATAGTCTCACTCCATAATAGCTTTGTAAGTACATCATTCCATTTAGATTCTTTTCTTAAACTTCATGCACATAATCACTCAATAACAAATGTAATTGCAAATGAATAATAAATGTACCTGCCTATTTACAAATGATGTATTTTAATTTATTCCTGTCTCTTGTTAGGTTAATTTTTCTCATAATGCTGTTGGTCCACCAAAATATATGCACGCATAAACTGACACACCATCATTCACTAACACACTCGTTGGATTTTTCACTTTCCTGGACTTTGAATATCTAGCTCTGTTGGTAGACACTCTAGTATTTTAGAAAGCTGAGTTCTAAAAGAAAAAAAGTGACCACTTTCTTACAGAAAGTAACAGCCTGAAAGTTTTCCATTTGAGTGAAATGATACAGGAATAAATTGCATTTCTGTGGTGTTAGTATCTTACAGTATTTCGTTTCCATGATCAGTGTGTCTAATGTTAAAGTGACTTGGAAAGATCAAATGCCTCATTCCTTGACTATATACCGCAGAGTGGCACCAAAGTTCACGGCATTTAGCCTCCAGGGCCTTACAGAATTCATTTACTGCATGTGTCTGTTTACATAGATTGTTCATTTGTCTCTGCTCACTTATTTTTTTAAACAAAATTCCCATTTTATTCAGATTGAAATAAGCTGTACAAAATTGATTTTCTTCACAAAAAAAATAACTAATAATTTCTGTATTCTTTCTAGATAAACCACAAAATACTTATTTGTGTAGATTTCCCAGGTTTTTCCTCATAAATCAAGATGAGGCAGTAGATTATAATCATGAAAAAAGACCGAAGTTACCAGCTGTTGGTGTCCGTGGCCTTACAGTCTATTTAGACCATGAAACAGAAATGTTCACTATATACCTGCCTAAAAGGTTTAGGAAGGTGTCGGCTCAGCAAAGGAATGTAAACAGCAGCAACGCGACCTATAACAACTAGAGTAAGTTCTTCCATTCACACTTCAACTGTAATTCGTTCCTTTAGGTTCATAGATAAAAACAATCTGCACTGTATTTGGCTCGTAGTTTGCATCACCCTGGTAATCAGAATATGTCTTGCTTATGACTTAAGTCTAAAACCTTCATTTTTCTATGTATTTAAGGTCATGGTGGACTATTCATCACTTACTCACTCTCTGCTGATATGTGAGTTTGCCCTCATAGAGACCCTCGATCAGATTTCCACCGGTGTAAACGGCAAGGTGAGGGGACCCTCCATCTTCCTCCTGCTAAGCAGCTCTTGGATTCCAAGCCCTAGAGACGAGAAATGTTTGCCTAGCCGCAAAACTCCTTTCGGACAACATAAACCACCACAGCTCCCCTTTCAAAACCTTCAAACCCTTGTAAGTCTTGTTTACTCAATATTTTGTAGTTGACTCAGTTGAGCTGTGAAAGCCAATATATTCTTTTTTGTTCTTTGATGTTTTTCTCCTTAAAGTCAACAGTTGTCTAAATTAATCTGCACAGATCTGAATTAATCATTACTGCTCAACTTTTCTATTTATGTCATCTTAGGTTTTCATAATTTTGCTTATTATTATTGCTTATCTTTTTCTTCTTGCTTTTCCTCTATATTGAAATGGTACTCAAGTTTTCAGTTCTTGTTATCTGTTCCAAATTATATATTCGAGCTCAGGTGTTGCCGTTAAATCATAACTAAGTAGGTGAATTAAAGTTTTATCATCCTTTCCT
>NW_006399754.1:26039904-26047899 GCF_000299155.1 Elephantulus edwardii
AAATTTTCATTGAGAGACTTTTTGGAAAAATAAGAAAACTTCTCAAATTATAAGCAATAATTGTGATTACATTGAGGTTATAAATTTGAATCTATTCCTATTTTAAAATTCCCCTTTATTATGTACTCCTTTGCATTTCTATATATTCCTTTCACATTCTTTTGGTATTTCATGGGATTTACAGTACTCCTCACCAACACCACATTTCAAAGACACCAATTCTTCTGTCATCTTTATTCATTGTCCATCTTTCAGATGCCTAGAAAGCAATTGAAAATGTTCTGGCTTGGATCAGGTGCACCTTATTTTTTTTTTTTAACTGACAGTATTGTTCCACAGCAACTGAACATGATATTATTAAAAAAAAAAAAAGAATGTGATTTAGGTAAGGCATAATTCATTGCTATTGAAATAGCCAATGTGATGTTATATAAAATTATAAGACCTGCGTGGACTCTAGATACACCTGTTAAGTATGGGGCAGAAAACACTAGCTCTATAAAGAGTATGTGTTATAATCTTAACTCTACCCTTTTAAGAATGCAGCATGACATCAAAAAGGAGCAGTGCAACAACCCCAAGCATACATTCTAAAATAATACGCAAGAATGACTCTAAAAATGAATTAGAAGCATTCTCAATGGTATTCCTGTCTCAGATGTGACTCAATTACTTTTATGGTAATTATGAGGCCTCTGACTTTCATATAAGCATCATAACACAACAACAAAAACAACAAATCCTGTTATTACAAAACTGCTCCTTGATTAGACATGGCTTCTTCCAAGCAAATTATAGTGCTGTAAAATGAGAGAGGCAGAAGAATGCAATTGAGATTTTAATTGAACCAAGCAGAAATTGACTCATTGAGAACTTGGCCTCTAGTACAGCACCTTCATGAAACGGAAATATGAAATTTCTCTAAATGACTTCCTAGGGTTTTGGTTGCTTGCCAGTGTGCTCGGACTTCTGGGTAATTGAACTGGCTCTCTAAATTTATATCAGTCAAATTTCTGCTGTATGGTTTTAGAGAATAATGATAATAGACACCAACTGGACTTTTAGAATGTTCTTTATAAAAGCGTTGGTTTTTTTGTTTTGTTTTTTTTTTGCCAAAAGCAAAACATGAATCTCTGTAATCAAGAATGAATACTGTAAGATATTGAAATAACCTCATCTGTAAAATATTTACAGGAGCTCTGGTGCTTCAGTGGTAAGTAGCTGTGCTGCCAACTCAAAGGGCTGTGGTTCGAATCCACCAGCTTCACTGTAGGAGAAAGAAGGCCAGTATCTTCCCCTAAGATTAATAACCTCTGAAAACCTGCTTGAGGGTCAGCTAAGAGTTTTTGCTGACTAGAGGATATATGACAACAACAATAACATATTTATTCTTGTTGTCACATGCCATTGAGTTGCCTGTGAATCATAGTCACCCTCCGTACAATAGCTCAGAACCCTGACCTATCCTGAGACATTCTCATATTTTCCAACAGAGTGAATGTCATTTCTCTAGTTACTGAGGCAACCCATTTTATCCTGGGACTTCCTCTGCTGTGCTGTCCCTCCAGCATGCACAGTATGATATTTTTTTCTCCAAGGACTGGTCCCTCCTTGCCATGAACCCAAAGTATGGGAGATGGAACTTCAAAATCTTTGCCTGCAGAAAGTATCTTAATTTCATCCTCTCCAGGACAGACCTCCTGGCAGTTCATGTTATGTTACACACTCTTCTCCAGAACCACAATGCAAAGGCATTGGGTCTTCTTCCATCATCCTTAGTCATTGTCTGGTTCTCTGAAACATAGCAAATAATTGCAAAGAATATGGTCTGTACCTGTATCACACATACCTAAGTCTCCAGACTGACAACTTTACTCTTCAGTATTCTAGAGAGGTTCCTGAGAGCAGATGCAATTTGTCTTTTAATCTCTTGACTACTGGTGCCAAGTGTGTTGATATGGAAGCAAGTAAGCTGAAGTTGTCAACAATCAGTCTGTTCTCCATTTATCATGAAGCTGTCAACTGGCCCAGGGGTGAAAAATCTTTGTTCTTTTGATGTTGAACTTCAATTAATATTGAAGACTATAGTTCTTGACCTTCTGGAGCAAGTGCTTCAGGTTCTCCTCAGTTTCAGCAACCAAGGTGCATCATCTGCATAATGCAGGTTGTTCAATCTTCCTCCAAGCCTGATGCCACATTCTCCTCATAAAGTCTAGCCTCCTGAATGGTCTGTTCCGCATGTAGACTGAAAACGTATCGAGATAGGATGCTTCCTTGATTACCACCTTTTAAAATCCTGAACCATGCAGTGTTTCCCTGCTCTGTTCTGATTACTGCTTCCTGGTACAAGTATAGGTTTCACAGGAGCACAAATCATTGTTCTGGGATCTCCATTATTCTCCAGGTTAACCACAATTTGTTGTGAGCCACACAAATGCCTTGTATTTGAAATGCAATGCAATGAAGCACATATATAGACATTCCCTTAATACTCTCTGCTTGCGGCCAAGATCCATCTGATAGTGGCTATGATGTCCTTCATGCCATGGCCTCTTCTAAATTTGCATATCTGGAAGTTCTCTGCTGATGTGTTCCAGTTGTTTTTGGGTAATCTTCAGTATGCCTTGCTTGCATGTGATATTGTTCAATAATTTCCACATGTTGCTGGTTCACTTTTTTTTTTTTTTAAGTGGGAATAAATCTATATCTTTTTCCATCAGTGGGTGAGGTAGTTGTCCTTCAGATCTCTTAGAAAAACTTTGAGTGTGTCCAGGGCAGCATCTGTTTACTGAAATATGTCAATTGGCATTCCATCAATTCTTGGGGCCTAGTTCTTTGCCAATTTCTTCAGAGGATCTTGAACTTCCTCCTTTATGACCACTGCCTCTTGATCATATGTTGTATCATGAAATTCTTCTCTGATAGTCAATTGTTTTTGGTTTAGTGACTATTCCTTCTATCTTCTTTTGATACCTGCTAGGTCATTCAACATTCTGCCCGAAACATCCTTAAGTTTTGCAGCTCAAGGCCTAAACTTGGTCTTCAATTCCTTCAGCTTAAGAAACACTGAATGAGTTCATCCCTTTTGATTTTTAAACTTTAGTTCTTTGAAAATTTCATTATAATAGTTGGCTTTGTCTTCTCCCTGAGCTGTCCTTTGAAATCTTCTATTCAGCTCCTTAATTTCTTGTTTTCTTCCCTTTGCTTTGGCTTCTCAGCACTCTAGTGCAATGTTCATAGTCTTTTCTGACATCCCCCTTGGTCCTTTCTTTCTCCTCTGTCTTTGTAATGTCTTTTTGAATTCTTCATGGATGATAGTCTTGATGTCTTCCAACAGCTCATCAGGTCTTTGCTCTTTAGTATTCAAGGCTCACACCTGTTCCTGAGATGGTCTTTAAATTCTGATGGGATAGATGCAAGGTCAAATTTTAGTTTTTGTAGATTGGTTTTGATTTTCTTTAGCTTCAATTTGAACTTGCATATGCGGAGTTAATGGTCTGTCAAAATTGTGATTTCTTAACAAAAAGTGGGCATCTCAAAAGTATCCAGAATTGTCTCAGGAGAAAGACCCAGTGGCCAGCTTCTGAAAGTTCACAGCCTTGAAAACACAACAGAACAGATCTCTCTGCACAAAAAGAATTGCCATGATTGAGAGTCAGTCCTAATATATTAGGAAGATGAGATTAAAAATGATATTTAAAGACCATAACGTGTGCTATCTTAACAAAATCTTAGTTTGGGTTTTTTTTTAAAAACTATGAAAAGACAAAAAGGCAAAGTGAAATGATGAGGAGAATGCATTACATTTAATATAAAGTGTAATTTTCAGCCTCTGAAAACTCACTGGAGGATCAGTTATCAAGTGGTTTGGACATGACAAATTAAGTTTAGAGTTCAGTTGAGGCGCTGTTATAATCATAAACAATAGATCTTAAACCTAAAAACTCTAGAAGAGAAAAAAGAATATAATGTAAGCCTTTTGATAAAAAAGTTCCATGAAAAATATGTTTATAACCAAAACCATCTATGCTTTCCACTTTACTTGACAATACATTAAGCCAAACATGACAAAATTGGAGAACAGATAGTTAATGAAAATAGTAGTTTGAGGTTTCCTCACCAACCTTACAAAATGATTGCATGAACAAGAAGGTCAAAAAGAAAAGATAGGACGTTAACATCACCAGTTTGACTAAACTGATACACAGAATGTTCCACCCTGTAAAAACAGACTGAATTCTTTTCAAATCCACTTGAAATGCTCTTGAGAGTAGACTTTATGTCAAACTGTCATTGTTGTTGTTGTTGTTTACTGTAGAGTCAGAATTGACCTATTGCTGATCCTGCAACTGGTTTTCAGAGGCAGTTAATTGTAAGGGAGGAGATTATCCATCCTTCTCATGTGTATGTCATTCTACTACTCATCAACTTTATGAAATTGAAATAATACAAATTATTTTTCCTTTTGCACAAAATGACTCATTAAATCAATAGTGTATTAAAAATGGATAATGCATATATAATTGAAAATTAATCACTCTTAACTAATTAATGAGAAATGAGAAAGGGGGTGAGCAAAACAAAACAAGACAAATAGTGAAATGAATGAAAACAAAACATAGCATATCAAAATAGAAATGAGTTCCAGTGAAAGTAATATTAAAAGAAAAACTTAGAGATACCAGTAGCTATATTTTTGAAAGGGAAATCTGAAATTAATAATCTAATTTTAAATTACAAAAACTTAGACAAAAACCCTTCAAATAAACCCAAATCTAGCCTACATAAGAGAATAGAGATAAACAAAAAGCAGAGAGGAAAAAAATATTAAAAGAACCCCAAAATCAAAAGCTGTTTTGTTGAAAAAAATCAGTAAAATTGGTAATCTTTTCCTAAAAAAGATTGTCTTAGATATTTAGTGCTGTTGTAATAGAAATAGCATAAATCAATGGTTTTACCAAACAGTAGTGTCTCACCGTTTAGATGGCTGGCTAGAAGTCTAAATTCAATATGCCAATTTCGATATGCAGGATTTTTTCTTTCTGTTTGCTTCGAGGGAAAGTCTTCCCCTCCTTTCAGCATCTGTGGGCCTGGTGTTCCTCAGAGATCTCAATGTGTCCCATCCTGACCCTGGGTAGAGAATAAAAACACAACTATTAGAGAGAATCGATTAAGCAAAGTTGTAGGCTACAAAGTCAATATAGCAAACCAGTTCTATTTCTATAAACCAACAACAGGCACACTCAAAAGAACATTTAAGAGGACAATTCCATTTATCATCTCATTAAGCTGCATAAGATAATTAGGCATTTATTTAAGCTAGAAGATAAAATGTGTGTACTCTAAAAACAATTTTTTTTGGGGGAAAATTGCAGAAGACCTAAATACATAAAAAAATATATATCCTCTATTCATTAATCCAAATATAGAATACAGTTAAAAGTACAATATAGTCAATAAGTGGTATGCAATTTCAGTATAATTTCTACCAAAATTCTAACAGCATTTTGTACAGAAATATAGGCCTTAATCATAGAATATGGAATTTAAAATGATCACAAACAAGAAAAAATTAAAAAATAACAAAGCTTTAGAACACACATTTCTCAATTCCAAATGTATTACAAAGTCACAATAACAAAAAGAGATACTAACATAAATAGACATATAGTTGATGCAATAGAGTTAATAACCTGAAAACAAGCTGTACCTGCAATATCCATTGATTTTAAACAAAAATGCAAGAAGATTCAAAGGAGACATGACAGGCTTTTCAATAAATGGTGCTAGGAAACTACATATTCATCGTCAAACGTATGGAGTCGGATCCTTACCTTCACTTATATATAAAAATAAGTTCAAGATGGCGCCAAGATCTAACTGTAAAACTAAAATGATATAACATTTAGAAGATAACATCCAGAGAAAACTTCTGTCCTAGGCTGCGGCTATGTATTCTTAGCAAACCAGTGAATGAGGCACATGTACATTGCAAAGCACTTCTTGAACCAGAAATGATGAGAAGTTTGAACACTGAAAAACACCTCCTCAGATGACTCCGCAGTCTACTGTCTTCCAGATTCAAGTTTGTTCAAAAAGCTACAGCAGCTGAAGTAGAGTCTGGTCAGGTTCTGAGTCTTTAACTGGTTCTCAAAGCGTAGAATAAGCCAGTAACACTGAACATCAACTTCCACTCTCTCTTTTAATGAAAAAATTTGCAGTTGATTCTCTTGTTTTGTACTTGGATCTATTTTTCAGGACAAAGACACTTATTCCCTCATTTGCTGGGAATCTGGACTCCGACAGTTCATAGTTGACGATCCCCCTTGATCTATGTAAGGAGAATCACCTTGCCTAAGAGTATGCCCCACACAAGACATCAGCTCACACGAAATGACGGTCAGTGCAAGAAACATCTAATGATGGTTGACACTTGTAGGTGAAGTATTTGCTCTAACTGAATGCTGTTCAACTTCTCCCTTAACTTGACCTTGTCTTCTTCACTACTAAACAGTCATGGTTTCAAACCAACAGCCTCTTTCAAATATAGCATATTATCACAGTCTATTTCCCATGGAACCTGGTCTGTTACGCTATTATTCAAGGGGCCAGAGAATGTATATTTTCAGAATGTTAGAGCAGAGATCTATAAAGACTTATGGAACATCTGCTCTAAACAAAGTTAATATATACTATTTCTTAAAGAGAAATGGTTTTGCATAGTAAAATATGTAGGGAGTATGGTTTTATATGGAAACACAGAGGTTACTTTATTAGAGAAAATATGCAAAACATTCTACTCATAAAATTCAAGATATTTGTGTAAGAAGGAAGTATAGTGTAGTGTAGCCAATTTGATTAGAGCGCCCTACCACTTATTAGATATGTGTCCATGGTAGGCAAGGTGCTTGACTTCCCATCCATGATTTTGTCTTTTCACTTGTAATTATAATAATCTTAGAATTCATCACTTATTATTGTTTCATAATTAAAATAGGTAATAAATTCTTTTAAATATACTATGCCATGTGGGAGAAGGTTGGACAACCCTCCTCCCATATGATTAACTGCCTCAGAAAAAACCCTGAAGTGTCAGCTATTGGTTCTAACTTGATGGTACACAATAACAACAACAACAAAATGTAAATGCTGTTCCTTTATAGAATATTTTTGTTTCTTCACTAAATACCTTTTATCGCTGATTGTTCCATTCTTTTTTTTTTATTTTATTTAAGCTGCAGGCCCATGTTTCAGGCTCTCACTTCCTAAACAGATGTGATAATGATGTGCTCTTGTTTTGGTTGAGGATCTGTGTAGATTGTTTTCTTGTTTTTCTTTAAACCTCTTGTTTAGAGTCAACAAAACCTCCAAGAGGACACTTGCATTTAAGGCAACACCCTTGTCTCTCTTATTTTGGTTGAAGGTCATTGTGAAATGTTTGGGTTTTTTTGTTTGTTTGTTTGTTTGTATTTAAGCCTTTTGTTTAGAGTCAACAATAACTCCTGGAGGGCCCTTGTATTTAAAAGTCAGGCCTGAGGGATTATATTTTAATCCCTTGTTACTGTATTTTGGAGGAACATTCTTCTAAGTCATCATCACACTTCTGTCAATTTGCAATCAACAACAACAACAACATTCCATTCATTATGAGGAATAAATAATTATGCAAGGCAGAAAAGATTACTAATAAGAGGAAATATTTGTCATTTTGCTCTTTAATACCTCGATTAAAACTAAGAATATTACATAAATCACAAACATAGGTAAAGTAATGATTTTTGTGGGTTTTTTTCAAATACTTCTTACGCATCAGAGAGCTTGACAACAACTAAGAATTCGTTATTATTAGTTACATATAGAAGAATTAGTGCTTTTGAATCGTGGTGCTGGGGCAGAGTCTTGAACATGCCATGGACTGCCAAGAAAAGAAATAGGTCTGTCTTGGAGGGGTGAAACCAAGTCTTGGAGGCTAGGATTTTGTGGGTTTTTTATATT
>NW_006399754.1:26052207-26069024 GCF_000299155.1 Elephantulus edwardii
GAGAAGAGTGTTGAATATACCATGGACTGCTAGGAGAACAAACAGGTTTGTCCTGGAGAGGGTGAAGCCAGAATGTTCACTGGAGTCAAGGATTCTGAAGCTTCGTCTGACATACTTTGGGCATGTTCCAAGGAGGGACTGGTCCTTGGAGAGGGACATCATGTTTGGGATAGTGGAAGGACGGCTCAAGAGAGGAAGACCTTTGATGAGATGGATCAATTCTGTGAATGGAGGGGTGGGAATGAATGTGTTTGAGACGATGAAGTTGGCACAGGATAGAATGGTGTTTAGGGCTCTTGTACATAGGGTTGCTATGAGTCACAAACGACTCAATGGCACATAACAACAACAACATTACCTCTCTGGCATTTGAATCCGCCAGTGACTGAAGTATACAGATGTGCACTCATCTCTCACATGATTTACAGCCTCAGAAACCCTATGTGAGGCCACCTTTGGGAGGTTCGGACTCAAACGTAATGAGTATGAGCCAGGAATTTCAAGTCTCTGGTAGCTCAAATCCACCAAAATCTCCTTGAGGGACATATGGACAATTTCTGTTCAGTTCTTCTTAGTATCTTAGGGCTGGATTGAAAATGAAAAAAAAAAATTAACAGTGGAACTGTACCTGGGCCTGGGAGTGCCCTGGCCACGGCCTCCCACAGCAATTCTAAGGCTGTGGACACTTGGAAGAGGGCCTCGCTGTTTAAAATGGGATCCCTAGGAGTCACGTGCCAGGCATTGCTGACCAAAACAAAGGGGAGCCCCAAAACCCCCAGACCCACCAAGCCCTGAGACTCACACACCCTCCAGTGTTTAGTGTTGTATCAAAAACAGAACAGGGCTAGGCTTGTTATTTGTTTGTGAGATTGTGGAGGAAGTAGAGACTAGGTGGGCCAGTGAAGCATTTCCCTGATTCTCATACTCACTTTATAATCCCAAATCCTTAAATTGGGGAACAATTTTCTTTTCATTCTTTACAAAGTAACATTTTAAATCCACAGCCCAAGATTAAAACAAATGACAGTTTGTTACTCATTCATTGTGCTTCAGTCAGTTTGAGGGTGCTGGAAAAGATCAGGAGTAATTTAATTTTCCAGATCAATAAACTCACAGAGATGCTTTAATGCTCCCCCTAAGGAAAAAAAAAAAAAAAAGAAGAAGAAGAAGAAAAAACACACGTTACTAGTTCAATTCCACCAGCTTCCTGGAAAAAGATAGGTACTCTTCTCTTGTAAAGATTTACAGTTTTGAGTACTTGTCGAATTCTTTAGGAGTATTATCAGAAGGAACCAATACCTGAAGAGAAATTATGCTGGGAAAGTGGTAGGTTATCCAAACAGAGAAAAGCCATCAACAAAATGGATTGACACAGTGCGTCTTATAATGGGTTTGAACATAACACAGATCGTGAACTTGGTGGAGGAGAGGGCAGCATTCAGCCCTGTAGTTCATAGGGTCACTATGAGTTCTAGTCGACTCTGCGGCACCAGAGCTCCAACCTTGGTTGTGTGGTGGATGTGTACCATTGGGTCAGAACCAACTCAAAGCTGAGCAGTGGGTGGCTTTTCAGAGGCAGTCAGTCCCACAGGAGGAGTTTGCCTAATCCTTTCAGAGAACAGCTGGTGGCATGCCTCTGAGACTTCAGCACAGCTAGGCCACTGGAGCGCAGTCCTAACTTGACTAGACACAGAAAAAACAAAACAAACAAACAAACAAATAAAAACCCCAAAAATATTAATCAGGAATTTGAAGGCATTGTGCATTATTTTGGCTTACTAAGTAAACAATCACTCTTCAAATTGAAGTTATTAAGAAATACAAGAGTCAATAATTAATAATTAAGGTGTTTCCCCCCCAGTGTTTTTAACTAACAACAAAAACCTCAACATAACTGGTAGACTTTTCATTAGGAGAAGTATGCTGGCCTTACATCCTGTGAGGCGGCCATTGGACCAAACTGGAAAATCCACTGCTGTGGAATCGGTTCTGATGCAAGTCTTCCACCTGATAGATTCCCAAAGTGTAAATCTTTATAGTAGGAAAGTGCCTACCTTTGTCTCGTGGAGAAGCTGGTGGTTTTGGACTACCAACTTTTTGGTTAGTAGTTCAAGATTTAAAGTGCTATCCCATTAAAGGGGACCACTGTTGTTGTTAAGTGCCCTCAAGTCAACGCTGACTCACAGTGATTCTATTAACAACGGATCTGGATCTTGCCTTGTAATGAACCATCCTTACAATCTCTGATACGTTCAAGACCATTGTTGCAGTCACTGTATCAATTCATACTGTTAAGGGTCTTTTCTTTCTCTGGCCCTTCTCCTTTCCCAATATGACATCTCATAGGCCCCTCACATAGGAGGCATTCATTTCCTTATATTACTGTGGTTAAATGCCACTTGCTTTTGATTGTTGTTTGGTTTGGTTTGGCTTGAGTAGTATTCCATTGTACTTAAGGGTTTCTGGCAACTCACTGGTAATTTGATCCTACATTGGTAAGAACAAATGCTATAAATATTCTCAAGGTGACAAAGAGAGAAAGGTTAGTTACTTACATTCTTTTGGATTTCATTTTCTCTCATTAGCTCTTGACTGGGTCAGCTCTTCTTGTTGTAGATTCTATTACTTTTGGCCCTACTGACTTCCTGCACATGTCGCTTTGGTACTCCAGCTGAAGCTGTGATTGATCCCCACACGCTACTAAAGTGCCACAGCTTCTCTGCTACCCTGGCCTTCTATGACTCTCAACTGCTTTGATTTGCAAGGCTTTGATATCTTTACAGATGAGGCCTCATCAGTGTTGGCCTATATGAATTCTTTATGATGACCAAAAAAAAGTCATTAAAATGGTACCTTTGAAGCTGTCAGATCTCCTTATTCCTCCTCTTTTCTATTCAAAATACAAAACTAGATATCCACATACTTGATTCAATATGAACATAAATTATTGCATTATGCCTTTTATGTACTTTGCCATATATTTACAAATTTATCTTAGGATTTAAAATTAATCTCTTATAATACATTGAGCATACATGTTAAAATTGGTGTTCCATTATCATTTTTATCAACCCTAGTTTGAGATTAATTATTAGAAATCAATACAATATTGAAAACTGTTCACTATGAAGCTAAAACATTTTAGAAGTTATATTTTAGTGTGTTTGATTTTGGTGGTTTTTTGTGGTTTTTTTTTTAAGTACATATTAAAATGTGTGGACTGTTTGCTTGCAGTTGGGTATGAGCTGATCGGATTTGGCCTCATATTTAAAAATGCATTTGGGCCCTTGGGTTTGCGGCCCTGAGGCCTGGTTTTAATTGTTCTTGGTCAAACATTCTTGTAGGTCTTACAGCACTGATCTGTCAATTTACTGTCAATGTACAGAGGTAACCATGGTTGTTATGATGCTAAACACGGTGACACTGATGTGCCAAATGTGATCATGGTTACCCATGGTGAACAGTGTTTGGTGGAGCTCCCAGATTAAAATAGGCTTGGAAGCAGGAGTGGTAGCCACGTCCGAAATAGCTTGCCTCCGGAAACCCTATAAATTTGGAGAAATGATGAAAGTTATACACGTGTTCAGGTCTTTTGTTCATATGGTCACTCTGAGTCGTCTAGGACTTGACGCTTAACAAGAACAATAATATATTAAAGACCTCATTTTCGGATATAATCTTAGACATGAAATTTTTTTCAAAATTGACTTAAACATCAAGGTTTTTTCAAAAGAATTTCTTAGTGATCTAACTATTTGTCTGAAGTGGAGAATTAGCCAGGATCATTTGTTTCCCTGAAGCACTTGCTGCAGAAGGCCAAGGCCTTCAAAATAGACTGAAGCTTAACATCAGAAAAACAAAGATTCTTACCACTGGTCTAATTGGCAATATCATGGCTGAGGGTAAAGAGATTAAGATTGTTTAACAGCTTTAATTTCCTTGGATCTACAATCAACACTCTTTGCACCAGCAGCCAGGAAATCAAGAGATAAATTGCATTGGGTAAATCTGCTGTCAGAGACATCTCCACAATATTGAAAAGTAATGATGTTAGGAGACTAAGGTGCACCTGATCTAGCCATGGTCTTTGCAATTATTTGCTATGTGTCTGAGAGCTGGAAAACAAGTAGGGAGGATAGAAAGAGAATTGATGTCTTTGAGCTGTGGTGCTGGAGAAGAGTGTTAAATATATCATAGACTGCTAGGAGAACAAAGAGGTTTGTCCTAGAGAAGGTGAAATCAGGCTGCTCCTTGGAGGCCAGGATTCTGAATCTCTGTCTGATATACTCTGAGCATGTTGTAAGGGTGGATCAGTCCTTAGAGAGGGACATTAAGCTGGGGAGGGAAGGAGTATTGAAAAAGAGGAAGATCATTGATGAGATGGATTGACTCAGTGACTGGGGTAATGGGCTTAGGTGTGTCAGAGAAGATAAAGATTGGCACAGGATAGAGCAGGGTTCAGAGTAGGGCTCAGAGTTGTACACAGGGTTGCTTTGAGTTGCAGATAACTGACAGCACATATAACAACAAATGCTCAAAATGTTAGTGGTATGACTTTAATAATGTTTCTTTAGTATAGTAGTTTTTCAAGTTGACTCCTCATCATTTTCAGGAAGACAGAAGTATATTACAAGTTTCTTAGAAAAACATACATCACAGAGTAATATATGGTATGCATCTACTATACTGTCTGCAGTAACAGTTAGTTAGTTGTTAGATGTTGAGTAAACTGTCTCATTGTGAATTTATGAGCAAAAATGAGTTTTGTCCTATCCTCAGCCGTCCTCACCATGTCTGATATGCTATAACCCACTGTTACAGTCACTATGCCAATTCATTTTGTTGAGGATTTTCCTGTTTCTCCAAGCCTCCACCTTTCCTATCATGATGTCTTTTTTCAAGGCCTGACCCTTCCTGAAATACACACAGAGTCCGTGAGATGAACTTTCACCCTCCTTGCCTTTAGAAGCACCTTGGTTGCAGTTCCTCCAAGGAAGATTAGTTTATTCTTTTCACAATCTGTAGTAAATTGAAGAAGTAAAAATATTCTTTTCTCATAATTTAATGATTAGATTTGACAAGGAATTAAAAACAAATATAATTTTAAAGCTTAAAAATGCATCTTTCATAAAATATAAAACAAACACAAGCCAAATATTTTACTGAACTCAATTAATAAAAGAATCCGTAAGATGGTAAAAAAACCTCAAGATCATTTAAAAAGCTGGTCTTTAAAGAAGGTAGGATCAAGATTAAACTGTTCCACTTTGAAAGCTAGCTAACATTCAACTTGATTATAAGTCATAATTTTGTTTCTTTCCTATCAAAATTAATCCATTTTCCTCTCTTCAAAATCTGTTTCAAATGGACTTGTGCATGATGAAAATTGTGAGGATGTCCTAGGATGAGGCAACATTGTAATCTGTTTTTCATAGGATTGCCATGAATTGTATAACAGTCGAAGGCATCCAACAATACAATACACATTTACCAAACTATTACATAATTAGGTAAGCCTGAGACATTTAATCCATTGTGACTGATAATGGAAAATACATATATTACCTTAGATTATATTTCACCCTCACATAACAGTGAAAACACAATATCTTTGCATTTTTTAATGTATTTTTTTTAACCTGAGGATATATGTTACCTTATTTATAAATAGAACTCTGTGGAGTGAAAAAGGCATCATCTGAAGTCCAGACATTGATGTAGGGCATTATTCCAAAAGTTAGGTGCCCTGGAGACAATTCCAATTTAGAGCATTCAAGATTTGTCTGGGATTTTTTTTAAAATATAATTTGTTATGGATTAAATCGTGTACTTTAAAAAAAAATATGTGTTGAATCCTAGCCTGCACACTAATAAATTTCTTTTGCAAATAGTTTTCTTGTGGTATATTAACGAGATCATTCTCAAGTAAGACCTAATCCTACGCAATTTCTGTGGTGAATTTTTAATTTTTTAATTTTTTTATTTGATTAATTTTAATAAAAAGGAGCAAATAAGACACAGTCACCCACGAGGAACAGAGAATAGGTTAGAACGGCTCCATGTACAACACAAGGGAACACAAATTAGTGCCACTATCCTCATACCTTCACAGTCTCCTCGATGCATGAGCCTCATATCGAAATACTATATGAATCCACATCACTGACGATCTTTCTCTTTTTAGCTAATTTCTACTTTATCAGAAACACTTGCTCATTTTTTTCTGGCAGTTAATAACTGTTAGGTGCTTTTCATGAATATCATATTTAAAAGGTAACACTGCTTCTTTTGATTTTATTATTTATTATCCAGCATTTGCACTCACAAGATATGAATTGAAATATCGTGATTTGGTTAAGCTTCTCCTTGGTCTTCAAACCAGCTCCATTGTTTTCTAGTACTTTTAATATTTCTTCTGTAGAAAAATTTACTCAATGAAATAAGTCATCTAATTTTTCCATAACTATTTTGTGAATGTTGATTTGGGGTCAATGTGAAATGAAATTCTTGGCAATGTCAGTCTTCTTTTATCATGAAGTTCTTTTTGTTAGAGTGATAGAGATATGTATTTTCTTTTTAATGCTGTGTCACCCATACTGAAAGCTGTGGTCTTAGATTTTCACTAGAAAATACTTCCAGTCCTCCTTGCTTGCAATAAGAAAATTGTGTTAGCATTCTAACTGAACATATACTTCATAATTTTGCCACTTATAAACAGTATCTTTATTTACACAACTACAAACTAGACTTACAATTGAAACAAAAATAGATATAGATACATAGGTACCTGAACATCTGTATTTTAACAATTCTTTGATACTAAACATGTTAAGCACATTTTGCAATCATCATTAACCTTTTATGAATTTTTAGATCATATTTAACAAAAGTTCAGTCTTTTTTTTGATCAAATTCTTTATGGATAGAATTATGTGTAGAATATGTATCAACAATGTATGTTATGCTGAGGACAACCCTGCTTGCTGAAACTGAGGAGGAACTGAAGCTCTTGCTGCAGAGGGTCAAGGACTGCAGCCTTCTATATGGACTGAAGCTCAACATCAAGAAAACAATGTTCTCACCGCCGGTCCAATTGGGAGCATCAGGATGGATGGTGAAGAGATTAAAATTGTTCACAGCTTTAGTTTGCATGGCTCCACAGTCAACATTCTTGGCACCAACAGCCAGGGAATTAAAAGACTTGTTATGATGGGAAAATCTGCTGTTAGGGACCTCTCCAAAGTACTGAAGAGCAATGGTGTCTCTCTGGAGACTAAGATGTGTCTGATACGGGTCATGGTCTTTGCAATCACTTGTTATGTGTCAGAGAGTTGGACAATGACTAGGAAGGATAGATGGAGAATTGATGCCTTTGAGCTGTGGCGCTGGAGAAGAGTATTGAGGGTACCATGGACTGCTAGGAAAACAAACAGATTCAACCTGGAGAGGGTTAAACCTGGCTGCTTCTTGGATGCAAGGATCCTGAGGCTTCGTCTGACATATTTTGGACAGGTTGTAAGGAGGGACTGGTCCTTGGAGAGGGACATGATGCTTGGGAGGGTGGAGGGACAGCACAGGAGGGGAAGACACTCTGTGAGGTGGATTGATTCAGTGACTGGGGTAATCAGGATGGGTGTATTGGAGACAGTGTGATTGGCACAGGACGGAGCAGTGTTTAGGGCTGTTATAGATAGGGTGGCTATGAGTTGCATGCAACTCGACAGCATATAACAATAACAACATAAATCTATGCTGAAATCCTAACCTCCATATTTGTCAATTTAATTGGTTTTGCAAAAAGCTTTCTTTTGTTATATTAATGTATTCATTCTAACATAATAAGTCTTAGTCCTAAAAGTCTCTGAGAGGGGCATTTTTATAAAAAGATGCACAATAGAGATTGAGACACACATAATGGAAAATACCAGGTGAGGATGGCTCCATAAGGCAAGGAATAGCAAACATTCCCCTGAAGAACTGACAAGATTCTCTCTCCCCTAAAGAAAATGCCTCAATTTGAACTGCCGGTGTCCAAAATGGTAAGAAAACAATTTTTGTTCTTCAAAGTTACATACTTGAGCTACTTTAATTATGATAACATTAGAAAATCATGAGTCATTGTTGGTATAACTGATTAAATTGATAGCTGAACCCTAATCACTTCATCATTAGCGTCCTTTTAAGAAGAAAAGACGTGTGGTGGAAAAATGCAAGCTGAAAAAGGAGGTGGAAGTTGTAGTTGAGTAGGTACACCAAGAAATCTGAGTCTCCTAGAAGGGAGAAGAGTCAAGGCAAAATATATCCCTACGAGCTTCTGAAAGCATGATCTTTTTGATACCCTGACTTCAGATATCTAGACTTCAGAATAATGAGAGACTTAATTTCTGCGTTTGAAGTCACTCAGATTGTGATAATTTCTCACAATAACTAAGAAAACAAGGCACATACATTTATAAAACAATAACAACAACAACAAACAAAGCCATGGACATGACACTATATATTAAAAATAATATTAACTGAAGAATAGAAATGATCTAATGTCAATAAACTAGTGAATAAACAAACAAAATATGGTATAGTCATATAGCCACATATTACTGAACCTTAAACCTAAGAATAAAATGTTTAGGTATGTTGCAACATGGATAAGTTTTGAAAACTAAGTATTTGATGAAAAAAATAAGATGAAAAACTGTATATTAAATAATGTCATATATATATGTGTGTACATGTGTGTGTATATGTGCATGTGTGTGTGTGTAAAACTCCGTAATGTATGCAACCATTCTTGTTATGTGAGGTCGAGTCACCTGCAATTCATAGTGACTCTATGTACAACAGCCTTACCTCCAAGGAACAGCACCGTTTCACCCTCTCCAGGACGAACCTGTTTGTTCACCCAAAGAAATAGAAAACAAACATGTTGTTTTAAGGGGGAAAGGAAGAAGATAATTTCCTTACACATACAGAGTGTTTTATATTGATAGAATGTTTTCAAATTAATGTTGCACAATCACTATCCAGTAAAAGCCACTGAATTATACACTATAGAATGGTGAGTTATATTGTATGTTAATTATATCTCAGTTTAAAATAGTCCTTGCTGTAGTGGTTAGCAGCTGTGCTACAATCCCAAAGGCATGTAGTTTAAATCCATCAGCTTCTCTACAGGAGAAAAATGAGCAATATCCTCCCGTGTGATTAAAGTGCCTCTGAAAACCCGCTGGAAGGTCAGCTATGGGTCAGGACCAACTAGATGGTACACAACACCACCACCACACAATTCTAAGAAAAAAATGATCTTTAAATTGAAAGAGAATATTTGTAAGAAGTTCCATAATGTTCTATGACAGCTCAGAGAAAACTTTGCTGTTGTTGTTGTTATTTGCCATTGAGTCACTTGTGACTCATAGTGACCCTATGTACAAGAGCCCTAAAAGCCATTCTGTCTGTGCCAACCTCACCATCTCAAACATTCATTCCCACCACTCCACTCACAGAATCGATCCATCTCATCGAGGGTCTTCCTCTCCTGTGCCGTCCCTCCACTCTCCCAAACATGATGTCCCTCTCCGAGGACCAGTCCCTCCTTGCAACATATCCAAAGTATGTCAGACAAAGCTTCAGAATCCTTGACTCCAAGGAGCATTCCGGCTTCACCTTCTCCAGGACACACCTGTTTGTTCTCCTAGCAGTCCATGGTATATTCAACACTCTTCTCCAGCACCACAGCTCAAAGGCATCAATTCTCATTCTATCATCCCTATTCAGTGCAACTCTCTGATGCATAGCACGTAATTGTGAAGACTATAGCCTGGATCAGGCTTTATGATATTTTTAAATTAAGAATTAGACAAAATTAAATCTAAAATAGTCAAGAAAATGTTTAACTGAAAAGTCTCATTCAATGAAGATAATAATTCTTAAGGGCCAACATAAATGTAGATGTCATTAAGAATAGGGATTTTAGATGTTAGGATAATTTATGAAATTAAAAATTCTAGTTTGGGCTCAATTTTTCTATAGTCCACAAACAAAATTATCTTAAAACTAGATACACAAACTGTCAATACAGTCACATAATTTCATGTATCACACAGTAATATTAAAAATATCTTAATAATTTGCAGTGATAAATTTTCCATTACATTTTATGTACTATCATGTTCCTTGGAGATGAGTAAATTGGAATAATTTTTATTTTTATCTTTCACTAAATATCAAGGCTATCATTCTCTAAATTAATGTCACTACATTCCTAGGGTCCAGGCAGAATTAAGCTGAGTCTAAAGCTCTTAAGATAGTGTTGATATAAAAGAAATAAAGTGAATACAATTAATTTCTAAAAGTGAGAGAGCACCATGGATGATGCGATAAAGTACACACACGTTAGATGCTGATCAGATAATAATCAGTATATTTAGGAAATCTTTCTGTATTCTCTTTATTTGAAGTCTGTATTCTTCTATTTCTGGCCACTAAGCAGTCTGGTATTTTGAAAGTTAATTGTATTTGTCATATTATTCACCAGGCAGTGAAGCATGCACACAAATAGCTGGTCTAAAAATTGAAAATCATGATTATTAAGACATTTTTGTGAAATATTATCTTCAAATATTAATGAAAAAACCTAGAACTGATACAGTAAAATTTGTCACTTAGCAGGTCTGCAAATCCTTGTTCATGTTTTAACCATTACCAAAGAACAAGTTGGTAGAATATTTTGTTTATTAATTCATTACCCATACCTTATAAAAGAAAAGGTGCTGTCAAATTTCACTTATTCAACTTCATATTGCAAATGACATACAAATTTTAATTTTAATTATCTCTGCTGATTTGAATCTATTCTATGTGATTTATATGAATTCTGAAAGATATATATATGATAAAGATTAAAAAGAAGCTTGGAATATTCTTGTTTCTATAACAAATCTGTCTCTAAAATAGCAGATAAATTCCCCATTTTCGTACTGTCTGGGGTTCTAAGTAAGAAATAATGCAACTATATAGAAATTTTCATAGTCTTGAGAGTGTTCTAATGGGTTTGTTAGTGGTAAGGAGTTGTGCTATCAATCCAAAGACACAAGACTGGAATCCATCAGTCGTTCCATAAAAGAAACAATGGCAATCTTATTACTGAGACTGTGTGGAAATACAAGCAGTGAAAGATGGAAAAAAAAAACCCAACCAACAAAACAAAAAACAAATAAACAAAGAAACAAAAAAGCCCAACTCTTTTTATTGGAAGTTGGAAGTTCAGCAAAAGAGAAGACTCTTAGTTACATAGCTTTATAAGGACTACAGTAATTCCCTCCATTATGTCAGAGTGATGAGAACGATGCAGGACAGGACAAGAGTTCAGAGATGTTGTCATTAAAGTTGCTGTGAATTTTTCTTAACTCAGTCACAGATAATAACCACAATAAGAACCCTGCTTGGTGGCATAGTCTATAACAAGTTGTGCTATTACCCCAAAAGCTACTCTTTTCAAGAAGCCAAAATCCACCAGCATATATAGTTGGAAATATTTGGGACAGTCTTCTCCCACTGAGTACAGCTTTAGAAACCAAGAATATGTCACAATGAAGCTGCTGATGAAAAGCAAAGCTTGAGGACTTGATAGAATTATATTTATAAAAAGAGATGTAGCACTGAACCTACTTACTTTTCTAGCCTAACAAATTTGGAAGATAGTTGCTGCCAATCTTTTGAAAGAGATCCATACTTAGGTCTATTCCAAACACGACACTAACAAAATGCATAAATTGCCAAGAATATTAATATCACACACATCATTGTTATTGTTGTTGTATACTATCGAGCCAGAGCTGACTCAAACTTGACCCTCCATGGATTTTCAGAGGCAGTGCATGGTAGGAAACTCCCATTTCTATCCTGTGAATCTGCTAGTAAATTTGCATCCCATGTTTTTGGGTTGACAATGCAACTCTTTACAACTAGCTAATAAGAGCTCCTTATACGAGTAATATCATCCTGAAAAGAATTTAAAAATTGTTGCATCAATAAATCTACAGAGAAATGCTGAAAAAATGACATACATTCACAAGAAGATCAACAGATATAATTTCTGAAATCAGATGTTTTCTCAAAGCAAAGAATATTGATGTTTGCTTATGCTTTCCTCACATTTGATTATGTGGAACAATACAGAGTATAGATAACATTGTGAAGAATGAGAATCCCAAAACCCTTAATGGAGTGTATATACAAATTTGCATACAAGAAAAGTCAGTAATTCACCCAGAATAAGGGTGTAAGTATTAAAATCAATAATGGTAGGTGTTAATATTTTATCTTTTCATCATATTATTAAATTAGTATGCTAAGAATATCTATGAGAATTTGGACGATATAAAAGAATAGAACGTAAAGACTAGAAGACTCATTAACTACATGCAAAATGCAAATGACACTACATTGCTTACAGAACTTCAAGAAATTAAAAATGATGTGAAGCATTTACTAATGAAGTCCAAATGCCTGTGGTGTTAGGATTTTTGAGAATGACTTTGCTAACCTTTGCCTTAGCCCTTCCTCTCCAGAAGGACATGGTTTCCAACTGCCCCAATTGCAGACACATGGCTTTCCATTGATCAATGTCTTTGCCTCATCAACAGCTGTGACATCCATATAAGAAAGGAAGTTGAAACAGTGGCAAAATGTAGCCTGATGAAGCCAAATGTAATCAAGGACAGTGACCTTGATATGGACCCAGGGCCAGAGACCTTGAGACAAAGCCAGAGCCAAAAGTTTTGCATCTTGGATGATTGAGAGAAGAACTGCCTTGAGATTTTTATTTATTAAAACTGGACTTTCTCTGTGTGATATCACTTGTCTCCCCTACCTCCAACTTGTTTCCCTAATAAACCCCACAACTGTGAGTAAAAAGAGGTGTCATAAAGTCTGTGTGGTCATTTGCAATAAATTTTAGGTCCAAAAGTCATCCAAATCCAGCAATCAGTATAAGTAGGTGCAGCAGAGTGGAGGTCACGTCCAATATTACAGGGATCAGTTTTATATTGTAGATGTTGTTGATGGGGAAAGTTCCCCTTTGTAGAGTTAGTAGAGGATAGACCCAACCCTCTCCACATTGTGTGTGTCAGAAATAATGGGATTCCTGACAATGCGTCTGGATTTGTAGAAACATGGAGTTTGTAAACTTGGGTTCTAGGAAGTACAGCTAAGATGGTTACTCCCATTGCAACAAATGGAAGAAGAGGGCCTGGAAAAGCCACTATTAATGGGATGAAAATCAGGGGTTCAGGGTCATATACATACAAGTGGGATACAATTTAGGACAATATGTAAGAAGTAGGGACCTGCAACAACAGTAACAACTTAAGGGCAGAGAGTGAAAATGAAATTGAACATTTCATTGAAAGCTTATATATTAAGGTTTTTGTTGATTAAGCTTTATGATTATTATTGTCTCTGTCATGTTTCTTCCATATAGTAATGTTAAAACATATTGCAATATATAACATGGGAGAAGGCTAAGTAGTATCTTCCTGTGTTTTTAACTACTTTTGAAAACCCACTGTAGGGTTAAATTTGGGTTGGTTCCAACTCAACAGTACACAGCACAAACAACAAAAATATATCATGAATACAGTGATTTGTAGAAACTATCCACTTGATGGAGATTGATGCATTTTTCTATTTAGTAATGTTAACAGATACTGTTATATTGTGATATACTGTAGATTGTGTAAAGCATGTATGTATATATAACTGGATATACTCAAAGGGAAAGTTTGCCCTGAAGAAATGTAGAAAGTAGTAGAATTTTATAGAGAGCATGAGACTTCAACTGGGAAAATTAAACTCCACATAATACTTTGAAGAGAGTTGCATTTTAAACAAGACAAGTAGAAAAAGAGATGTTGCCAATTCACTGAGGCAAGATAAATCTCATGCCTATCAAATCAACTTTCCATGACTTGAAGACAAAGGAAGCTGGCTAGCATGCTTAACTCGTGGTGACTACCTGAGTCTATTTGATGAGTGGAAGTTGGAACCACACAAAAATGAGGCTACACACTGAGTTTGGACATGGTCCTTTGGTACTGACCATTTAGCTTGATGAATGGACAAGTGAATAAGTTTTGCTCACCTGTGTGGCGGGGGACCCTGGAGATACCTAACATGTTGATAACTCATGTGAGGTTAAGACTGAGTGAAGGGATCAGGTGATGTAAAATGCCAAAATAAGTGTATACTCCTGAGTTTGCAGCTAATATTCATTTGAAACTAGCCATAGATGTTTGAGGACAAGTTGACTAGATCCAAACCAGATACAGAGAAGATGTTTCTTTCTGTGAACTAGTGCTGACTGTTGTAATCTAATAGTTTGTCCTTAACGGGACCTTTGTTTACAAATGCAAATGGTTAAAATATCAACTGTAATAAAAGAGTCTTCAAATTAAAAGACATGCTTGTTTCCTCAGAGTATTGTTTTTTAAAGGATAGGCAAATCAGTAACTCCGTACCTAAAAGGGAATGATTAAAAGGTGAAGTAGCTGGCTTACACATTTCATGAATGAAGATGATTGTAAGGGAAAGGTTGATCATTTGGATATGGAGTACAATGGCTAGACAAGTAACGGAGATATGTATGATGTTAAGATTTTTGAGAATGGCTTTTCTATCAATTGACTTACCACTGCCCTAAGAGCCATGTGTCGAGCTTCCTCAACTGTAGACACATGGCTTGGTATTTACCAACATTTTCAACATCATCAAAAGCTGCATGACCAATATAAGAAGAAGAGCAACCAGACTATAAAAAGACTGTAGCAAGGTACAACCTGATGGAGCTTCATGGAACCAGGGTTGCTGCCTTTGAGATCTGGCAAGAGCCAGAGCCCTTGAGACTGAGCCAGAGCCAGAGCCAGAGGTTTTGCTTGCTGAATGGCCAAGGAAAGATAAGATTCCTGTATATTGAACCTGCATTTCTCTGTATAGCATCCTTTGCATTCAGCCTGTTTTCCTAATAAACTCCACAACTAGGGGTGAAAAGAGGTGTTACAAAGTATGTGTGGCCATTTGTAATGGATTTCTGATCCAATAATATGTAGGGTAGGTGCAGCAGAGATTAAACCTTTCAGGGATCAGTTTTATACTCTAGATGCTGTTGATGGGGACAGTTCCCATTTGTGAAGTTTGTTGAAGTCAGACTCAGTCATCTCCACATACCATTATTTCTTTTACAACGCACAGTAAGAAGAAAACAAAAATATTCACAACTGAACCAAGTCTGTTTCATGAGAAAGTAAGAAAATCTTGAAATTGTCAAAGATTTTCCTTTACTTGGATTCATTATTATTATCCACTGAAGCAGCAGTCAACAAATCAACAATGTAATTTGTTGAGTAAATCTGTTGAGACAAAGTTTATTTAAAGTATAAAAAGGCATGCACACCCATGTGTATTGCAGCTTTCTTCACAGTAGCAAAGAGTTGGAAACAACCTAAGCGCCCATCAACAAACAAATGAAGAGAGAAGCTCTGGTATATTCACACAATGAAATACTATGCTGCATTGAAATCAAGGAAGTCATAAGATATTATACACAATGGGTGACCCTGGAGGACATTATGCTGAGTGAAATATCTCAGTCACAAACGGACATATATTGCACAGGGCCATTGTTGTATAATGGGACTGATATTGTGGTTGAGGGAAGACTGAGAAAGATGGGTTCAATAGTGTATACTGCATTGAAACAGATGAGGGAGAGAACTGTTTAAAAGGGATATATGATTAGGTATTATTGTCATGATAGGAGTCCAGAACAAAGGCTGCATAGTGGAGTGGATCTGGGTGGAGGGATTGTATAACAATGAAAGAATTTTTCCTTTCCTTTTAAAAGAGAAGAGCTAATTTGGGGTGGGGGCAAGTGCAACAATGAAGGAATGAAAAGCTTAAGTCTCTGTAAACTTTCATTAAAATTAATTAAAAAATATGAAAAAGAAAAGGGGTCACCTTGAGGATATGACTAAAACTATGACATTTTCAATTGTCTCACGTATTGGCAAAATTTGGACAATAGGGGGGAAAGTTATGCCTTGAATTACAGTAATTGGTAAAGAATATTAAATATGTTCTGATCGTTCATAAGAACAAATGTCTTACAAACATGTCTCAAAAAAAAACTATACTCCTTCTAAGTAAGCCAGAACATTCCTTAAAAGCAAAAATTATGAGACTTTGTTTCACTTATATTTTACGTGTTAGCAAGAAAGGTGACTCTTTGAGGAACCATATAATTTTTGATAAAATAGAAAATAAGTGCAAAATGAGGAAGAATGAATTAACAGAGAGAGTGTAACAATAGGTTTAAATATAACAATAATGTCAGGTAATCTTTTACTTTAGCATCACTATGAGTCAGAATTAACTGACATTTTACAGCAACAAGTTGTAA
The DNA here is from genome assembly GCF_000299155.1 of Elephantulus edwardii. Taxonomy (NCBI): domain Eukaryota; kingdom Metazoa; phylum Chordata; class Mammalia; order Macroscelidea; family Macroscelididae; genus Elephantulus; species Elephantulus edwardii. Next base: position 26,068,661 of record NW_006399754.1, read on the forward strand.
ATTGTATAGTTCTTCTCATTCTCTTTGTGATCAACGAGATATTATTGACTCTAGTGAAAGACACTATTGGCATTGGTAGTTAATACCATGCGAAAAGTAGACTATTTCTGCTGGTGAATGTTAACTATGTGAGAGTTTCTATAAAACAAGTAGCCATAAAAAACTATTATGAATAGCTATGCTATTCTATTAAAATACAGGTGATGACATGGTTCTTTCCTTTATTAATGGGAATAAACTTCTTTATTCCCTGATGCATTGTCTCTTTTCCAATTGATAGCATCAGGATGGATGGCGAAGAGATTGAGATTGTTCACAGCTTCAGTTTGCTCGGCTCCACAGTCAACACTCTTGGCACCAGCAG
>NW_006399754.1:26069623-26074781 GCF_000299155.1 Elephantulus edwardii
TGATTACCCTGTGCTAAGGAGTTCTGGTGATCTGGTCCATAAGGAAATGTATTGTTAGCCCACTGGCTGTGCTTCCCTAGTGATCTGAATCTACCAATTTCACCGTAATAGAAAAACAGACACTCTCCTGCAGTGCAATTTACAACATTAGAAAACCATATAGAGGGTTGGCTCTGAGTGGGTTTCAACTAGATGTCAAAGAGTGAGTGAGTACAAGAGCTCTAGTGGCCCAGTGGCTATCAAGTATGGCTACGAACCAAAAGGTCAGCAGTACAGATTCCCTAGCTTACCCACAGGGAAAAGATAGGCAGTGCATTTCTATAAAAAATACACATCATTGGAAATCTAATCGAAGAGTCTCATGTGTCGAATCAACTCATTGGCATTGAATTGTTTTATGGAATTCTAGCTATGAGAATCTTAATCTAATACCTATTGATCCCTCAGCATAATAGATCTTCAATTCTGCTTCTTCTCAAGAAAGAAAACAAACCACGTTGATAGGCAACATGGTTGTTGTTGTTGTTGCTACCATTAGGTGCCATTGAGTCACCTATGGTTCATAGCAACCTTATAGACAGTAGAATTGAATCTTGCACTTGACTGTTCCATCCTCACCACCTCTGGTATACTCAAGCTTATTGCTAGAGTCACAGTATCAATCCAGCACATTGCTGGGGAAGAGTGTTCTCTTCCTCAATTTTTCTGACCCTCCACTTTCCCCATATGTCTTCTACAAAAGACTGGCCCCTCCTAAAAAATGTCTTCTATGAAGTATGAGAAATGAAATTTCACGCTCCTTGATTCAAAGGAGCAACTTAGTTGCTCTTCCTCCAGGATAAACTCATTTGTTCTTTTGTTAGTCCACAGGGTATTCAATACTCTTCTCCAATACCACAACATAACAGCACCAATTCTTCTTCTGTCATCCTTATTCATTGCCCAACTTTCAGATACATAAGAAATACTTTTGCCTTAACAGGTATGTGTTAAAGTGTTTGCTACTATATCTCTTTACATGCATTTAGCAATTTATTATTTCAGAGTTACAAATGTATTTATATACAAATGTACTACCAAAGAATACATATTGACAAAAACGTTGTTGTCTTTGTGTGCCATCTAGTCAGAACCAACTCAAATCACTAGTGGATTTTCAGAGGTAATAAATCAGGCTGGAGATTATCCAGCCTTCTTCTCCCTCAGAGAGGCTTATGTATTTAAGCTGCATGCCTTTGGGGTCACAGTGCATCTTCTTACCACTAGGCCGCAATGGTACATATTAAATAGTACAGTCAAAAATAAATTATTGCCTCAGATCCTGTAAATGTGATCATATAATGCAAATACAAACCACTAAATTATTACTTTTTTATTTGTGTACATAATACATTTTTTACTAGTCTATCAAATTTTAGGATCCTATTAGTGTTTTCCATGACTTCTAAATATATAGACGGCAGTTTGTGAGCCTTCAACTGTATAATTATATAGAAATAAAGAAAGCAATATGTGAGGAATTAATTGCTTAACTAGAGTTTCCACCTTTTCTTGTGACTTTTGTCCAACTGGAACGAACACCTGGCATGAAAAACAAAAAAAGGAGGGGTGTTTTAGGGGGATTTATGTGAGTTTGGCATATATTCATATAGATAATTGTTTACACCAAAAACCTAATTGTCCTTTTAACAAGCAGCTGCTGTCTACTCTCTAGCTCATTCTTTGATAGGTATTATCTATAGCCATACTCACTTCAAATTTTTTAAAAAAATATGTATTTTCTCTTTTCATAATTACTATTTTCATAAAAAATGCAATGCCCTATTTCAATAATATTCAGATTCAAGCATAATAATTGCGTATTGTCACTCTCATCCAAATTACCAGTAACTTCCTTGGTGATTCAATAATTTCCCTGCCCGGGAGAAAAACACATAATCACTTATAAGTGTGTTTGTATAGGTAGTAAAGACCAAAGGCACTTTACATTTTAAACATAACCTCATAATATACCAAAATAGTTAACCCAGAACTATTTGATATTACTAAGATATGATGAAGAAAAGGGAAAGAGACCTAGACCTTTTCTCTTTTATTACATTCACTCCTAATTTCTTGAACACAATAGCCAAGCTATTTTACCCACACTATCTTTTTGTATTAATTTTTAAAAAGAGAGAGAAAGAGGAAATTTGGTACATTATGTGTTAGAATTGATAGTAAAAGAATACGTTGTTTCAGGTTAATTAAAATTTGAAGCAATTCTAAAATTTAATATTGTTTATAATATTAACCAAGCAACATACTTGAAAAATATTAAACAATTTATCATTTCTACTTTACATTTTTATGTATTTATCATGAAAATAATAAGTAAATATCTGAGGAAACAAAATAGTCTGCAAAGCAATTCTATTTATGTCAATTTTTCATCGACAGAACAAAGTAAATGTTGTTGACTTCACTAAATTATAGTTTTAAAATAGTTTGTGTCTCTGACACACCTACCCCCATTTGACTGAGTCAATCCATCTCGTTGAGGATCTTCCTCTCTTGCACTGTCCTTCCACCCTTCCAACCATGATATCCCTCTGCAAGGACCAGTCTCAACTTGCAACATGTCCAAGGTATGTCAGATGAAGCTTCAAAAGCTTGCCTTCAAGGAGGAGCCTGGTTTCACCCTCTCCAGGATGAACATGTTTATTCTCCTAGCAGTCCATGGTATATCCAATACTTTTCTCCAGCACCACAACTCAAAGGCATCAATTCTCCTTCTATTATCCCTAGTCAATGTACAGCTTTCTGGCACATAGTAAGCAACTGCAAAGACCATGGCCCTGATCAGACACACATTAGTCTCCAGACTGGAATTATTACTCTTCAGTACTCTGGAAAGGACCTTGACAACAGACTTCCCCAATGCAATTTCTATTTTAATTTCTTCTGCTAATACCAATAATAGTGCATATATTTGAATGATAGTGGTATTCACTGGACTTCCTTGTATGCGTATAGATATTATCCTGTCACTGACAATATTGTACTTCAAGATAGATCTAGCAATGGCTTTTTTAACTATGAAAGCAACTCCATTTTTCCTCACTTTTTCATCTCCAGAGTAATATATCATATGGTCATCCGACTCAAAATGCCCCATGCCAGTCCATCTCATCTCACCAATGCCTAGTATGTCAATATTTATGCGTTCCATTTCTTCCTTAACAATATCAATTTTCCTACATTCATGGTTCTCACATTCCATGTCCCAATCACCAGTGTCTGCTTACAACTGTTCCTCTTCCTTTGTATTTCCATACTTGAAAACTTAACCTCCTTTGCCATCTCTGTTATCTAAATGTTGTACATAGGGTTTTCAGAGGCCTGCTATTTCAGAAGTGGATGGCCAATCCTTCTTCCTAGTCTGTCTTAATGTGAATGTTCAGATTAAGAGAAGTATTAGACAGACCAGCAAGTTAAAGGTATATCCCTTCTTGCAGAGTTAACTTTAGTGTCAGTGTTGTCCCTGCCTTTCTCACATGCACCTTTATGCACTTATTTCCTGCTTCACCATCCCACAGGATATCCATCCACTTCTACCCCTTCCCTTCACATCTATCTCCCTTTCACCAGCCCTCCATCTAATAACTTATATATGAAGCTTCCATGGCTTCTGTGATTTCAAACACATCAGCTGATGGTAGTTCCTTATGTTGGGATCAGTGTCTCTGAAGTATAGTCGCAATATTTATCGGTCAAAGGGGAAAGTCTGCTGTTAGGGACCTCTCCAAAGTGCTGAAGAGCAGTGGTGTCTCTCTGGAGACTAAGGTGCGTCTGATACAGGCCATAGTCTTCACAATCACCTGTTATGCATCAGAGAGTTGGACAATGACCAAGGAGGATAGAAGGAGAACTGATGCCTTTGAGCTGTGGTGCTGGAGAAGAGTACTGAGAACACCATGGACTGCTAGGAAAACAAATAGATTTGTCCTGGAGAGGGTTAAACTGGGTGGCTCCTTGGAGGCAAGGATTCTGAGGCTCCGTCTAACCTACTTCGGACATGTAGTGAGGAGAGACGGGTCCTTGGAGAGGGACGTCATGCTTGGGAGGGTGGAGGGACGGCGAAGGAGAGGAAGGCCCTCTATGAAGTGGATTGATTCAGTGACTGGGATAATTGGGATGGGAGTGTCAGAGACAGTGCGATTGGCACAGGACAGAGCGGAGTTTAGGGCTGCTGTACATAGGGTCGCTATGAGTCGCAGGCGACTCGACGGCACATAACAACAACAACAACAATACCAATAATGTTGACTGTGGAGCCAAGCAAACTGAATCTGTTAACAATCTCAGTCACTTCACTGTCTTCATGATGCTGCCAATTGGCACAGTGGTGAGAATCTTTGTTTTCTTGATGTTGAGTTGAATCCATACTGAAAGCTTCAGTTCTTGACCTTCTACAGCAAATGGTGAAGGTCCTCCTCAGTTTCTGGAAGAAAAGCTGTATCATATGCATAACACAAGTTGTTGCTGCGTCTTCCTCCCAGCCTGATGTGACATTTCTCTTTCTAGAGCCCAGCCTCCCACATGATCTTTTCTGCATAAAGATTGAAAAGATATGGCAATAGGATACATTACTGGTGTGCACCTTTTCTGATTTTGAACCATGCAGTATTTCCTTGCTCTCTTCTGACTACTGCTTTCTGGTCACATATAGGTTTTGCATTAGCACAATCAAGTGTTCTGAGATTCCCTTTCTTCTCAGAGTCAGCCAGTTTGTTGTGATCCACACAGTCAGATGCCTTTGTATAGTCAACGAAGACAGACATTCCTCCTGTACACTTTGTTTTCAGCCAAGATCCATCTAATATTGGGTATAATATTTTTAGTACCGTGGCCTCTACTTCCCAGCCTGCACATAGGGTCACTATGAGTGGCGGGCAACTCCACAGCACATAACATCAACAGGAACAATAGTATCAGCATTTATTTTTCATTGCCATAAAATAGAAATTGACTCTTAGCTGACTCACCATTGGGTTCTGAACTATGCATCCCGCGGTAGAGATTGTCCATCTCTACCCAGTGGAGTTGCTGGTGGATTTGAACCACCAGAGGTATATGTAACATTTTAAGTAGCAGAACAACTCCTTATGAGTATAGC
>NW_006399754.1:26075971-26076993 GCF_000299155.1 Elephantulus edwardii
ATGTGCCATCATGTCACCCTCTATGCCAAAGCTCTGAACTCTGCTCTAACCTAAGCCAATTTGACATGCCTTCCTCCATTACTCCAGTTACTGAGTCAATCCACTTAATGCAGGCTCTTCCTTCCTTGCATTGTCCCTCCACCCTTCTAAGCGTGATGTCCTTCTCCAAGGACTGGTCCTTCCTGGGAACATGCCCAAAGTATGTGACGTAAAGCTTCAAAATCCTTGCCTCCAAGAAGCAGCTTGGTTTCACCCTCTCCAGGACTTGCTTGTTTGTTCTCTTGGCCATCCATGATATGTTCAGTATTTTTCTCCAGTGCCACAACTCAAAGACATCAATTCTTCTTCTATTGTTCTTAGTCATTGTCAAGCTCTCTGATGTATAGGAAGTAATTGAGAAGACCATGGCCTGTATCAGGCACACCTTAGTCTCTAGAGTGGCATCATTGCTCTCAAGTGCTCTAGAAAGGTCCCCGAGAGTAGATTTTCCTAATGCAATTTGTTCTTTGATTTTCTGACTCCTGATGCCAAGAATGCTGATTGTGGAACCAAGCAAGCTGAAGTAGATAACAATCTTAGTACCTTGCTTGTCTATCATAATGTTGAAAATTGCCTCAGTGGTGAGAATCTTTGTTTTCTTGATGTTGAGCTTCAAGAGCACCCCTTTCAACAATGTATTTCCTTCCCTAACTTCACCATTTCATTATTTTTTAAACATTCTTTTCCCCCCATCATTATAATCACTATATCAATCCATCTTGTTGAAGGTCTTCTTCTCTTATACAATTCTTCATATTTTTAATCATGGTCTCTTTTCCCAAGGAATAGCCACTCCTAACAACTTGCTCAAAGTAAGTGAGATGAGGGTTTACCATCTTTGACTCCAAGAAGCACTTCGTTGCATATTCTCCAAGACATACTTGTGTGTTCTTTTAGCAGAATAGAGGATATTCATACTCTTGTCCAGCAAAGTAATGTGAATCCATCGATTCTTCTTCTGTCATCCTGAGTCACTGTCCATC
>NW_006399754.1:26080163-26100707 GCF_000299155.1 Elephantulus edwardii
AAATTAATTAAAAAAATAAATTAAAAAAAGGTATTGAGACAGAACACATCCCTGGGGTACACCCTTCCCAATTTTGAACCATGCAGCATTACCCTGCTCTGTTCTGATAATTGCCTCTTGGTCCAAGTTTAGGTTTCGCATTAGCTCGAGCAGATTTCCTCAATGCAACACATTTTTATTTCTTCACTGCTGATACCAGCTCTGTTGACTGTAGATCCAAGGTAGACTAAATGACAATCCCAGTTTTTTCTCCCTCAATTATTATGTTGCCTATTGGCCCAGTGTCTGGAAGCTTTGTTTTCTTCAATCTGAGATATAATTCATATCGAAGGCAATAGTCTTTGATCTCCTGTAGCAAAAGTTTTAAGATCTCTTCACTTTCAACTTGCCAGATTGTGTCATTTGGATAAAGGACGTTGTTGGTGAGTCTGCCTCTGATCCGGATGCCACATCCTTCATACAGCTCGTCACAGGCAAGTTAATTCTGACAGAGTTTCATTTATTTCTGTTAAGTCATGATAAAAAGCCCTGGGTTTTCAGTGGTTACAGCTGCTGAGAGAATCCTCAATTGTTCAAATCCACTAGATGCTCAGAAAATTATGTAGAAGTTCCTTCTCATAAAAAATGTTCAGCCTTGAAAACTCTGTGAGACAGTTTCACTCTATTCTGTAGGGTTGCTACAAGCCAGGACTGACTTACAGACATGGGTAAACCTTGATAATGACACCTCCCAGACAGAGTTTAGTTAGAGTTAAGAAAGCCACCACACGTGAGAAATCTTGCCTTTGAGAAGTAAGCAGTGCTCTCAAATAGCTCAGGCCAGCTCAAACCACTATTGAGAGTTTGCATTTCTACCTAATGTATAGTCATTGTTGTGTACCATAGAGTCAGAAGCAACCCACAGCTGACCCTCCTGCAGGTTTTCAGAGTCAGGTAATCTCATGGGAAGAGATTGCCTGTCCCTTCTTCATGCAGCAGCTTGTGGCTTCATACCAGGTGTCTTTGGCATGGCAGTGGATTTACATTTATAAAAATTATTGGGAGATCTTGCCAAAACATAGATTTCAAGTCAATATATCTGGAGTAGAAATGCACATTCTTAGGAAGAAAAGAATCAAACTATAAGGAACCATATCATAGACCTGAAAGGAGCTCAATAAACGTTAGTTTATTTCATTTCAGAAGACTTAAAAAAAAAAGATTGTTTAGGTATGTTCAACTTTAAAACTCCCAGTTACAATGGGTTTTATTATTATCTGGAAGGGGTTTTCAAAACAAGTGAAGCAATAAGCATCTTCAAAAACCTACAGTTGTTCCCTCCCCCAACCCCCTGCAGAGATAAATAAACTCTTTTAACTTTAAAAAATTTAGAAAGGGTTCTGTGACTGCTTGCCAAGAAAGGCAACAACTATGATGTGTGAAGCCTCCAGGAGTATAGGAAATACATTCTCTCTGCTCTGATTATCCTTAGATTTGGCACAAGTTTGAGGAAAACTTACTATACAAGAGTAGGAGGTGAAAAGCAAAGACTTCCAAGTGTTCACAAATGACACGAATGTGACGAGAGTTTTAACAAGATCAGGAATGTGTGAAGAACTCTTTCTAGATTCACATCATACCTTTTGAATTATTGTTGTAAGTCACTTATATTTTTGTTGGTCGTTTTCTTATTTTTAACATAAAAAATATTACGAGTACAGCAGGCTATTTATCTATGTTGTCTTTAACCTTTATCTGCTGCCGATGCCTCTCTGAAAACAAATAAATGTTCTAAAAGACAGTGTGGCTCCTCCTCACTTTATAAACTCAGCTCTTCTCTAGAAAGATTGGATCTGCTTTGCTTTTAGTTCCCCTGCCTACTGACGGATCCTTTCCACAGTTTTTAGGGACCTCGGGTGGTCTAGTGGTATTTAACTGTGCTGCAGTCCCAAAGTCACACAGTTCAAATCTACCAGCTGTTCTGTGGCAAAAAGGACGGGCAGTCTCCTTTCATGTGGTTGACTCTCTCTGAGCACCTGCAGAATGGTCAGCTATGAGTCAGTTCCAACTCAACAGTACTCCACAACAACAATAGTCTTCGAGACTTGGCCCAGCTCTATGATTTTTCTTACCTCTGTAGAAGCTACACTGTCCTTCTACTGTTACTATCACTGTACATGCCAAGAATGCAAACTATTGCTGTTGCTAGGTGCCGTTGAACTCTGTATGACTCAGAGTGACTCTGTGAAGAGCAGATTTGAACCCTGTCCTCTCCTACACCATGCTTATCATCCCTGACACACTTGAGGTCACGGACAAGTTTCTCTGTCAAACCAGGTCGCTGAGAGTCTTCCTCTCCTTAGCTGACCCTCCACCTTTCCAAGCATGATGTTCCTTTCCAAGAAATTGCCTTTCCTAACAACTTGCCCAAAATGAGAGGGAGCATCACCATCCCTGTCTCGAAGGAGCACTCTGGTTGCACTTTCTCCAAGACAAATTTATTTTTTCTTTAGTGGTCCATAGTAAATTCAGTACTTTTCTTCAATACCACAACCAAAAGGGATTATTTTTTTCTGTTGTCCTTGTTCATTGTTCAGCTCTCAGATGCATAGTAAGCAATTGGCAAAGTTATGGCCTGAATCAGGTTCACCTTAGTCTTTAATTTATCACCCTTACTCTTCAAGATATTGGAGAGGTCCTTAAAAGCAGACTTTATCAGTGCTATATGTCTTCTGATCTTTTAACTTCTGGTATCAAGATGTTGACTGCAGGTTCAATTATGATGAAATAATTAACAATTTCAATCTATAATGAGTTTGCCTATTGACGCAGGGGTGAAATCTGTAGATCATAAATTTAGATGTTTAGGCTACAATTGGACTCTTGTTCCCATGAAGGTACAACAATTATGATTTCCAATATTGTATTCAAATTGTGAGGAGAAGCATGTTTTTACATGGTCATCCTGTCCTAACGCAATAGCCTGGAACTTCTGGATAGAAAACTCAGGTGGAGTAGTCTGAGGGAACTGTGTTGCAAGAGAAAAGAAAAGTGGCACCTCTCTGGTGGATTGGGTCCGCCAGCTGTTCCTCAGAAGAAAAATGGACAAGTACTTCCTGGGTGATGTACAGCCTCACAAACCAAGTAGAGGGTCCGCTATGAGTCTCTTCCACTGGACAGCAATGAGTTATTTGTTTGTTGTTCTAGATAGAACATACAGAATAGTGTGCTCACCTCTCAAGCCATGGCAGTCACTGAAGCTCTCTGCTACATGGGTGAGGATTGAGAGATTAAGCAGTCCAAAAAGTTAGAGCAGTCATGATCAAATTTTTCTTTCACTTCGCTATTCAGAATTACCGGGTAACTTTATACCTTTTCAAAACTATCAACCATGACCAGAGGGAAAGGAGAATATCAACTGATGTAGGGTAAACTAGGTCAATAATGGTATAAAGAAGAAAAACAATGGTGGGTTTTGCATAGCAAACTCTCAGAAGTAGCATTGCAACATCAGGAAGTTAATTGGGTTATCTGTCTGTATGGACTTTGAGAGTTTGCTATGTAAAATCCACCATTATTTTATTTCATCATACCATTATTGACCTAGTAGTTATTCCAATATTAACTGAAAATGACCTTTATTTTCCATAGAATATTTTAAGTTACAGTTATTCTTATTCAGTTATGAATTAATAAACATCAATATGTGAAACAAATAATTTAGTCATTTATAATTCATCCTTAAATAAAAAAATAAATAAAATATAATGCAATTTATTTTCCACAAAATATCTTGATAAAACATACAAATTAGAATGTGTGAAAAAGAGACAAAAACAGATACATACAGGTTTAGGTTGGAGGATGGTTATTCAGAAGATAATTTTTATTGCCAGGAGTCAATGGATAAAAGCCCTATAATTAGAAGAAGAACATGGTACCCAAAAAAGAGAGACTACCAAATTACTTGTAGTCTCTCTCTACAGAGAATGAAATAATGAATGAAAATAATAATTATCATCATCATTATTATTATGAGGTACAATATAAAATTATACACGGTCCTTCAGCATAACACTGTGCTCTAAAGCAGACACAGCTGTCTGTCACTGCCATGGAATAAAACAGGGATTTGGAAACTGAAATGAAAAAAGAGTGCAAAAACTCCACACAATGGCTCCATTCTTAGAGAAGTCTGTTGTTCTTCTTGATTCGAGAGGGAAGTTTTAAATTGCTGAAATGAAGAAATACAGAAAAAAAATCAGATCTGACAAGAAAGAAAAAATTGTACAACTATAAATAATAAATGTGAGATAGAGACTCTTCCTTTCTAAATAAGCCTGAAGTTTATTTTTTCTCTTTAGAAAATTGTAGGATCCATAATGATTATATTAAGATTTGATGCATATTTTTCCCACTTTGAGAATCATGTAATGATTTCTCCAAGAACACTCTTAGTGCAATGATTCTAATATTAATTAATATGTTCTTATGAGAGTTCCTATTTTATCAATACAGAACTATTTCTTTACAATTACATGATCATATTATAATTAGTACTATATTTATATCTATGTTAATTTGAAATGTTATTGACACTCCATTCATATTTCTCCATGTCAAACTTCATTATAAGTGAGAGTCCAAGTGAAATTTCATCATCTCTAATAATATCCCCCTAACCTGTTTCTTGTATTTTATTTTACTTCAATCTGCAATCAATAGCCATGGCCGTAGCAGTCAAGAAATAAAATTATATATTGCTTTGGGAAAACCTTCAAAATGCTGTTTAAACTGTTAAATAGTAAAGATATCCCTTTGAGAATTAATGTTTACCTCACCCAAGAGAGGGCATTTTTCAGTTTTTTTTCAGATGTGTATAAAGGCTGGAGACTGTAGAAGAGGTAAGACATTTGTTAGCCAAGGATATTTAACATACCATAGACTGTCAAAAGAATTGGGAAAAAACACCAAACAATTTTGAAGATGTACAGCGAAAATGATCTTTGTGAGTGAGAACAGCGAGACTTTGATTTCCGTACTTTGGACATACTATTAGGAGGAACCAATTCCTAGAAAAGAGTATCATGCTTGGTCAGAGAAAAAGAATACACTCTGTGAAACGGATGGATCCGGTAGCCCCAACAAGGAGGTCAAATGTGATGATGCTTGTTAGGATGATGAAGGGTTCGTCAGTATTTTGTTCTGTTGTACACAAGGCTACTTGAGATGGAACTTGTTTAACAACACATACAAAACAACAACCACTACAATGAAAACCCAACAAAGCCACTTAATGGCATTATCACTCTCTTCTAAAGTCTGAACATATTAAAGTCATGCTCTGTTGGTGATATCACCCAGGTTCTTCAATCATAGCAACTGTACAGACAGAGCAGAATAAAACTGTAAAAATGGGCTTCCTAAGCTGTACTCCTGATAGGAGAAGTTCATCGATGAAGTTGTCTTCTGAAGAACAAAAGCTGGGTTCAAACAGCTGACCTTTCAGTCACGAATTTCACCATGGCACCAGTTGTTGTGGTTACGTGCCTCCTAGTTGACCACACCTCTTAGCCACCCTAGGAACTCCGACTGAGAACCTTGCTCTCCAGCGTCAACGTCACCATTTCTGTCACCATACCTGACATCATTGTCACAGTCATTGTGTTAATCCTTTTCATCCGGGGTCCTTTTCTCATATGCTGATCTTCTACTCTTCCAAATATGATGTTCTCCAATATGACACATTATAAAAATGATGAAGATATTTCTCTGTCGTGTTGCAACAGAGAAGGAAGGTGAAATTGGTGGTACAGCTTTATCTAAACTTAGGAGAAACAAAAATCTGCCAGTTGAAATACAATTGTAATCTAGTGCCATGGAATGGCATGATGGTTGATGTTGTTAAATGCCATCGAGTCTTAGGCGACTCATAGTGACCCTATGAACTTTCTTCGTTTCTCCAAGTTCATAAGGTTTCTGGAGGCAAGCTATTTCAGAAGTAGATGCCACTCCTGCTTCCAAGTTTGTTTTAATCTGGGAGCTCCATCAACACTGTCCGCCATGGGTAACCATTCTTGCATTTGACTCATCAGTGTCACAGTGTTCAGCTTCACAGCAACCACAGATTACCTCCATATGGCAGATCGACAGAGCAGTGCTATACCACCTAGAAGGATGTTTGACCAAAAACAATTAAAAAACAGGCCTGGGGGACGCAGATTAGAATCACCTGTCTTTGGCTTGGTAACATCACTTTCTGTCCATTAGGTCAACTGAGCTCTCTCTATGTTGTTGTTAAATGCCATTGAGAGACAACTTCCAGCAGAAAACTGACTTACAAAACGCTAACCCTTAGCCTGAAGGTGAGGCCGAGCATGCATTACAGGATTTAAAAATTCTGGCACGCCCGCAAGCTGGTGGAGTGTTAGCCAGAGTCCCCCAGTCCACCTGGCAAATTAGAATAGGGGTTTTCTAAAGCAGATGTAAAATGGACATAAGATAGTTAAAAAGTAGATAAAGTGTTCTGCTGAGCTGTGGAAAAGATTTCTACAGATGAAATAAAATGAAATAATTTTGTATTTCAATGAATGTCACAGGTTTAATAATATTTATTTGTTATATTTTTCCAATATAGCTTCAACAAACCAATAGCTTGATTTTACCAGTACATTTCCTATCTGAAGCAATCCCACTTCTTTCTCACTTCACTCAGTGCGTTTGAATAATTTCTGGCACCCAGAGACGCTCCATTGGGTTTTGAGGTTGTAAATCTTAAAATTATTCATCTTCTCCCTGGGAATGGGTGGTAGATTTAAACTGACAGCAATGCATGACCTTTTGGTTAACAGTGTACATGCCATGGTTACATCATCGAATCTCTTTATATGACTTTAGTTTAAGTAAATGATTAATTCATTATTCACAGCTTAACTCTTCTCCACTGCTTTTAAGTGAATTGAGCATATTACAAAGACGGTAAAACTAGATTCACATCCAAACCCTAAAGCCAATAATTAAAAATGGTTAAAGGAACTATGGTAGATTCATACAGTGGGATATTATTCACTGAAGAAATAAATGTTCTGCTAAGATATGTAAAATCATGGAAGACACTTCTATATATACGTAAGTGAAAGAAGTCAGTCTGAACCAGTAGCATACTGTTTGATTACACTCACAAGGCATCTCGTTAAGGGAAAATAAGTAGAAGATTAGAAACCTGAAGTACAAAGTTATATTTTTAATGCTATGAAGGTATTTCATATACACCATGATAATGTGTATACATCTGTCAGATTATGTCCATTTTTTTTAGTACAAGGAGTGGCATCTTTAAGTAAGAAAAATCACAAAAAATACCCCACAAAAACCAACCAAAAAACATTTAGGAGATTAAAAATTCAATAAAAGAATTCACACTGTGAGGAAAGGAACAATAGGGTTGACAAGTGTATGAAATAATCTCACTGAAGAGAGTGAATAAAAAGTTTAGTTATTTGTTTCTCAGCATAAAAGAAAGAGAAATGATATAAATATAGTGGGTAAAGTTGTTTCACATGGGGCTCAATGTTAACAATTCTGACACTGCTTTGCATGTATACTGTAACTCAGTAAATTCAGTAGATGGATGCCAACTGGTGACAACTGGAGGAGTGGGAAGTGATAGTTAAGCAAGAGGAGAAGATAAAAATGATCCAGGAGGTAGCAAAATATAATTGCAGGCATAAATATGTTTCAAATTCAGCTTAAAATTCATATGGATGGATATATATGCACACATATAGAGAGTTATGTGTGTCTGTGTTTTGCTGCTAGGTGCTATCAACCTCATATGCACACATACATAGATGTACATCATGCATATATAGATAGATATAGGTTTGTACCTGTTGTTTCAACGTTCTGTCATGTTGAGTACAACCCACGGAAACCCCATGAAGAATATCTGAACTCTGTCCTGTTCTGTACCATCTTCACAATCTCTGACGTACTCAGTCCATTCATTGCTGCAGTCACTAAGACAAACCATCTTGTTAAGGGTTTTTCTCTTTTTCACAGTCCTTTCACTTTTCCAAGCATGTCTGTCTGTCTCCAAGGAATACCCTCTCCTAGCAACATGTCCAAAGCATGTAAGATCAAGCTTTATCACGTGTCTCCAGGGAACACTGCCATCTTTCCCAAAGCATATCTGTTTATTCTTTGGGCAGTTCATGGGATATTCATTACTCTTCTCCAAGACAAGAGATCAAAGGTCTAAATTCTCCTCCTGTCATCCTTTTTCATTGTTCAGCTGTCAGATGAAAACTGTATGATTGAAAAGACCATGGCCTGAATCAGGCACATCTTAGTCATTAAATTAACTCAATATATATGCGTTGTTGTTGCCGTGTGCTTTCAAGTCAGAACCAACTCACAGCTGACCCTTCATTTGGTTTGCAGAAGCAGCAATTCACATAGCAGGACACTGTCCATCCTCCTTCAGAGCAGCTGATGGATTTAAACAGCATGCCTTTGGGATTGCAGTGCAACTTCTAAACAATGGGCTACTAAGAATATGTGTGTATGTATATATAAATGTTTATATGTCATCAATGCACATAAAATACTATAGTAGCATGGAGCAGGAACACTCTAACTTCAAGGTTCTTTGATTTCAACATTTTAAAGATGTTGTTAGAAGCAGACTTGCTCAATGCACTGTATCCTCTAATTTCTTATTAAATGAGTTTTTATGACGTATGTTCCAAGTTGTGTGGAACTCTTGGTCCCTCCAATGTTTTCTCCATTGATGATATTTAATACTTCAGGTGTGAGGATTTTTATCCTCTTCTGGTTGAGGTATAATGCACACTGGACATTTTAGCCTCCGATTCGTGAATAAGTACTTCAGATTTTCTTTTTTTTCCACAAGTTGCATATTCTGCACATGACAGATTGTTAATAAGTCCCCTCTTAGTCCTGATGCTGTCTTCTTCTTCAAATAGACCAGATCTTTATCTTGTTATCTCAGTATCCTATCCCCGTTGAACAGGGATAGTTAAATTACTCAATGCTGACTCACACTCTTCCCTGACTTTAAAGTTCTTTCCACAGATGTAGTTGATTTAATTACAATATTCCATATGGTTAGGCCCCTGTGTATGTTACTGTTTACATTTTTTTAAAAGATATTTGCAATGAGTAAGTCACTTGTCCTTCAAAATCGTGTCATGTGATCTCTGGCTTAATTTCAATTTCTATGACTTCCAACTTTTTTGTTTGCAAATTTGTATATGTTCTTGTTATGTACTATTGAGTACCAACCCATAACTGGTCCTCCAGCAGGTTTTCAGAGGCATTTAATCATATGGGAGGAGATTTCCTATTTTTCTACAGTGGAGCAGCTGGTAGATTTGAACCATGTACCTCTGGCAGCTTGGAAGGAGGAGTGGCATCCACTTCCATAATAGCTTGCCTCTGTAAACCCTATGAACCGGCAGAGAGGATGAAAGGTACCATCGAGGACTCTCCATCATAGAGTGGCTATGAGTCGCCTGCAACTCAGCGGCACTTAACAACAACCACCACCACCACCTCTGGGATTGTAGGGCAACTTCTTGCAACTAGGCCACTAGCGCTCCCTTATAGTCACTGGTTATTAACACATTCAATTGCACATTTATATAGTTATCCAAATACATAGGACAATAATTCTTCATCTTTATGTTGTATTTTCTCACTATCGGCAACAACATGATCACAGATAAAACTATAAGACACATTTAGTTAAAATCTTCACAATATAAGCATGAATAGAAAGAACAAACATTTCCAAGGCCTTCCCTAAACTAATACTTGTGTTAATTATTCTATAATGTTTGCCTTCAAAATGAAAAAATGTCAGTTGTAAGAGTTATCTTTCATATGTTTGAGTAAAGTAAGAAAAGTGAGTATTTAGAACTTAGTTGCAGAGCAACAATGATTGTTATTGTTGATTGCCATTGAGTAGAGCACAGTTCATAATGACCTTATGAACAAAAGACCCAAAGTCTTTTTATAATTATTGCTGTTTCTTTGAGTTCATAGTTTTCAGAGGCACATGGTTTAGGAAGTGGATGCCACTCCTGCTTCCAAACCTGTCTTACACTGGGAGCTCCACCAAACACTGTCCACCATGGGCAACCAGTATGGCGTTTGAGACCCCCAATGGTACAAGATTCAGTGTCATAGCAAAACCAGATTACTGGTACCTTTAAATTTTATAAAGGCTCTTTATATAAAGAAACTAGAACCTTCAGTCTTGGTGCAAACTTCATTGGCCCACCGTCTTCAGAAACTGACTTACCAAAAGAATTATTAAACCGTTCAAACATACTCTATCAGCTGAGGAAATCCCTGCTGCTTTGGACAGTCAGCCTTGAGATCCAAAGAATTTCTTAATATATCCCGAGCTTTGAGTCACTGAAGAAATTCTTACTCCCACACAAGATTTTTCTATCCAAAATTTAGTCCTTAGCCTGAAATTGCATTTGGTCAATACATTATATATTTCAGTGTAGCCTTCTCTACATTTTCAACTTTAACATTTGCTATTCCTGTAGTAGATTTTTCTTGAAGGAAAGTAACACTTGACATACTATGTTGAATGAAGGGAAAGGCATGCATTAAGTTGAATGAAGGAACACAGGGGAGGCTCTAAGAATGTGATCGGCATACATCATGAAGGAAGACACATAGGGATCCCCTAGGGTTACAGAAAATAAACGAGTAACAAAAAGTAGTGTTTTATTTTAATTTATTAAACACATCAAAGCAATGTGTTTCGATTTTTTTCCTTTATTTTAGAGTAACATAAAATAATGTATCTCGACATTTAAATGAAGTTAGAGTCTAGTAAACGTTCATTTTTGTGTTTATTCATTGAGGATTCAACTCTGCCGTGCAGTTCTAACCTTTTTTCTGCTTGGCACTATTTTGATGTCGCTTTAAATGTCTCATTAAATTGAGTTCTATCGTCACACTCAGGTTAGAAGTCCCCTGAAATGTTCACTTACAATGCATCCTTCTACATGTCTCAGATACTACATACCGGTCTGATGGCCTTGGGACTTCCTAAAGGAAGCAGTTCTCCCAGTGTTTAGCAAAACTGCTCTGCTCCTGCGTATGTTTGTATGACAGAATGCTTCAGATAATTATTTTACTCTGACTTAGAAATACTTTTGATGGCAAGCATTTCTAGCTTGGAGCGTATTTGTTAGCGTGCTCATGGGTCCTTTTGGTTATCGAATTGGAAATGTGAGTCCTTTAGGACGAACTCATGTCCCCCTAGTGCTAATGGAATTTGAGTGCTCACTTAAGAAAGTAAATAAATTAATACAATAATGGGCTCTGCAGTTCTGCTCATCGGGAACATCCTGATGATAGAGACACAAATGTTTCCTTTTAACTCATTTAAAAACACAGAGGCAAGTGCCATTCTGAAAAAATGCAGTCTTTGAATATGCTATTTCTAAAAGACAAACGACACCCAGATTTATAAAATCATTGCAACATCTTGGATAAGTACAAAGGATTTTTTAAAGGTATAAATATACATAGATAATTGTTGTTATTGTTAAGTGCCCTTAAATCAAGCACAATTCATAGTGACCCTATGAACAAAAAAATCTGATCATGTTCTGTAAATGTTGTTGTCTGTCCAAGGTACATAGAGTTTCCAAAGGTATGTTATTTAGGAAGTGGATCCCAATGCTGCTTCCAAGTTTATCTTAATCTGGGAGTCCGTTATAGTATTTGACACACCAGGGGCACAATGATCAGCATCACAACACTCTAAGTTACCTCGGTATAGCAAACTGACAGATCATTGCTGTATCACTTACGAGAAAGTTCTTCCCAAACCCAATTAACACCAACTAAATTTTAAATGCAAAGGCCCACCCACTAGGTCCTGACTGATTTCAACAAGAGGCTTCTATCCCACAGCCAATTGTTAGCTAAATCCAGTAAATCCAATCCACTCCCACACTTGTGAATGAAATAAAAACCCAACATGTAGTGAGTAGTTAAAGCTCTTATTTTCTAAGTTGTTTTGTACCCCTGAGTCTGAACCAACCAACTGTTGAACCGCCGACGGGTTTTTAGAGGTGGTTAATCATACAGGAGGAGATTGCCTATCCTTCTTACATAAAGCAGCTGGTGGATTAGAACTGTGTGCCTTCTGGATTGCAGTCCAGCTTCTTGCCACTAGGCCATCAGATTTCCTTTTTCTAAGTATCTGTGCTACTTTTCTATTTTAACCAGTTGTTTATCTTTGTATATTCTCTCTCATTGCCATGGAGTAAGAATTGTCTCATACCTGGCCCTTGAAGATGGTTTTTGGGGCCCACTTTGCTCCAGCTGATGGCTAGCAGACTTGAACCACCTGAGAATTGCAGTCGTTACATTAGTAGTGTTACTCACTAAGATGACAGCACTAGAGCTATCTACTATTACTGCATTGCTGTTATCGTTGTTAGGTGTCATCACAATCCTATGAGCAGCAGTCTTGAGCCTTGTCCTATCCTCCTTCATCCTCATGGCCTTTCTCATGTTCAATAGTAGTAGTCAAAGTTTCAATCCATCTCATTGAAAGTCTTACACTTTTTCAGTTATCTTTTACCTTTCTACCATTTCCAGCATCATATAACCTGAAAATATGCCCAAACAAAGTAAGATGAATTTACATGCTCCTTTTTCCTAAACAATATTATGGTTGGAATTTTCAAGACAAATTATTTATTTTGGCAGTTATTGTTATACCCAACAGGGTTTACCAACACCCAAATTGACAGACATGGACTCCTCAGTACTCCTTAATCACCATCAAACTATTGGATGCATAAGAAGTAACTGAAAATGCAATAGCTTGGATCAGGCATACTTTAGTCCCAGAATACATAATTGTGCTCATGCAAAAGCTATACAAGCCCAAGAAGCTGTGCTTCAAATTATAGATATGATTTTAAGTCAGAAAAGGTCTCTGGTTGTACCTTTTCTTCATCCCTACTGAATATCTATTGTTGTTGTTAGATGCTACTGAGTTGAATATAACTAAAAGGGAGGCAATGAATTCTGTCCTATCCTGTGCCATCTTCATCATCTCCAACACACTTGAACACATTGCTGCAGTTTCCACGTCAATCCATCCCATTGAGTCTCTCAATGACCTTTTCCAAGCACGATGTCCATTTCCAAGAAATAATTATCCCTCCTATAAACATACTCAAGTTATGTGAAAAATTTTATCTAGCCTTGTCTCTAAAGAGCACTCTACCTGCATTTTTCCAAGACATATATGTGTCTGTTCTTTTGGAAGTGCATGGGATATTCAGTCTGACTGCTGAGAAAATAATTCAAGAACTTGGACTATTTGAAAAACTATGTGGCATCAGATTTGGAGGAATCTCATTTAAAAAACCCTGGAAATCCAACGTCTGTGTAAACTATAATTAAAATAAAGAAAAAGAAGAAAAAAAAACAACTTTGCTTTTGAAAGTAGGGAAGACTTGAAATACTTACTATAGAAGATCAAAGACTACAGACTTCATATATGGGTTACATGTCAACATCAAAATCCTTACCACTGGACCAATAAGCAATAAGCAATGCCATGATAGAAGGAGAAAAGATTGAAATTGTCAATGAATTAATTTACTTGTAATCACTATCAACACTCATGGTAACAACAGACAAGATATGAAAAGGTGTGGTGCATAGAGAAAATTGCTGTCAAAGACTTCTTAACGTTTTAGAGAGAAAGGGTATCAAATTAAAGAGTAAGGTGTATGTGAAACATACTATGGTATATTATTGCACATAAATGATAAAATGGAAACTACAAAGTAGGCTAATTTTATTAAGTGTAGATTAATTCTTCTCATAGAGTCAAACGTCCCAGAGATGATGTATTCTGAAAAGAGGTTGAAAAGGTATGGGTACAGGATGCATCCCTGGTGTACATTTTTACTGATTTTATTCTTACGCCTACTTCTTGGTCCAGGTATAGATTTCACATAAGCATAATTCTGGGAGTCCCATTCTTCTCAGAGTTAGCCACAGTTAGTTGTGATCCACAGAGTTAAACGCCTTTGCGTAGTCAATGAAACACAGATAGACATTCCTCTGGTACTCTCTGCTTTCAGCTAAGATCCCATGCCACTTCCTCTTCTAAACCCTACACATGTGGCAGTTCTCTGTTGACATACCATTTCACTTTTTTAAAAAATAATTTTTAGTAGGATTTTTCTGACATGATATTAATAATATTGATCAATAATTTCCATGCTCTGTGAGATCACCATTTTTTGGAACGGGAATAAATATGGATCTCTTCTAGTCAATTTTACCAGGTGGTTGTCTTCCAGATTACTTGGCAAAACTTGGTGAGCTTGTCCAGGGAAGCATCTGTTTGCTGAACTGTGTTAATTAGTGTGTTGTCAATTCCTAGGGCCATGATTTCACTGATTACTTCATAGTACCCAGGAGGCTGGGGGCTCTTGTGAGGAGGAATGCGGTATCAGGATTGGAAGAAGACATCAATAAGCAGTGTTATGCAGATGTCGCAAACTTGCTTGTTGAAACTGAGGAGAACCTAGGTCATATGCTGCAGACAGTCAAGGACTGCAGCCTTCAATGTGGATTGAAGCTTAAAATCACAAAAACAAGGATGTTCACCACTGGACCAATTGGCAGCATCAGGATAGATGATGAAGAGATTAAGATTGTTTACAGCTTCAGATTTCTTGGCTCCACAATAACACTCTTGATACCAACAGACGGTAAATCCAAAGACACACTGCATTGGGAAAGTCTGCTGTCAGGGACCTCTCCAAAATACTGAAGAGAAACAATGTCAGTCTTGAGACTCAGCTGCACCTGATCTAGGCCATAGTCTTTATTATAAACTTATATTACTTGCTTTATTACAGTCTTTATATTACTTGCTGTGGATCAGAGAACTGGAACATGACTGATGATAGAAGAGGAATTAATACCGTTGAGTTGTGGTGCTCAGAAGAGTACTGACTATACCATGGAGAACAAACACTAGGAGAACAAACAATTTTGTCCTAGAGAGGGCAAAACCAGACTGCTTCTTGGAGGCAGGATTTTGAAGCTTCATCTAACATACTCTGAGAGTATTGCAAGGAAGAATATCATGCTTGGAAGGGTGGAGGGACAGTGCAAGAAAGGAAGGCCCTCGTCAGGATGGACTGACTCAGTGACTTGGGAAATGGGAGTAGAAGTGTCACAGACAGTGAGGTTGGCCCAACATAGAACCAGGTTCAGAGCCTTGGTGCATAGGGTCAGTATGAGTTGCAAGTGACTTGACAGCACATCACAACAACAAGATTAATTCTTATTAAGAAAATTATAAAACTATAAAAAAAATACTTTATGTTAAAGGTTTTATTTAGCATTTTTTTGCCTTGAAAATTATGTTCTTTTCAAAAATATATGTCAAGCTTGGGGAGTGAAAATGAAATGAAATCTCAAATTCTTGCACTTTATTGGTCATATTTCTTCAGATTGCATTTTCAATTTATAGATATGCACACAAAAACATTTCAAGCCATTATCATAAAAACAAAAATGTCAAAATACAGCACTCCATAATTGGTCTGTACTTCACTAATAAAGGAAATATGTTCCTTAAAATCATGGGCATACACTGATGTTTACATTTACTAATGGATTTATAAAGAGGTTGGGTTGCGTTTGGTTTTCCCCCTTTTCTTTATGACAACCATCTCTTGTAAATCTCTTATCAATTTTGTTATATATCCTCTAGTAAATGTAATTTGCCTACCAAGATCATAGAGATAAGTTTTCTTCCTTTAATACTATTTAATCCACTGCGAAGAATATAATCAGATAATCTTTTATCTATATGAGAGGATTTGCACTGCTTTGAATCTAATAGTTATATGGATGTAAGGCTTGAAAAAAAAGCTTTTTTCAGGTTCCTATTTTATGTATTAGAATATTAAAATGACTATAAATCAAGTCTATGTCTACATGTTTAAAATACAAGATTAAGTATTACTTTTTAACAAAATATGAGGAAGTTCTCTTGTTCCTAGAAGATCTATATTATTCAGAGAAGAAAATAGATTAGAGATAAAAGTCTGTTCATCTGACAAATACATTACATAGTTTAGATATATGAGAAAGTTCAAAAGACATTATTTTAGTCTTGATTTGAGATATCTAAGAGATTAACTACTATTTCACCAGAACTCCTAAAAATTAACACTTGTATAATTTAGGAAGTAAGACTGGAAATATAGCTTCTAAACTACTAAAAAAATTGTGGTTCATATTACCTACTGAAGACTCAGATAAAACATATGTCATTGTTGTAAAACTTCCAGTCAGAACTAATCCATAATTGACATTTCATTGGGTTTTGAGAGGCGAGCAATCACGTGAAAGGAGATTGTTCATTTTTCACAAAGCCACTGCTGGATTTCAGTCAACAGAGGACTTTCAGAAATACAAACTAGGTTTAGAAGAAGCCATGGCACTAAGGATAGCATTGCCAATGTAAAAGATCTTGTCTAGAAGGAGAGAGTACCAGAAGTGTTATTCGTATTTTATTGACTATGCAAAAACATTTGACAGTATATATCACAACAAACTGTAGTTAAAATTGAGAAAAAAGGGAATCCCAGAACACTTGATTGTGCTATGTGAAACCTGTACTTAGACCAGGAAAATGTTATCAGAACAGAACAAAGAAACATTGCATGGTTCAAAACCAAGGAAGGAGTGCATCAAGGATGTGTCCCTTCTCCACACCATTTCAATCTTTAAGCACAAGAGATAATTTGGAAGGCTGTACTTTACAAAGAAGAATATATATCCACATTGGAGGAAGATTCATCAAGGCCTGCATTATGCGATGACATGCCTTGTTCACCGAAACTGAGGAAGGACTTGAAGTTTTTGCTACAGAAAGTCAAGGACTGTGGAGTTCAATATAGATTGCATCTCAGCATCATGAAAACAAAGATTCTTACCGCCAGGCCAATTGACAGCATCATAATAAGATGGAAAAAGACTGAGGTTGTTAACAATTTCCTTTTACTCGGGTCCGCAATCAACTATCTTGGAACCAGCAGTCTGGAAATCTAAAGACAAGTTTCTATGGGAAAGTCTGCTGCCTGAGACCTCTTGAGAGTGCTGAGGAACAACAATGTCAGTCTAGAGACTAAGGTGCACCTCATCCAGGCATTCTCAGTTACTTGCTAGGTGTCCTCATCTCCTGACTCAAGAGTGTTGATTATGGGTCCAAGTAAGATGAAATCATTGACTATTTCAATCTTTTCTCCATTTATCCTGAAGTTGCTTAATAGTCCAGTGGCAAAGGTTTTTGTCTTCTTGATATTGAGATCCAAGATGCAATCAAGAAGATTTTTCCTGTGGTGGTGGTGGTGTAGCGCAGAGAACCAGCCCATAGCTGACCCTCCGTGGGTTGTCAGAAGCAGTAAATCAAAAGGGAGGAGATTGATCACCCTTCTCCTGCAAAGCGGCTGGTGACCTCAAATTGTGTGCCATCAGGATTGCAGCACAGCCTCTTGCCTCTGGGCCACCAGAGTTCCCTATAATGATCCTTGATATTCTGCAGCAAGCATTTCAAGACTTCCTCATTTTCACCAAGCAAAGCTGTATCATCTGCACAATGCAGATTGTTAGTGAGTTTTCCTCCTATCCTGATGCCACATTCTTCCTCATAGAGTTCAGCTTGGTAAATGATTTGTTCATCATACTGATATAATAGGTATGGAGAAAGGATACAACCTTTACACACATCTTTCCTGATTTTAAATCATGCAGTGTTCTTTTGCTCTATTTGAACGATAGTCTCTTGGTCTAGGCATAGGTTTTGTATGAGCATAATAAGTATTCTAGAATTCCCATTCTTCTTAATGTTAGACATAGTTTGTTGTGATCCACGCAGTCAAATGCTTTTCGGGTCACTAAAACATAAATAGACATTTTTCCTGTATTCTCTGCTTTCAGCCAGGACACATTTGACATCAGCAATGAAGAATGAATTAATATATCAACAAGAAAGTAGTGAAAGATATTAAAATAACTCAAAAAGGTCCATTGCAATAGTGTCAAAACTGAGCTTGTCTTCCCAACATTTTCCGGACCTTTTTAATCACGAGCAGTAGATTGCCCATCTTTTCTCTCATAGAGCTGTATGGTGAGTTTTAACAAGTATCATCTTTGGATTCATAAAAGAATTTCCTACAGGAAAAACCACCAGAGCTCCCTTAAATAAAATATGTTACTGTTAGGTACTGTCAAGTCAGAACCACCCCATATCCTATCCTCTAGCACATGTGTAAGTAGAAAAAAAAATAAGTGAAATTCAATTATTATTATTAGCTGTTTTTGAGTGGTAGGATATATATTCTTTTAATGGTTTTCTGTAATCCTTGTTCACTACTCTTCTGTCAGTTGGACATACTATGGTGGCTTGCATGTTGCCATAATGCTGTTAACCATGCTATTGGTCTTTTAAGTGAAGGTGACAGTAAATCTTCAAGAACAAGACAGACTAGGAAGCAGGATTTGTGACCTGAAATAACAGGTCTTTGAAAAACCTATAAGTAGGTCCAGAAGATGATTCTTTCTGGCTGTTAGGCGCTCAATATGGGACTAGGGAAGACTGATCTCTCAAAATAGGTTTCCCATAATGATGCAGCTAGAGTAAAACTTTTTCTCCTAATGAAGAATTTTCATTTGCTGCCATAATGGAAAAAAAAAAGATAATCATATAAAAATATTCATTAAAAATTGGAATATGGAATGTACAAAGTATAAATCTAGGAAAGTTGGAAGTAATGAAAAAGAAAATGGAATGCATAAAGACAGACATCTTAAGCATTAGTAAGCTGAGATGGATTGTACCAATAATTTTTAATCAGATAATCAGATAATTTACTATGCTGGAAATGACAATTGGAGAGCAATAGTGTGGCATTTGTCATCAAAAACATCATTTCAAGATCTAACTGAAGTATAATGCTGAATGCTGTGAGTAGTAGGATATAATCCAAAGAAATTCAAAGAAGTGTTGTTAATGTAAATTCAAATGTATACACCAGCTAAAGATGAAGAAATAGAGAATGTCTGTTATTGACCAAATATGCAACCAAGATAAATTAATAATCACTGGTGATTGGAATGCTAGAACTGGAAACAAAAATAGAAGGACCAATGGTTTACTTATGCATAGATTAGAGCATCTATATTTGTTTCTATATTTTTTATTTTTTCTCTCTGAAGATCTTTATAGCTTTGGATTTTATCCCCAGTTCCCTGAGCTACCTTGACTTGGGTTTGGTTTTGTATATGGTATGAGGTACGGATCTTGTTTCAGTTTTCTGTAGATGGATGTTCAATTTTGTCAGCATGACTTTTTAAAAGAGACTGTAATTTCTCTATAGACTACCAAGTATAACCAAAATTTAAAACCAAGAGAGGATAAAATAGATAAATGGAACCTTCTAAAAATAAAATTCTTCTATGCATCAAAAAACCCCCAGCTTGTAGAATACAGTAAAAGGGAAGTCCATAGACTGGAAAGATGTTTAGTAATGACATATCTTGTAAGGGACTCACCTAAAACTTATAGGAACTCTGAAGCATCAACAAGATAAACCACAATCAATTACATTACAAAATTGACAGATAATATAAAAACAGACATTTCACTAAAGAAAAATATTTAGATGGCCAGTAAACACACAAAATAATGCTCAAAATCATTAACTATTAGGAATTTAAGACTCAAAACAACAATGAAATATCTTCTCACACCAGCAACAATAGTAAAGTTGGACAGAATGGCAAATGATAAATGCTGGAGAAGATATAGAGAGATTAGAACTCTCCTAAACTACTGGTGGGAATGTAAAGTGGTATATATAACCACTTTAGAAGACAGTACGGCACTTCCTGAAAATGTTGAAAAAGTAGCACCGTTTAATCCAGCTATCTCTCTATTGGGAATATACTTCAAAGAAATCAGATTTGTCACATAAACAGATGTATGCATACTTATGTTTATTGTAGTTTAATTCACAATAGTAGAGAGATGCAAGCAGTCCCTGTGACCATAAACAAATGAATGGGTAGAGAAATTATTGTGCATTCACATAAAGGAATATTATGCAGCATTAAAGAAACAAGGAACTCTAAAACACTACATAACATGAATTCATGAATCTAGAAGACATGCTAAGTGAAATATTTTAGTTACAAGAGGAAAAATACTGAACAGATCATTATTATAACATTAGGATGATGCAGGGAAACAGAGAGCAGGAAAAAATAATTGATAGATTATGAACTCTGTTCTGGAATTTTTTTTTGTTGTGCATAATGAAGTCAGAACCAACCAACAGCTGACCTTCTGGAAGATTTTCAGAGACAGTTAATCACAAAGGAGGAGACTGTCCATCCTTCTCCCATGGAGCAGCTAGTGGCCTTCAACAGGGTACCTTCGGGATTGAAGCACATCTT
>NW_006399754.1:26101237-26129681 GCF_000299155.1 Elephantulus edwardii
TTCTTCATTTTAAAAGTTGGTTGAGCCCTAAGTCTCCAGTTTGGAGGCTGATGTGTGAAGAGATTGGATTCTGGAAGGCGGATGTTTTCTGTTGGGTGAGGGTTGGGTGTGGACTGGAACTGTTTGGTTGTTTTTAATGTCATTCACAATTGTGTGTAAACTGTTTAGATTTGCTGGATTTAGCTAATAATGAACTGTGGGCGGGAAGCCTCTTGTTTAGAGTCAACAGGACTTTGTGAAGGGTCTTAGCAATTAAAAAAAATTAAAAAGAATGTATTAGGGCTTAAGAGATCTTATTGATAGATTTTACTGACTTGAAAATAATAAATTATGCTAAGCATAAATTTATGTGCATTGGATAATAAAAATAAATTTAAAACATTTGCTGCATTTGTATAAATAATGCTCATTGATACTTGAGAGCACAAGCAAAGGGTAAAATCTGAAAATACAAATTAAAATATTTTCAGCCCATGTATTGTTGTGTTATGTGCTGTCCTTTCCTCTATGACTCACAGCAACCGTATGAACAGTAGCTCTGAATTCTGCCCTATCCTGATAAATTCATAGTCTCTGGCACACTTGCCCCATTAACACAGTCACTGTGTCAACCCGTCTCACCCAGAATCTTCCTTTCTTGCTCTGACCCTCTACTCTTCAAAGTATGATGCCCTTCTCCAAGGTTTCTCCTGGCAACATGCCCAAAGTATTTGTGATGGAGTTTCAAAATCCAAGCCTCCAACAAGCAACCTGATTTCATTCATTCCAGGACAGACCTCTTAGTTATATTGCATATGGTAAGATAAATATTCACCTCTATTAGGGGCCTCTCCAGAGTACTGAAGAGCAATGGTGTCTCCCTGGAGACTAAGATGCGTTTGATACAGGCCATGGTCATGGGGGAAAAAAAAAACACTTCCCTCCTGTATGATCTGTAGCCTCTGCAAACATGCTGAAGTATCATCTACCAATTGATTCCAACTTACTGGCAATAATTGAGTTGCTTGAATTTAATCATAACTAATAGACTGTAGCCTTCAATACAGATTGAAGCTCAACATCAAGAAAACAAAGATTCTCACCACTGGGCCTATTGGCAGCATCATGATGGACTGAGAACAGATTGAGATTGTTAACAGCTTTAGTTTACTTAGTTATACAATCAACACTCTTGGTACTAGGAGCCAAAAAATAAAAAGACAATTTGTATTGGGAAAGTGCTGTCTGAGACCTCTCCAAAGTACTGAAGAGCAACTACGTAAGTCTGGAGACTAAGGTACACCTGATCCAGGACATTATCTTTGCAGTTACTTGCTATGCATTGGAAATCTGGCCAATGACTAGGAATAATAGCAGGAGAATTGATGCCTTTGAGCTATGATGCTGGAGAAGAGTATTAAATATACCATGGACTGCTAGGAGAACAAACAAGTTCGTACTAGAGAGGGTGAGACTAGGCTGGGCCTTGGAGGCAATGATTCTGAGGTTTCATCTGACATACTTTGAACAGGTTGCAAGGTGAGACTTGTACTTGGAGAGGGACGTCATGCTTTGGAGGGAGGAGGGACAGTGCAAAAGAAGAAGACCCTTGATGAGATGCATTGATTCAGTGACTGGAGAATTGGGGGTAGTTGCGTCAAAGACAATAAAATTGGCTCAGGATAGAGCAGGGTTTAGGACTGTTGTACGTAGGGTTGTTATGGGTCGCAAGTGACTTGATGGCCCATAACGACAACAAATCATAATTAGTAAAAAAGAAAAAAATATTTTTTAATATTAAGATCTTTACAGAATAATTTCTATGATATCAACCCAATGACATCAAGTCAAAAGAGTAGGCACAATCTTTACTGTTGTTGTTACTGTTAGGTGTCATTGAGTGGAGGACAACTCAGAGTGACCCTACCAACAGCCAGCCTGAACCCTGCCCTGTGCTGTGCGGTCCTCATCAAATCTGAAACACTAGAGCCCATTGATGAAGTCACAGTGTCAATCCATCTCGCTGGAGGTCTTCCTCTCCTTCACGGACACTCCATCTTTCCAAGTGTGCTGTCCCTTCCACAGGAATAGTTTCACTTAGCTCCACGTCCAAAGTATGTGAGCCGAAGCTTTGTCGTATTTGCTTCCAAAGGACACTATTTTCTAAGACATATTTGTTAGTTCTTCTGTCAGTCCAAGGGCTATTCGTGACTCTTGCCAACACCACAGTTCAAAGGCATCAATTCTTCTGTCATCCTTATATGTGTCAGCTAATGTACTTGACTTGAGAACAGCTCAGAGAAGGGCCGGATGATCATATAACCTGAAGAATGTAATCAGTGTCGCTGAATGGTTCATGTGGAGACAGTGGAATTGGTATTTTTTGCTGTCTTTTTTTTTGTTGTCTTAACAACAACAAAACTCTTCTGGTCAGTACTTTACTGTTCTTGTTACTGATGTGGTGTTTCAGGAATACATATGTGTCAGAGTGGCTTATTAATTGTTCCGAGTTGCCAGTAATGGGAGCAAGACTGGTTAGAGATATAGATGCCTCGTCCATCATCTTGACATCAAATTATCAAATTTCACTCTCTCCCATTCAGAAACATTACTTGATTATATTATACAAAGAATAGATCTACACAAATTACGGCTTGGTATAATATATTTTCAATGCTATTATGTGCCAGAATGACTTATTGATTGCACAGTTAAAATTTTATTTTCTTCCTCTGCCTTTTCTTTTTAAAATATAAGGCCAACCAAGAGCTGATTCAAATAAAATTAGTAAATTCAGTTATTTATCAACATCTGAATAGACACATGTTAAAAGAGAGTCAAGTGCTACCCAGTGGTGAGGAGTTATTTTGCCCACCAGAAGGCAGACAGTCCAAACCCACCAGTTGCTTTGCTGGAGAGATGGAAAATCTCCTCTTGTGTCATTTAGTTTCTGAAAACCCACAGTAGGGTCACCTATGAGTTGGTTCTAACTTGTTAATGTGTAACAACAATGTATTTTTCAGGGAGTTATGTGCTGCCAATCCAAAGGCTGTACTTCAAATCCACTAGCTGCTACATAGAAGACTTCCTCTCATTTGAAAACCTCCTCTGAAAACCTGCTGCAGGGATAGCTATGAGTCAGTTTTGATTTGATGACAAATAACAACAATTCATTTAAACTTTGCCTTAAATACTAATTTTTAAAGTTGTTAGGTTTCATCTTGTTAGCTATGACTGATAGTAAACCTGTGAACAATGGCTCTAAACTTTGCCCTATTCTGAGCCAACTTCACCATCTCTGACACACCTGATCCCATTGCGACAATCACAATGTCAATTCATTCACTCAGGTTCTCTTCCGCCCTGCACTGACCCTTCACTCTTTCAAGCATCGTTTCACTCTCCAGTGACTGGACCCTCCTAACAACATGTCCAAGTATGTGAGAAAGAGCTTCAAAATCTTAGCTTCCAAGGAGGAAACTGGTTTCATTCTCTCTAGGACAGAATTGACTGTTCTCTTCACTATATATGGTATGTTCAATACTCCAGTGCCATAACTCAAAAGCATTGATTCTTCACATTGTACAGCACGCAGATGCATAGCAAACAATTGAGAAGACCATGGCCTGGATCAGGTGCACCTTAGTCTCTAGATTTCATGTTGTTGTTGTTATGTGCCGTCAAGTCGCTTGCAACTCATAGTGACCCTATGTACAACAACCCTAAACTCTGCTCTGTCCTGTGCCAATCGCATTGTCTCTGACACTCCCATCCCAATTATCCCAGTCACTGAATCAATCCACCTCATAGATGGCCTTCCTCTCCTGCGCTGTCTCTCCACCCTCCCAAGCGTGATGTCCCTCTTTAAGGACCAGTCCCTCCTTACAACATGTCCAAAGTATGTTAGATGGAGCCTCAGAATCCTTGCCTCAAGGAGCATCCCGGTTTAACCCTTTCCAGGACAAATCTGTTTGTTTTCCTAGCAGTCCATGGTATTCTCAATACTCTTCTCCAGCACCACAGCTCAAAGGCATCAATTCTCCTTCTATCTTCCTTAGTCATTGTCCTGCTCTTTAAACAAGTGATTGCGAAGACCATGTCCTGTATCAGACGTACCTTAGTCTCCAGAGAGACACCATTGCTCTTCAGTACTTTGGAGAGGTCCCTAACAGCAGACTTTCCCATTGCAATGTGTCTTTTAACTTCCTGGCTACTGGTGTCAAGAGTGTTGACTGTGGAGCCAAGCAAAATAAACTGTGAATAATCTCAATCTCTTCACCATCCATCCTGATGCTGCCAATTGGCCCAGTGGTGAGAATCTTTGTCTTCTTGATATTTAGCCTCAATCCATATTGGAGGCTGCAGTCCTTGACCCTCT
Source organism: Elephantulus edwardii (assembly GCF_000299155.1). Taxonomy (NCBI): domain Eukaryota; kingdom Metazoa; phylum Chordata; class Mammalia; order Macroscelidea; family Macroscelididae; genus Elephantulus; species Elephantulus edwardii. The sequence goes on from NW_006399754.1 coordinate 26,105,595, forward strand.
GCAGCAAGTGTTTCAGGGAGTGGGTAGAAGTGGATGGGTATCCCGGTGGATGGCGGAGCACGGAAATAAGTGAATAAAGACATGTGTGCCAAGAGCAGGTACAACACTGATAGGAATGGTTAACTCCACAATAAGGGATATAACTTTCACTTTTCTGTAAAACGCTGGTCTGTCTGATACTTCTCTAAATCTAAACATTCAGATTAAGACAGACTAGGAAGAAGGATTGACCATACACTTCTGAAATAGCAGGCCTCTGAAAACCCTATGTACAATAGAAACCTAAATTGACATAGTTGTTCTTTAATACTCTAGAGAAGTCCTTGACTGCAGATTTTCCCAATTCAACTCTTTTGATTTCCTGACTGCTGGTGCCAACTATGTTGATTGTAGATCCAAGCAAGATGAAATTGTTAACAGACTGACTTTTTCCTCCCTCTATCACAATGCTGCCTATTTGTGGCCTGATGGTGAGAAGCTTCATTTTCCTCATGTTGAGATGCAATCCATATTGAAATCTGTAGTCCTTGATGTTCTGTATGAAATCATTCAAGTTCTCAATTTTGGCAAGCAAATTTGTATCATCTGCATGACACAGATTGTTGAAGAATCTTGTAATGAATAAAAGTTATCATTTGTGTGATTCCTTTACTAGTATTACCTATCCAGTTAACATGAAGAAGGTCAAGGACAGCAATCTCCAGTATGGATTGAAGTTCAGCATCAGAAAGCAAAGATTCTCACCATGGGACCAATTATCAGAACCATAATAGATGGAGAAGAGAATTAGATTGTTAAAAATTTCAGCTTGTTAGGATTCACAATCAAAACTCTTGACACCTGCAGTCAGGAAATAAAACAAATTAATTGCACTGGGTAAATCTACAGAGTGTGAAAGGGCAAGGGTGTCTTTTTGGAGAGTAAGGTGTTCTATGATATTCATGATTACTTTCTATACATCAGAGAGCTGGAAAATTATTAAGGATCATAGAAGAAGAGCAATGGCTTTGAGTTATGGTGCTGGAGAAGATTACTGAACATATCATGGACCAAGAGAACAAACAGGTCTGTTCCGGAGAAGGTGAAATCAACTTGCTATCGGGAGGCAAGAATTGTGTAACTTTGTCTCACATGCTTTGGGCATGTTGTCAGGGGAGCCTGGTCCTTGAAGAACATTATATGCAGAAGGATGATGATGTTCTAGTCATTTTAGAACGATCATCAGCAGTATTTTGCTTGCATGTGTTATTAATGATACAATTCAGTAGTTTCTACATTCTGATGGATCCCCTTTCTTGGGAATGGAAATAAATATAGACCTCTTCCAATATCTTGGCCAGACAGCTGTCCTCCAAATTTCCTGGCATAGAGTAGCGAGTGCATCTAGGGGTTATCTATTCATTAAAACAAGTCAACTGGTATCCCATTGCTTCTTGGGGTCTTGTTCTTTGCCATTACAGATTCTACTCCCACTTTCACTACCATTGGTTCTAGTTCATGTGGTAAATTCTGGAATTTTTCAGTGTCAGTCAGCTCTTTCTTGTACAGCGACTCTGTGTATTCCCTCCATCTTTTTCTGATTCTTTCTGGGTCAGTCCATGAATCACCCATAACTTCCTTTTCTATTCTGCTTTTCTTCACATTCCATTGTAATACTTCACTTTGTCCTCTCAAGTTGCCCTTTGAACTCTTCTGTTCAGCTCTTTTACACTGGCATATTTCCCCTTTATTTTGGCTTCTTGATGCTCTAGTACAATATCGAGAGTCTCTTCTAACATCCACTGTGGTTTGTTCCTTTTCCACTCTCTTTACAATGACCTTTTGCTTCCTTCGTGGATGCTATCCTTGTTACTGTTCCACAATTCATGTGCTCTTCAATCACTGGTGTTCAATGTTTCAAACCCATTCTTAGGATGATTTTGAAATTCAGATGGAATAGGTTCAAGATCAAGTTCTCATGGGCATATTTTAATTTTTAAAATACATATAGAAGTTTCAATATAATATATACTATTAATCTAACAGCTTAAATTTAATTCCCTTTAGGATAGTAAGCACCTAGCTAAACTCATATAGTAGTAGTAATGTTAGAAACAGAGACAAATTGCATTGTGAATATCTGCTGTCAGGGACCTCTCCATTATACTGGGGAGCAAAGATGTCCATCTAGAGACTAAGGTGTGCCTGATCCAGGCCATATCTTTGCAATTACATGCTATGCATCAGAGAGCAAAACATTGGCTATGGATGACAGAAGAATTGATGCTTTAGAATTTTAGTGTTAGAGAAGAGTACTGAATATGCCATGGACTGCTAGGAGAACAAATAGGTCTGTCTTGCAGAGGGTAAAACCAAGTTTTTCCTTAGAGGAAGGATTTTGAGGCTCTATTGCATTTTCTTTGGGCATGTGGCCAGGGGGTACCAGTTCTTGGAAAATGACATCATTTTTGAAAGGATGGAGGGACAGCACAGGAGAGGAAGACTCCAGATGAGATAGCTTGACACATTAACTGGGGCAATGGAGATAGTTGTGTTGGAGTCAGTCAGACTGTCTCAGGACAGGGCAGAGTTCATAGTTGTATATAGGGTCACTATGAGTTGCAGGTGACTTGACGGCACATAAAAACAACAACAAAAAGAAACACGATCAAACCCATGGAAATAAATGAATTCATTTTATTCTGGAAATATTAAAAAAATTTACTTCTCAAAATATAGATACCTATAGGACTTTTATTCTTTTTTCAGCCTTTTGTAATGATCTTTTGCATTCTTCATGGACGATTTTCTTGATATCCTCCCAGAGCTCATTTGGTCTATGCTTATTAGTGCTCAAGGCCTCAAACCTGTTCCTTAAATGGTTTTGATATTCAAGTGGGATAGACTTAAGATTAAATTTTGTTTCCCATGGATTTGATTTAATTTTCTTCAACTTCAGCTTGAACTTGCATATGAGTAGTTGGTGTTCTGTCCCACAATCAGCACCCGGCCTGGTTTTCATTGCTAATATTGAGCTTCTCCACCGAGTCTTTCCACAAATGTAATCTATTTGATTCCTATGTGTGCCATCAGGTGAGATCCATGTGTGCAGCCTGCGTTTATGTTTCTTATAAAAGGTATTTGAAATGAATAAATCATTGAATGTGCAGAACTCTATCATTCTATCACCAGCCTCATTTCTCTCATGGAGCCAGTATTTTCCAGTTACTGATCCTTCTTCTTCCAAAATTTTGCATTCCAGTCACCCACTATTATCAAGGCATCTTGATTGAATGTTTGATCAAGTTCTGACTGCAAAAGTTGGTAGAAATCTTCTATTTCCTGCTCTTTGGCTCTAGTTGTTGGTGCATATATTTGAATGATAGTGGTATTCACTGGACTTCCTTGTATGCATAAGGATATTATCCTGTCCCTCTCCACATTGTATTTCAGGATGGATCTAGAAATGACTTTTTTAGTTATGAATCCAACCCCATTCTTTTTCACCTTTTTATCCCAGCAAAGAATACCAGAAGAATGTCTATCTGGGCTTCATTGACTACGCAAAGGCTTTTGACTGTGTGGATCACAACAAGCTGTGGCTGACTCTGAAAAGAATGGGAATCCCAGAACATTTGGTTGTGCTAATATAAAACTTATACTTGGACCAAGAGGCAGTTGTCAGAACAGAGCAAGGAGACACTACATGGTTCAAAATCAAGAAGGGGGTTTGTCAGGGATGCATTTTGTCTCCATACCTTTTCAATCTGTATGCAGAACAGATCATTGGAGATGCTGGGCTATACGAAGAGGAATGTGGCATCAGGATTGGGAGAAGAATCATCAACAACCTGCGTTATGCAGATGACACAACCCTGCTTGCTGAAACTTAGGAGGACCTGAAGCACTTGCTGCAGAAGATCAAGGACTATAGCCTCCTATATGGACTGAAGCTCAACATCAAGAAAACAAAGATTCTCACCACTGGGCTAATTGGCAGCGTCAGTATGGATGGTGAATAGATTGAGATAGTTAGCAGGTTTCGTTTCCATGGCTCCACAATCAACACTCTTGGTAATAGCAGGCAGGAAATCAATAGACCAATTGCATTGGGAAAGTCAGCTGTGAGGGACCACTCAAGAGTACTGAAGAGCAATGACATCGGACTGGAGAATAAGATGCACCTGATCCAGGCTATAGTCTTTGCAATTATGTGGTATGCATCAAAGAGTTGGACAGTGAGTAGGGATGATAGAAAGAGAATTGATGCGTTTGAGCTGTGGTGCTGGAGAAGAGTGTTGGATATATCATGGACTGGTAGGAGAACAAACAGGTTTGTCCTAGAGAGGGTTAAGCCAGAAGGCTCTTTGGAGTCAAGAATTCTGAAGCTTCATCTGACATATTTTGGGCATGTTGCAAGGAAGGACTGGTCCTTGGTGAGGGACATCATGTTTGGCAGAGTGGAGGGGAGGCGAAGGAGAGGAAGACCTTTGATGAGATGGATCAATTCTGTGACTGGAGTGGTAGAAATAAGTGTGTTTGAGATGGCTAGGTTGGCACAGGATAGAAGAACGTGTAGAGCTCTTGTACATAGGGTCGCTATGAGTCGCAAGTGACTCGATGGCACATAACAACAACAGCAAACATAGGATTTTTACCTTTCTAAAGGAATTTTCTTAGTTGAAAGCACCTCTTTATAATCCATTTTACCTCAGATGGTTATTAAACATCATGTTTGGTGTTTGGTATGACAATGGTAGTAAATTCAGTTTATTAACAGATGTTAACTTGTGGAGCTGCATCCTGTTGTTAGGTACCATTGAGTACAGCTTATGGTAACCCTATGAACAACACATCTGACCCCTGACCTATCCTGTGCCATCAGAATTATCTCAGACATACTCACGTCCATTGTAGCACTCAGTGTGTCAATCCATCTGGCTGAGAGTATTCCGCTCTTTAACTGACTCTCTACAATTCATTCCAAACAACATGTGCCTGTCCAAGGAATATCCCCTCCTAACAACATGCCCAGAGTATGTGAGACGAAGTGGTGTTGTCTTTGTCTCCAAGGATCACTCTGGCTGTACTTTCTCCAAGACATATGTTTGTTTGGTTTTTTTTGACATATGTTTTTAGTCCTTTGTCTGTCCATGGAATATTTGAGTCACTTCTCTCACGCCACAAGTCAAAATATCAATTCCTTTTCTGTGATCCTTATTCCTTGTCCAACCCTCAGATGCATAGCAAGTGACTGAAAAGATTGTGATTTGAGTCAAGTGCACCTTAACCCATGTCAGGATTCTATATTTTCCCTTAACTATTCAATCTGTATGCTCAAAAAATCAACAATCAATATTCTTGGCACTTGCAATCAAGGAATCAAAAGACGAATTGCACTTGGAAAATCTGCTGTCAGGGACCTCTCAAGAGTACTGAGAAGCAACAGTATCTGTCTGGAGATTAAAGTGCATCTGATCCAGGCCATGGTCTTCATAATTACCCACTACGGATCAGATATCTGGAGACTAAGGATGGCAGAAGAAGAATCAATGCCTTCAAGTTGTGGTGCTGGAGAAGAGTCTTGAGCATATGATGGACCACCAAGAAAATCAATAGGTCTGTCTTGAAGGTAAAACCAAGGTTTTCTCTGGAGGCTGGGATTCTGAACCACTATCTCATCTACTTTGGGCATGTGGCCAAAAGTGACCAGTCATTGGAGAAGAACATTATACTTGGAAGGATGAAGGGACAGTGCAGGAGAGGAAGACCCCAGATGAGATGGATTGACACGATACCTGGGGCAAAGTAAGTAGGTGTGTTATAGCCAGTGAAACTGGCTCAGGATAGAATATGATTCGGAGCTATTGTACAGACAGTCACTATGAGTTGCAAGTGATTCAATGACTTATAACAGTAACAATAAAAACAACAACATGAAGAAGAATGTGGTATCATGATAAGTTACATACATGCTTCTATATTACCTGTGGATTAATGTATTTTGCCAAAGCATTTTTGCTCAATAGTATAAGCTTTTGCATATATGCATATACACATAGTAATTTCACAATGATCATATTATTACAACCCTATTATTGATTCAATTTATAATGAGGAAATTGAACCTAAATAACTTATCCAAGATCATTCAAGTAAAAATTGCAAAGAAGAGTGTTTATCTACAGATTTTTAGGTTCAATATGCTTAAGGAAAGGCTGATTAGACAGATGCTTAAAGAACAAATGTAAATTTCTTTGAATAATTAATTTTACCAAATCAGTTAAAAATGTTTCAGATAGTGATAGATGAAATCGGAGAGAGATTGATTAGCTGCTAAGATAATCTATTTTCTTTTTATTTGTTAGCATTACTCCCCAAATACAATAATATGATTTAAAGACTTTAAAGAAAGAAAGTTCAGAGAATGTTAAGTCAATTTTCTTGAAAATTAACATTTAACTTCCACTAGGATAACACCAGACTATGGAATATTCATCACCTTCAAATTAGTGTTTTTACAGAAACTCCTTCATGGTATAAATATATCCCTCTCTATGTTCTAGCTGCTCAGTGCTAAGGAGCTCTGATGACAACTGACAGACAGATAGTTCAAATACACAAGGTGCTCTGTACTGGGAAAGCAAGAGACCTCTCCTGCAATTCACAGCCTCTGAAAACCCACTGGAGAGTCAGCTATGAATAGGTTCTGACTTGACGGTACCTAGCAATCATCTTACATACATTTTCACAATTTTTCTTTCTATTTTAAATCAACAATTTAGATAATTGAAAAAGTAGTGTCTCTTCCACTTAAGAGCTTGTCAAATGTCTTGGGGTTACAGATTCTGAAACCACATATTTTCTAGATTTATAGCTATTTCATAAAATTTAGAAAACTCACAATTATAGTTTTCAGTATCAGAGTGCACTAACTTACTATAATACTTTCTAAAATGAGTTGCATATAATGTTAGTAAATATTCCTTGGATAATAATAAGGAATATTAACATGTATAAAATATATTTCATATTTACAGATTCTTTAACCAGAAGTAAAGCACAGTACAGTTTGTCCATTCTAACATTATGTTTTCAACTGCACCTATAGGGAACTCTGGTGCCCCAGTGGTAAGGAGCTGCACAACCACGGCAAAGGCAAGCAGTTAGAATTCACTACCTCCTCCCTGGAAGAAGGATGGGCAATCTCCTCCCATTTCAAAGGCAATTAACAGCCTTTGAAAACCTGCAGTAGAATCAGCTATACATTGCTTCCTGCTCAATGGCACACAATAACAATCCTGATAATAAAACTCTCAACACTCCAGACCATTCATTGGACTTCTAAGACTTACATCACAAAGAAGGTGATTGTAGGTCTTGTTCCCATCAGTACTGGTGGATTTACCCTGCAAGAGATTTGTTGCATTTGACTTCACAGCACTCTTTGGTCTATGTTACCAGAACTTGCAACACAACTAATATATAAAAGGAGTACTTCAAATGTTGTTGTTGTTGTTCTTGTTGTTGTTGTTATGTGCAGTCGAGTCATTTGCGACTCATACCGACCCTATGTACAACAGCCCTAAACTCTGCTCTGTCCTGTGCCAATCACACTGTCTCTGACACTCCTATCCTGATTATCTCAGTCACTGAATCTATCCACCTCATAGAGGGCCTTCTTCTCCTGTGCTGTCCCTCCACCCTCCCAAGCATGATGTCCTTCTCCAAAGACCGGTCTCTCCTTACAACATGTCCAAAGTATGTTAGATGGGGCCTCAGAATCCTTGCCTCCAAGCAGTCCATGGTATTCTCAATACTCTTCTCGTGCACCACAGCTCAAAGGCATCAATTCTCCTTCTATCTTCCTTGGTCATTGTCCAACTCTCTGATGCATAATAAGTGATAGTGAAGACCATGGCCTGTATCAAATGCACTTTAGTCTCCAGGGAGACACCATTGCTCTTCAGTACCCTGGAGAGGTCCCTAACAGCAGACTTTCCCATGGCAATGCACCTTTTCATTTCCTGGCTACTGGTGCCAAGAGTGTTGACTGTGCACAATCTCCATCTCTTCACCATCCATCCTGATGCTGCCAATTGGTCCAGTGGTGAGAATCTTTGTCTTCTTGACACTGAGCCTCAATACATTTTGGAGGCTACAGTCCTTGACCCTCTGCAGCAGGTGCTTCAGGGCCTCTTGATTTTCAGCAAGCAGGGTTGTGTCATCTGCATAACGCAGATTGTTGATAAATCATTCCCCAATCTTGACCCCACATTTCTCCTCAAAGAGCCCAGCCTCCCGGATAATCTGTTCTGCATATAGGTTGAAAAGGTATGGAGATGGGATGCATCCCTGGAGTACGCCCTTTCCAATTTTGAACCATGCAGTGTTCCCTTGCTCTGTTCTGACGTCTGCCTCCTGGTCCAAGTATAGGTATCGTATTAGCATGATCAAGTGTTCTGGGATTCCCATTCTTCTCAGAGTCAGCCACAGTTTGTTATGATCCACACAGTCAAATGCCTTTGCATAGTCAATGAAACACAGATAGACATTCCTCTGGTACTCTCTGCATTCAGCTAAGATCCATCTAACATCAGCTACAATATCCCTAGTACCACGACCTCTTCTAAACCCAGCCTGGACTTCTGGTACTTCAAATACATAATTTATTTATAATTTACATGCATTTGTTTCTTACTAAAAACAAATCAACCATTTACTGATTGATACTATGTCAATAGAATATATTTCATAGACAAATCTATTAATAATTTTAATAATAAAAATTTATAGTAGAACATTTTAATTAAAATTCTAAGAGTGTTCCACTAGGTCAATAAACTAGGCCAACATGCTTTGTGGAAACAAACTGTGCTATCTTTTCCTGTCTCAATAGCAGCTTCTTTGAACTATCAGTATTTTCTAGAGCAGCCCAACCCTCAATCCATCCTAGGACAAAGTAATGAAGATATTATCAATACGCAAAGTGGTATTGATTGGAATCAACATGGTTAATTAGAGATCATATTGTCAACAAGAAAGATTGTCATTCGTCTCCATGTTATCCATAATTTATTATGATCCACATCATAACATGTCTTTGCATAATTAATAAAGCATGAAAACCATCTTTCTGGTAGTCTCTGATATCAGCCAACAGCCAGCTAGCATCAACAATGATTCTCCTTCTGCCAAAGTCAAGAATAAATCTACCATGGAAGGAATGAAATCAATGTGTTCCTGAGAGGCAACTTCATCTGGTACTTCAGACCTGTTTTCAGAAGGAGCCATGGCTTGGATAAGGACATCACTCTGAGAAAGTGGAGAGTCAGACAATGAGAGGAAGAGCCCTCAACCGGATGGATTGACACAGTGACTGTAACAATGGGCGTACGCACATCAGAGAGCAAGAAGGAAAATTGCAGGACAGGGCCAGGTTCAGCACTGTTGTTCACAGGGTCACATTATTCAGAGTTGGCTGGATAGCATCTTACAACAAGGGTGGACCCCCATGGAAACGAAAAAACAAACAAATTCCAAAACAACTTTAAGTATATGAGGGAAAGGATAAATGAAACATTACAACAAATAAAATTCAAAATAATAAGGAGGTGTACAAGTATATATGTAACTTCTTTGTCTAGGTACTTGTCTGATTATAGTTGGTGCATGACACACTAAATAGCACTTTTTATGCAAAGGAAGAGTACATCTATTATATAGCCTGATTTTAGAGTGAATAATAGCTTAAAAGAAAAATAATAAGATATAATGAGAGAAAAAAGATTCGAGACCTGTGGTGTTGGAGAAGAACTCTGAACATCCCATGGACGGCCAAGAGGAAGACCAGGTATGTCTTGGAGATGGCACAGCCAGAGCTCTTTGGAGGCAAGAATGACGAGGCTTCGCTTCACATACTTAGGATATGTTGCTAGGAGGGGCTATTTCTTGGAGAAAGACATGATGCTGAGAAAGGTGGAGGGCTGATGATGGAAAGGAAGACCCTCAACCAGATGGATTGACATGATGACTGTTGTAATGGGCTCTTGTGTGTCAGGAAGTGTGAGGATGGCACAGGATAGAACAGAGTTCAGATCTTTTGTTTGTAGGGTCAGTATGAGTCATGCTAGACTTGACAGCATCTAACAACAACAACAAAATAAACCTACTTTTCTAATGTTACAGTTACAGCAGAGAGCATTTGCTTCGTAACATTTAATTACCTAGTATTCAAATAAGAGAGCTTTAACAGCATAGTCTAAGGGGAGATGTGCTGCTAGCCTGTGGATCATGCCTCTCTGGCAGTTCAAATCCACCGCTGACTGTGGGAGAAAGTTGAACAATCTTTGCTCACATGATTTACAATCCCAGAAGTCCCAAAGAGGGTCAGCTAAGAATCAATGGGCAAAGTTTTCCCGGGTGTTCGAATTGTCCTTTTCTTACCTTGTCATGACTAAACTTTGGTTGGACTCCTCTCCTTATCTGCCTCTGGACTCTGCCTGCTCCAAAGGCACTGTGAGGACAAATTATGTCCCCAAGAATCTGGGAACCACCATGAGCCATTTTCCCTGTGGCATCATCTGGTCATACAGTCATCTTCACCCCTCTTCAGTTGTCCAATTTCTCCCTCACAGGACGTCCCTTCTATTCTAGAAAGGAAAAGCCTCTTTCAATTTAATTCTGAGCCACCTGTAGCATCCTGAGATCAGCATGGTCCCCCGTTACTAACGGCTTTCTGTCGGAATAAAGCCTCTTCCCACCTAAGTGGAAATATGTTTTTATTTGAGAGGAGCATGTATCTCAGCCTCTTATCTCATCATCTCTGTTCTAGCCAGATGGAACACTTAACCTAAATAGATCAGATTTTTCACCTTCAAGATACTATACAAGCTAGTTTGTTTGTTTGTTTTTTTCTTCCTAGAATCCTGGTTTGTCTATTCTACTGTTGACTATTCCTCTTTATCCAAATGGTGTGAGTTCGAAATGACATGTACTTGATTGCTTGCTCAAAGCTATAAAGAATGACGGAAGCATCTTGGCTATGCTCCTACATCATTTTGTCATTTTCTCTAAGCTAGCACTTGCCATGCTGAACATTCATTGACAGTCTTCATAGAGCAATGAAAAAAGCACGGAAGACAGGGAGGATGTCCTCTTCAGCCTACATTCCCAGGACACGACACAGCCCGTCTCCTGATCCGGAACAACCTACTTAACAATGAGTGCACACAGAATGCATTTCAAATACTGGTTTCCATCAATGTTATTATACGTTCTCAATGACAAATCTCTTTATAAGGAAACATTTTGTACTATGATTCTGTACTGATTGTAAAGAGACCTAACACCTATATCATATCTTTTCAATTTTATGTACAATCTTTTCTCCACATAAATTGCTGCCACAGCAATTATCAGCAATTTTCCCTTCAGACAAAGTTGAGCATTGCACATATATCTATGTGATAATGTACATTCCATCTTTCCAAGATCATGTTGCATTTCTTCTTCTTTTTTTCACCTTGTGTTACACTGATATTTGCTAATTTCATATTATCCGTAAGGCAGCATGTTTAGTACTGAAAGTACAAAGGAATGAAACATTTATCCTAAACGCTTCTCAGTAGTTTTGGACAATGTAGATACAAATAAAATAAACCAAACAGCCAACAGGAAAAGCAAACCATCAATTTCAGTGGGTGATAAATCTTTGCTCTGTAACATTTCTACTTCTAAACAGCCTATTGTCATTGAGGTGAATGTGTACTTATAGTAACCCTATAAAGGACAGTGTACAGCTGCCCAGAAGGTGAAGTGCTGGGCTGTCAGAAGGTTGGTATCCTGAAGCTGTTAACTGCTCCCTTGGAGAAAGATAAAACAGGTTTCTTCCACTAAGGTTTATAATCTTGCAAACATAATGGAAGATTTGTCCTCAAGGGTCAAGTTCACCCACAGCAGTAGATTTGATTTTAGTTTGACTCTTTCGAGAATCAGCCCGCCACACCTTTTTTGCTGCTGAGTTGCTGGTAGGTTCAAATTTCTGTCATTTCAATTAACAGCTTAGAACTTTAGCCATTGTGCCACCAGGACTTCTTAATTTTCACTTCAAACGAGGCAAAAACCACACTAGAATTACACCTAAATTGAGCATAAGCTTAGCATGGTTCCTTAAGAAAAGAGAGCATCGAGGAAAATGTGAGTCTTTTAGATAAGGAAAGAGAGAAAATGAGAAGCCTTCCTAAAAGACACATGAACAACATAGTGTGATTAAGGAGACACAAGTGGTCCTCAATGGTCAGGTCTCAAGTTACCTGTTTCAGAATAGCCTGAAGACTAAGGTGTGACTGATTCAGGCCCTGAACTTTACTTTCTCCTGCTATGTATCAGACAGCTGGATGATGAGCGAGATAACAGAAGAAGAATTGAGCGCTTAGGTGGTGGTGCTGGAGAAGAGCCCTGAGCATCCCACGGACCACAAGGACAAACAGATATGTCCTGGAAAGGGTGAACCAGAGGACTTCTCGGAGGCAAAGATGATGAAGCTTTGTCTCTCATACTCCAGACATGTAGCTCGGTGAGGCTATTCCCTGGAAAGGAACATCATGCTTGGAAAGATGGAGGGTTGACAAAGGTGAGGAAGACCCTCAATGAGGTTAATTGGCACTATGGCGTCAGAAGTAGGCTTTGGTGTCTCAGAGACGATGAAGCTGGCACAGGATAGGGTAGGTTCCCAAATGGTCGTTCATGGCTAAGAGTCATACTTGACTTGATGGCACCTAACAACAACAACAATATAAAATCTGTTACGATAAAATAAGAAAGTCAAACTATATTCTGAAAATTATTGTGAACCACCAGATTTTAAATAAAAACTTCAATGGATCTAAGAAATGAACTAGCTGAGAAAAGCTCTAGCTTCACTTATTTATTTGATAATTATGACTTTGAAGTCCAATAGCTGATAAAAGCAATGGATTTTAAAAAAACAAAAACAAAGCAATGGATTTTAAGGGCACAAAGAAAGCCTTAGACTCTTCACCAGAGATCTTTATTACCCAGCAATCTTTAATTAAGTGTTCCTGCCAATTGTGCATTCATTTAACCAAAGCAAGCTCTGGCCAATATTTCTTCATCTCTCTTAGGGAAGTGCAATGAGACATTTTGGCAAATGCTTTGTTGAAACAAATAGATGTGTTACATTCCTGTATTTTAATATCTTAGCACTTGGAAAAGGACAATATATGAAATCTTTTAGTGGAAACGTATATTCTGACTGTTGACTTTTTTCATCACCTTCATCTTTTAGAAGTTCACCTGTTCTTTGACAACTCATCCCTCCCAGCCCCAAGCTTACAGCTCTAGAGGAGACAGGAAATGTTTTCACTTTATACTCATGACCACAATGCCTATTTTAAGAAATGATTACTCAACGTGATCCTTGCCAGTAAGAACTTTTCAAACTGAAATAGAAAAGCAAAGCTATCTTAGCTTCACTACATGATGTTCATTGTTAAGAGCCCTCAAGTCAAGTACAACACATAGTGACCCTCTGGGCAATACATCTGAACACTGTCCTCTCCTGAGCCACCTTCATCATCTGGCACACTTTAGTTTATTGCTGCAGTCACTGTCAGTGCATCTGTTTGAGAGTCTTCATATCCTTTGCTGACCCTCTCCCTTTCCAAACATGGTATCCTTCTCCAAGAAATAGCCTCTCCCAACCACATGCTCAAAGTATGTGAGATGGAGCTTGGCCATTTTCTGCATCCATGGAGCACTGTGTGATACAAATGTAGAAACATCTATCTGTTAATAGGGCTGGATAAGTCACATAACCGGTGGGTTGACACCACCAGAGAAACACTGGCTTTGAGTTAGCAGTGCACATTTCTCCATATTGGCCACAGGTTGTTTTGTTGCCATTTACCAAGAAGGCAGAACCAACTCAGAACTGACCTTCCAATGCGTTTTCAGTAAATCATCTTCTAAGACATTGTCCATCTTTTACCTGAGGAACAATAGTGGATTCAAACCACTTGCCTTTGGCTTGAAGTACAACTCCTTACCACTAAGCCACCAGAGTCCACTTTAAAAACTCAATTAGGGGATGTTTGTTTACTAGCTATTGCATGCAAAACTCTTGATTAAATCAGATTCCCACCTCAGTGTTACACTCACAACCCATCTCAACGATAACAGTTGTCTTGCCAAGAAAATTGAAAATGGACACACAGAGGAAATGATCCTTACAAAGATTTGTGGCTCCGGCTGCCAATGGATCCTACCAAAGAGTCCTTTAATGTGAATAGAGGAAGCCACAGCAGGAAAAGGAGAACAGAGATGGCAAATTCTAGATAAATGTTAAGAAGGAAAATGGATTTGAGTCCTGGTGTACTTCTAGGAGAAGCCATGGGGGTGCACTGGTTGAATTCACCAGCTGATAAACGGAGAAAATAGAAACCCAAAAGAAGTGGTGACAGTCTGCTGTAATAAAGACTTGTTGTTGATAGGTGCCACTGCATTGGCACAGAAGTGCAACATTCCTTTGTACAATAGAGCAAACCCACCCTGATCCTGGGCCAGCACCACAATCTCAGCTCTGCTTTAGCCCATTGATGCAATCCAAACAGTGACCATTATGAGACAGTGTACTTTGTCCATTGGGTTAACTCTGAGTCAGAAGGGAGTGAGCAATAGGGGCTTTAGTATTCTGAGTTTAAATGCAGTTGTTTCTGCTTGGTCTTTGCATATTTGTAACATTTCCTGCTACTATTTTAAATATGTTTAGATAATTCTATGTTTATCAACTAAATACATTTGATAAGAAAACCTATATGCCCTACATGCTGAACTAAGATCTATGAAGCTTTTGATATCTTTACAATGATGAAGTATCAAGATATAAGAGAGGAAATACAGTAAATCAATGATGACAAATTTAAACTACTTTTATGATTACTTCTTTTGGCAATATGTGGCATTCACACAACACTGTTTTGTTTTTTATTGACTAATTGTTGTTGAGTGCCTTCAAATCGAGCACAACTTTTAGTGACCCTGTGAACTAAAGGCCTGAAGCCCCTTCACAACTATCGACATCTATCAAAGTTCATAGAGTTTCTGGAGAGAAGTTGTTTAGGAAGTCGATGCCATTCCTGCTTATTCAAGATAAAAACAAAAAAAGCAAATATGCTTGAGCAATAATTGAGTTGGTGACATGCAAAAATTAATCCTAATTCTAATGTAAAACCTATTAGAAATTAAATCTTTCATCCTGGATGCTATTCCTGAATTGGAGATACTTAAAATTTTCCAGAACTCATGGGTTATTCTGTACTGATAATTATTTAATCAGCATATATTAAATGCATACTTCCATTAAAATGATTTTTATTGAGTATTATCTGTCAGTGGCAAAATTCATGTACTTCTAACCAAAAGGGTACACATTTCTAGCTTCAAAAACCCAATGTAGGTTTATTATGAGTTAAGATGAGTTAAGATCCATTTCATGGTGGTGAGGTTTCTGATCTTTTCCTATAAGGAGTCCTTGAAGGCATAGTGTGTGATGTATTGGGCTTCTAATTGAAAGGTCGGGAGTTAGAATCCGGAGGAGTAAGATGGGTAGGTTCTTTCCATGAGGATTTAGAGACTTGGGAACTCGAAGGATGCTCCCTATGAATTGGCACCAACTTGACAGCAGTGCACTGTGGAATCTTCACAAGTCTAAACTGTTAGTGGAGAAAAAGAAATAATGAAAGAAAACACTTAAAATATGCATATTAATAAATCATTCGAGTGACAAAATGTACTGATTACAAGCCTGCTCTGTGTAGTGACTAGAGATCTTACTGAAGAAAAGACACGAAACTTGAACTTCGAAGAATGAAAGGCATCAATTCTTCTGTCATCGTTAGTCATTGTCCAGCTCTCAGGTGCATAGTGACTGACCATGGCCAGAATCAGGCGTATCCTAGTCCTCAATTGGCCATTATCATTCCTCAATAATTTGGAGCAGTTCCTGATTGCAGACTTTCTCAATCCAGTTTTTCTCCTGATCTCCTGACTGCTGGTGCCAAATGTATTGATTGTAGATCCAATTAAGATGATACCTACAAGTGTCAATCTTTTCTTCATAGATCATGATACTGAAAATATTGGACCAGTGGTAAGGGCTTTTGTCTTCTTGACATTGAGATACAAACCATCTTGAAAGCTATAGGTTTTGGTCTTCTGCAGCAAGTGCTTGAAGTCTTATTCGTTTTTAAGAAGCAAGGTTGTGTTATATGCATAATGACGGTTATTGATATGTTTTCTTCCAAACTTGATGGCACCTTTTTCTTTATAGAGCTCGGCTTCTCAAATAACTTCATCAGCATACAGGTAAATAGTTATCGACAAAGGATGAAACTCTAATGTGCACCTTTGCAACTTTTAAGCCATGTAGTTAGTGCACTCTTGCTCTGTTCACACAGCCACCTTTCGGTCTAGATATAGGCTTCACATGAGCACAATTAAGTGTTCTGGGGTTCTCATTCTCAATATTTGTCACAGTTTATTATGATTCACACATTGAAATGCCTTCACATACTCAGTCAAGCACAAATAAACTTTTTTGTGGTAGTCTTTGCTTTCAGCTAGGATCCATCTGACATTAGCAATGATACTCCTGGTACCACAACACTTTTAAATCCAGCTTGAATTCCTGGAGTTTCTCTAAGCACTTCTCTAACTGTTTTTGAATGATCTTGAGCAGTATTTTGCTTGCATGTAATATAAATTATAATATTCAATAATTTTCACATTATATTGGATCATGTTCTGGGGGGAATAAGAACAATTATGGATATTTTATAATCAGCCAGCCAGGCAGCTGTCTCCCAAATTTCCTGGCATAGACTAATAAGGGTGTCATGGGTTTACAATTCAAACAAAAGAAAATAAAGTTTTAGAGTTGTTAGCATATAAATAATACTTAAAACATGGAATTGGATGAAGTTCCAAAGAATGAGGGCAAATAGCAATGGCCAGAGGAAGATGCACTGCATTCTAGAGAACAGAGCCATGAATTCATTCGAGTGAACAGCTATCAGAAAGCATCAAAGACACTGAGTAAAAGATACTTTAAAAAAACAAAACATGAGAAAGTGCCATTCTTAAAGCAAACTAGTGGTTTTAAGGAGTGATTAACAGTGCCAAATGTCTCTTATAACTCAAATGAAATAGCTATTTAGTAATATAAATTACTTTCCTGATCTCAGGAAAAAGTAACTTATTTTACCTGTGGCTCTTATCTCTCTCTCTCTCTGTATTGTGAGTAGTTGCTTATCTGTGACAGGTGGTAGACAATACAGAAGAGAAAAATCATATTGCTTATAAATTTCTCTTCACAATATAGAAAATACATTTCAGTAAAATGTAGAGAATCAAATTTGTTTTTATTTTCATAAAAATGAATTAAGAGTTGTATTTATCAAAGCTGATAAAAGTGCCTAGAAAAATTTAATTGCTTTGGGATTTATAATCCTATTATAAACACCTGGACAACTGGACAAAATTTATTGGAAAGCTCTTTTCAGATATGGCATAACAAGCTGTGTAAGATCATAATTCCTAAGAGAGGAGAAAAGAAAATAGAAGTAAACCTTTCACTTGGTCAATTTTAACCTTTCACGTGGCCAATTTTCCGCAGAAGTCGGTTACCATGTTCCAGCAAATGCTACGTGAAACCAGAGTTTAGAAATATTTCCAAATTTGAGAATTCAGAGAGGCTGCAGAGGCTGTACATTGTTTAGCAGAATACTGGAGGTTCACAGATAAGGTGGGATTGAAGAACTCCATAAGGCCTGCCCTCTCAAGTCCTAGAGGAAGTAGGATGTCTACATTCATGGGATAACACGTGAAGGCCGAAGACAGCACCAGTGCCAAGTGTTTGATCATCTAAAGTTCCCAGGGTTCAATAAGAGTAGTGAATCACTCCAGAGTGAAGTTAAAAAATATATAAATAAAAGTAAATTTATCCATAAAACATTAACCAGAAGAAGAGCTGCATAGTAAATTGGTCTGTGGAAGGGACTGTATAACAATGGAAGAACTTTTTTTCCTAAAGAAAAGACAACTGAGGGGAGAGGGGCAGGGAGTAAAATGTGCAACAATGAATGAATGGAAATCCAAGTTCTTTATAAACTTACCATAAAATCTTGGTTAAAAACCAACAAAAAACATTAAATAAAAGGAGAAACAGAATATTTTCAAGACCTTAAAACTAGAAGAAATTGCTAGAAGAAATAAATCTATATAATGGAGCAGAAAACTTCAGTGGGAGAGATGATAGTTTCCCCCATAACCTATTGGAAGCTGGTTCAAATCCAGTAGTTGCTTTTTAGGAGAAAGAAAGCAATCTCCTTTCATGCAAGTTACACCTTCAGAAATCCTTTTTGATTTGACTCAATGGCAATGATTTTGGGAGTTTGTTTTCTTAAAAAAGAACTATTGTTTATTAATGGATTGCAAGACTCAGTATTGTTATGATAGTCGTTGTTTTCCATCTAGTCACCTGAGACTCATAGTGACCTCATGTCCATTAGCTCTGAACCCTGTCCTATCCTGAATCAATCTCATAGTCTCTGACAGACCTAATTCTATTGCTCCAGTCACTCAATAAACCCATCTCATCCAGGGACTTCCTTTCATGTTCTGTCCCTCCACTCTTCCAAACATGGCATCCCTCTCCAAGGACTGGTTCCTTCTGGTCACGTGCCCAGACTATGTGAGATGGAACTTCAGAATCCTTGCTTCCGGAGAGCAACATGATTTCAACCTTTCCAGACAGAACTGTTTATTCTCCTTGCAGTCCGCAGTATACTTAACATTCTTCTCCAGCTCCACAACTCAAAGGCATCTATTCTTCTTCTTTCATCCTTAGCTACTGTCCAGATCTCAGATGCATAACAAGTAATTGTAAAGATCATGGCCTAGGTCAGATGCACATTGGCCTCCAGACTATCATCACTGCTCTTCAGTACTCTGGAGAAGTCCCTGGCAGTAGACTTTCCCAGTGCAATTTGTCTTTTCATTTCCTGACTGCTGGTGCCAAGAGGGTTGACTGGGGAACCAAACAAGCTGAAGCTGATAACAATCTCAATCTCTTCTCCATCTTTCATGATGCAGTCAATTGGCTCAACGGTGAGAATCTTCTTTTTCTTGATGTTGAGCTTCAATCCACATTGAAGACTATAGTCTTTGACCTTCTGCCACAAATGTTTCATATCCTCCTCAGTTTTAGAAAGCAAGGTTATATTATCTGCCTGACACGTGTGGTTGATGAGACTTCTTCCAATTCTAATGCCGCATTCCTCCTCATAAAGCCCAGCCTCCCAGATGATCTGTTCCACATATGTATTGAAAAGGTACAGAGATGGAATACATCCCTGACACACACCTTTACTGATCCTGAACCATGCAGTGTTTCTGTGCTCTGTTCTGACTACTGCTACATGTACTGCTGCATGGTCCATGCATAGGTTTCACACAAGCACAATTAAGTGTCCTGGTCTCCCTAATCTTCTCAGCGTTAGCCACAGTTTGTTGTGATCGGGAGTCAAATGCTTTTGTATAGTCAAAGAAACACAGACAGACGTTCCTCTGGTACTTTTCTGCTTTTGGCCAAAATCCATCTAATGTTGGCTGTTACGTCCCTAGTGCCAAGCCCACTTCTAAGCCCAGCCTGCACGCCTGCCAGTTCTCTTTGATGTACTGTTCCAGTCTTTTTTGGACCATCTTCAGCAGGATCTTGCTCCTATATAATATTAGGGATATCATTTGAAAATTTCCACACTCTGTTAAGTCACTTTTTTTTTAATGACAATAAAAACCATTATCTTCCAGTCAGTTGGCCAGGTAGGTAGTTGTCCTCAAGATTTCGTGACATAACCTGGTCAGTGCCGCCAGGGCAGCCTGTTTGCTGAAATATTTCAATTGATAGCCCAGCAATTCCTGGGGTCTTATGTTTTGATAATTCCTTCAGAACAGCTTGAGCTTCTTCCTTTACCACCATAGGCTCTTAAGTGTATGTTGTTTCATGAAACTCTTCTGTGTCAGCTCTGTCTTTTTGGTATAGTGCATCTGTGTACTCCTTTCATCTTTTGATACTTTCTAGGTCATTCAACATTCTGCCTTCAGTATTCTTAAGTACTTTCATTCAAAACTTGAATTTGTTCTTCAGTTCCTTCAGCTTAAAATATGTTGAGCAAGTCTGTCTCTTTTGATCTTCCAACTCCAGCTTTTTGCACATTTCATTATAATACTTTCCTCCATTTTCCCCTGCTGCCCTTTGAAATCTTCTGTTCAGCTCCTTAACTTCTTGATTTCTTCCCTTTGTGGTGTTATTTTCATCCAAATTGGTTCATTATTTAAAATATTATTATCAATTTTGCAAACAAGATTGATCAAAACCAGATAAACCTGTTTGTTCTTTGTTGATATTGTTTCTTGAAAGCAATCAATAACTTAATTATCAACTATATTTGTAAAAGAATCTAATATTGTTAAAAACATTTTTTTAAAATAATGTCTAAGTTGGACATTTTTACTACATGGTTTGTTTCAAACTTACACTAAATCTACATTTTTCAAAATCCTGGGATATTGACATAAAAATCAATGGACCTTTATATGGCCAATACACATTTGAAAAAGACACTAAATTAAATCAATAGTGAATGAATAATCTTCTTAGCACGTGTCATTAAAACTTGGTATCTATCTGAGAGTTGAAAAATTAAGATTATCTTACACTTTATGGTCAAGTTAATATGAATGGAGTCATAGATCTTTTATCATCATTTTTCTATCATCAGATGTCAAAATCTTTGTCTATCTAGTATGAATGTCAACTTCTCTCTATTTTTTGGCGGGGGGTAGTTAAAAGGTTATAATTCAGATTAATAACAAAATACAGTCAAGGCAGCCTTATGGCTCAAAGTCCTCAGCCCTGCCAATACTGGCCTCTCCTTTGCCCGCCAATTGTCTACCAACAGTCTCATTCCTGCCAATATTGGCTCCACAGCCCTGAAAGTCCCATCTCACATCAGTTCTCCAGTTCACTACAGCTGTTGCTGTCCCAAAGCGTGCCCTACATTTCACCAGGTTGAGGGGGGTCTCTCTTCTCTTCCTGGGCAAAGAATTTATTCTCTTCAGGTGCGGGAAGAATTCCTACCTGTATTTTAAACACTTTCTCATTTTACCACATTTCTTTTATAGGATCTCATATCCTACAACACTGAGACATTTCACACACACAGAAAAAAAAAGCCTGTATTTCTTTTCTATAGAGAATCTAAGATATATGTCAAATAATAAGAAGTCTTCCCAAACTTACCTAGATTGTTTCAAGATTGTCCTTCTGTTTTTCCCTTTTTACCATCTGCCTCTAATCCATCTGAATTATAAATACTGTTTCCAAATGGATAAGTAGTAATATAAAATATCGTGTGCATCCATCAATCCAGTGAACTGAATTTGCACAATTCCTAAATGCTAGACTCCTGGATTCGGGGCAATCAGCTTGTATGATCTATGTGATTTGCTCTTTATCATGGGGTGCCTCTGCTGGTAGACTCTTGGTGTTTGCTTGCTCTGTGGAGCTCACATCCAGCTTCCATTCTCTGTGCTCTCACTGCTGCCGAGCTATTTCTGGAGGCTGTAAATTGCAGGGTAGGAGATTGCCCATCTTTCTCTCACAGAGCAGCTGGCGGTTTGGATTTGCTGGAGAGGCACCACGTTGGGGTTAACAGCACCACTCATTATGGATTGCACCATCAGAACTCCCTAAAACCACCTTCAGGGGGGCCTGGGAAAAGAGCACACCTGCATTGGTGTACAGTCTCATAATGTCGTTATGTTGGGAAAATACACAGCATCACTTAGACAGGTGACCATTTCTTCCCTTGACGAAGCTTGACAGACAGGGACTTCTTGTTGTGTGCTGTCAACTTGATGATTGGACAGATTAGAAGTGAGGGTATAATCTTTCCTGGTACTGTTTGTCAATTCTTTCTGTCTGGAGAGGAACTTGTAGATTCAAACTCTCTCTATTTTGAGTGGTACCTGAGTAATGAACCATTCTAACACAGGAGCTCTTCAGGGCCAAACCAAGTGTGGAGAAGAGTGACTGCACAGGCCCAGGGAGACGAGCTGCTCTTGCAGGAGAACACCCCCTCACAGAGGCTTTTGCTTTCATGTCTCAGCCAGCGTGTATCTTTGCATGCCCGGTGCCTGCTCCCAAGCCAGAATCACTTTTGGTTTCATCTGTGTCATTCCCACTGGATTCCATCAGCACCCACGAGTGCTCTAGGTCAGCATGAAAACTCCCTCTCTTCAATTTTGTCCTCAGAGATCTGAAAGGATGTGTAGTGAGTAGCGTGTGGCACTTCCAAGGTTCCCAGAGGGCCTGACCCAAAGAAATTCAGAAGTTAGTAAAATTAGGGAAAACAGTGTCAAGGACAATGAGATGCATTGGACTTTAGCCTTTCAGAATTTGACATAGATGATATTGACAGAGGTTCTAAGTGAATGGACCTTGTATCTCTTCATTAATAGATTTAATTTTAAGTCACATTAAAACAGTCAAAATTAACCTTAAAGCGTCTCAAGGTAATCCTGGTGGCCTAGTGGTAAGGAGTTGGAGAGTGGCAACTCAAAGATATGCACTGGCTTCTCCACAGGAGAAAGCTAGACAATCTCCTGTGTGATTAACTGCCTCTGAAAACTCACTGCAAGACAGCTATTGGTCAGTTCTGACTCAACGGCACACAACAACAACAACAACAACAACAACCATCTCATCCATTCCAGGTCAAGGCTGTCCACCACTGGGTCTCTGAAGCTATATATCTTAACGGGAGGACACAATCTCATTTATCTACGGCAGAACTGAAGGTGGATTTGACCTGTCAAACTTCTGGTCAGTAACCCAACACTTACCCTACTGTGGCACCAGGCTCACTTAAATATAACTTGTCATTTTATATTACTGACTACTGTATTTCAGCCCTTGAGAGCAGCTGTAAAACTGTGGTGTCTTGAACTCACAGTATATTTATGCTGCATTTAGTTCCTTACTGGAATAGAAAGTTCAAGTTGAATTAGAAGTCTCCAGCCAATAAGGTATGCAAATGTCTAAATAAGCCATTATATGCATTTATCAAAATGATCATTTACACAACTGACTAAATTGTAGGTATTTAATTCTATTTAGGTTGAACAATTAAGTACTTACAAAGTTATTTAAATGCATTATAGTCAATATAAATGCCATCGCTATGCAGTATAAGTATGGAAGAATAAGAAACAAGGTGGAACTCTTAACATAATAAAAATAAGTGCATTATTAACGTGGTTTGAAGAATAAATCCTTCAAAAGCCAACACAAGAGAAATAAAAATTATTTGAGTTTAAGAACATCATTTTCTTATTCATTTATGGAATATAGGGTATATATGTAACTAAAATTCAAGTAAAAAATGGGTCATAAACCAGATAATATAGTTTTAAATAAGATAGATATTTGGTATTATCTTTTTCTTTTACATTAAGAATTTTCTTTTATTTCCATTGCTTTAATTTTAGCACATTTAATCTATTCTTCCTGAATGATAAATTACCAAGGAATAAAATGTAGGAATGAATTATAAAATAATTCAAAATCCTTTGAGGAGCTATCATTCCCTATTTTAAAAAATGACAATGTATAAAAATATATCAATAAAAGCTGAAAACAATTATTATTATTAGCAGCCAAAATCAGTGAAAAATAGATCCCAGTAATAGATATCATTTTCCCTGCAAGCTTGTTGATTACAAAAAATGTTTTAAAGACAATGCTGCAGTGGTTATTTCAGGATATAATTTCTCCCACTATTACAAGTTCTGTTTTGGCGTGACTGTAACCCTGGTTCGCCAAACCCCATATTAGGTGATGAGGAAAGTTAATGCATTTCTGTCCCCTCACAAAAAAAGAATATTAAGAACAAAACTGAGAATGAAAACTTTTGAAATTAATTTTAAATTTGAAGTGATTTTACAAATAGAAACAACAAAGAAAAT
>NW_006399754.1:26130003-26139412 GCF_000299155.1 Elephantulus edwardii
TTAAGCTACCTAAGCAGTGTGCCAAAGCAAATAGAGGTCTTAGCTCCTATAGAAAATCCCTGTACTCATGAAGATTTCAAGTTACTTTTCGGTGCAGGATAAAATTTCTTCAAACTGCATTTTGTTTGGATTTGACTATTCCTTCCCTACAAGGTCTTTTCTGCCCTCTATTTTAGGGTCACATTTTGAGGACCTCATTGAATTAAGTCATCTCATTGTCTTAGATTATTCTGAAGAACAGTAGATTCTTCAGCTTTTTCTTCTTTTGCTTTGTGTCAATTTTTCCTTTGTTTTTTTTAAAAACCTTGACAGTTTTGAGGAAGTACCGGCTAGAAATTTTCTAGATAGAGTATGTCACAGTTTGGATTTTTCTGAGGTTTTTGTTGTAGTTAGATCGCAATGATGTGTTTTAGTAGGATGACCACAGAGAAGAAATGCCATTTTCATTGTATTATGTAAAAGATAGGTGCTATCCACATGATCAACCAAAGGTGAGACTGTTGGTGTTGGGTGCCACCAAGTCAAGTATGGCTCATAGTGACCCTATAAACAACAGCAGACCTGAACCTCTTCTCTCCTGTGTCGCCTCATCATCTCTCACACACTTGAACCCAATGCTGCAGTCAAGGTATCAAGACATATCACTGGGGTCTTCCTCTCTTTTGTTGACCCATGAAAGGTGATCTTAGTGTCTATCAATGACTAGAATAGTGTTTTGCAGACTTCTGTGCAGTAAACTTATACCCTCTTCCTTGACTTTAATATGTAGAAAAATCTCACTAAAATAGTCCATATTTAAAAGGTAAATATTTAAATGCCATTTCTCTATAAAGAGGGTAACAATAAAAAATTACTTGAATTTTTTTCTCCACAAGAGATTTTTCTCCCTCTTTCCCTACTGCATTTATTCAGCCATTAATTTATATCATTATGAAGACTTGGGCTTTGTTTTATAGGTTGGCATATAAATTACTAATGCATGGTTTATGTTGTTGCTATAGTTTTTTCAACTTTGACCAGCTAGAACTCTTCCAGCTCACTTCTATCATTCATATACTTTCACTGTGGCATTAGCTTTAGTACTTTTAAAAAATTTTCCAAGCACTAACTAACGCTCAGGTACTCTCCAGTGAATCTTGGTTCCTTATGGAAGAGAGGAGATCAAAGTCAAGTTCTCGATACTATGAGTACTAGCAGCTAACTAGAGCATTTTTGATTCTACAGTTTCTCAGAAAATAAAGGTATACACACTAACACGCACATAGACACACATCTATTATTATTCCTCTATTTTTCAATGTTATAGGTAAGCAAAATATGAGTTCATACGGATGTCTCCTACTTTAAAAGAGTGACATGTTGAGTGGTATTTTTCTCTTTCCCAATTGTAGCTTCTCCTTCCAGTAATAAAACAATTGCCTTCCCCCATCCACCAAACTCTTACATGATGAGTCAATGCCAGTTTGTATTCACAACAGTTTTAGTCATTCACCCACAAGCTTTCAAACAAAAATTCGCATGATATGATGGGCTTAGAAATGCCCATTTCTAATTAAATTTTAATCTTAATGTTTTGCATCTATTTTTTAACTCATTCTAACTCAGTTTATAATACTTTTTATCCATAATTCAATTTTCTTAAGCAATCTTTTTCAGCTTCATCTGCACCATGTGCTTTAAAGTGTTATTATTAATGGGTTTAGTCACGCCTTTCTGTATAGCGCATTGGCATTATCTGCTGAATGGACAATAAAAGAAGAAGACAAAGTGAGAAATTAATCTTTCTTAATTAGTATATGGTGGTGGTTGTTGTTAGGTGCCATTGAGTTTAGTATGACTCACAATGACCCTATGAACAAAAGATCCGAAGCCTGTTCTCTCCTGTGCCCTCCTCACACTTCCTGACTCACAAGAGTGCATTGTTGAAGTCACGACGTCAATCTACCTGGTTTTCCTCTCCTTCGCTGACCTTCACCATTCCCATCATGTCCAAGATATTGCTCCCCCACGGAATATGCCCAAAGTATATGAGGTGAATCATTCTTGTCTCCAAATCACTCTGGTTATACCATCTCCAAGACGTATCTGTTTGTTCTCTTGGCCAGCCATGGGATGTTCAGTGCTCTTCTTCTACACCACAGCTCAAGGGCATCAATTCTTTTTTCTGTCATCTTTATTCATTGTCCAGCTCTCAGATCATAGCAAGTAATAATTAAGATTATCATTCAAAAATAGCTAGAACAGTACATAGATAGGGAACTACTAGAAATTCAAGCAGGATTTAGAAGAAGCTGTGGCACCGGGAATATTGTTGTTGATGTCAGATGGATCCTGACTGAAAGTAAGGAACACCAGAAGAATGTCTCTTTGTGCTTTCTTGACTAAGCAAAGGCATTTGACTGTGTGAATCATAATAATTTGTAGCTGATATTGAGGAGAATGGGAACCCCAGAGCACTTAGTTGTGTTCTTGTGGAATCTATACCTGGATCAGGAGGCTGTGGTACAAACAGAGCAGGGGAACACTGCATGGTTTAGAATTGAGAAGGGAGGGTATCAGGGCTGTATTCTTTCTCTATATCTATTCAATCTGTATGCTGAGTAAATTATCCGAGAAGCTGGACTTTATGGAGAGGAGTGTGGCATCAGGACTGGAGGGAGACTTATCGATAACTTGGGTTATGCAGATGACACATCTTGCTTGCTGAAAATAAGGACTTGAAGCACTTGTTGCCGAAGATCAAAGAATGCAGCTTTCAGTTTTGATTGCACCTCAATGTCAAGAAAGCAGAGATTTTCACCACTGGACTAATAGGCAACATGATGGATGAAGAGGTGATTGAAACTGTCAACAGCTTCATCCAGCTTGGATCCACAATTAAGACCCTTGATACCAGCAGTCAGGAAAAAGGAGACACATTGCACGGGGGAAATCTGCAGTTACAGACTTCTCCAAATTACAGAGGAGTGATGCAATATGTGGGAGAGTATTTTCTGTTTCCACGAGTCAACTACAAGACATCTAACAACGTGTAAGAATACATGAGGACAGGTTTTATGATAAAGGGAGCACCAGAAGTCTAAGGAAAACTTGAACATACTGATCACAATCACATATGAAATGGGTCAATTTTCTGGGCTATCTTCTGTTTCTACTAGATCACCACCTGGGCTGCTAAAAAAGCTTCCCGTGTTTTGTTTGTTGAGTATTATTGTGCACCACAGAGTTTCAGTTCTGTTATTTCCATGGCACAATAATATGCATAGCATTGTAATCCCCATTTCACTAATGTGAAACCTGGTTCCAATGCATTAGAGTATTTGCTTACTGGGTTAGTCCCTGGGATTTGCCTCAGAAATTTGTTTTGATTGATTTTAGAAAATTCTCTCCACTCTTATATGAGGTATCTAATGCAGCAGTAAGATATTTCTAATTTTTCAAATCTGTGGGCCTCTGCAAGGATTCAGGGAAACATGTTGAGAACGATGTTATAGAATTGGGAGAGTGAGTGTTGAAAGTTGTGACTTGACTGGGAAGAGGCTCTAATTTCATAGCGAGCAACAGTGTCCCGTCATCCATGGTTGAGCACTTGGGGGAGACCCTGATGGGCACTACACGGTGACTTGCTAAGCTCTTCTCTTAATTTAACCAACCCGTCAAGATGAAAGCAAGCCTATACATCCTTCCACCCTTTGGTAACATCAACAACGTTGTGTTAATAAAATTTGACCTTCACACTATAAAATTTAAATATATTTGGGCAACAACTCAAATTGCTATAATAAGTTGCTAAATGCAAAACATACTTCTTTCATCTAAAAAAAAGGAAAACTTCCTAGTATAATATTTAAAATAAAACACAATGCCTCCAACAGTGTAGACTTAAATTTCAACTCTGCAACTTACTATGCATGTGATTTTTTTGTGAGGGAGGATGGAAAGTGAACCAAAAGTATAAAGTCTTCAAAATGATGAAATTATTAAACTTTACATTTAGTGGTAAAATGTTGCATTTATTTCTGAGTCTTAATTTTAATTTACATCATAAAGTACTAATATTAGCTAAAGTAACAGCTAACTTAAAATAAAAACAAAACAAAAACTCTCAGTTCTCTGTAGAGACTCTATCTGGGTTGTTCAGAAGAGCCCTGGGGGGGTACTGTGTAGCATATCTGGACCACTACACCGAAGTTCGTGAACTCTATTCAACTAGTTGCTCCTCAGTGAAGATTCGCAGCCTTGGAAACCTGTGGGAGGGTCACTACCTGTTGGAACTACTTTGGGAGCAGCGGGGTTGGGTGTGTTTGAGTTTGTAGTTCAAATAGTATTCATTTAGCGTGTCAAAAATAAAGGTAACAGCCACTCAAAACACAGTTTTCATTTTAGTTGTTTGTTTACTTTGTCAGATTACATAAAACTAGAAACTAGGCAGTACTAGTGAACTGTGCTGTTGTTGCTGTTGTTGTGTGCCATTTTGTTAGGATCGACCCATAGGTGACCCTCCAGCAGGTTTTCAAAGGCAGTTAACCACAAGGGAGGAGACTGCCCATCCTTCTTCAAGGGAACAGGTGCTGGATTCGAACTGTGTGCCTTTGGGATTGAGGCACAGCTTCTTGCCAATAAGACATCAATGTTCCCTGGTAACACACTAGCAGACTGGTTATCTTGGGTGTCCGATATATTGTTATATGGTAGCTTAGCGGAAAGAAGCTGTACTGCAATCTCAAAGGCATGCAGTCAAATCTGCCAGGTGCTGTATGGAGTGGGGTGGGTAGGAATGGGAGAGTGGTGAGCAGGGAAGGATGGGTAACCTCCTCTCCTGGGAATTGCTGCCTCTGAAAACCCTCTGGCGGGTCATCTCTGATCTGTTCTGATTTGAAGGCAAATAACAACAGTAACAGGCCATTGAGTTGAGGCCGTTGTCACAGCCACTGTGTTGATCCACGTGTTGAGGACCTTCCTCCTCCTTCGTACTCATCTTCCGCTTTCCCACGCCCAATGTCCTTCCACAGGGACTAGTTTTGCCTGATAGTTTGTCAAAAATGCTTGAGATAAAGCCTGTTCATTTTCATTTCTAAAGAACATTCTGATTATTCTTCAAACACAGGTTTTTCTCATGAGTCCAAAGTCTCTGGCTTAGACTGTACCTTCCAAAGGTTCCCTTGATGACTTCAGAGATAGATTTAAAAAAAAAAAAAGTTTAAAAGACACAATTACAAACATAAGTACTTGAGTAGTAGCCATATTTATCAAATAAAGATTATGATTATTAAAGATAAAACAAAACAACTTGATTTTGAGCAAACAGAAAACTTTAACCTTCCTTACAATCGCCTAACTTTCACATACGTGAAACAATTGAAAATACCATGACTTGATTCAGGCTTTGTTCAGTTTTCAGATATTTCTGATTTTCTGTTCTTTAAAGAGATATTTTGCAGAAGATTTTTCCAATACCAAACTGATGCTTCCATGGACATCAATCAGATAAAGAAAATATTTTACAATAAACATAAGACTGTTTATTGGTACATTCGTAAGAAATTTAAGGCTTTTATAAGCGGAAGTATAGGAATTTCTCCTTAACGTCCTGGTTCCTTCCTTTTGCTTTGATTTCTTGGTACTGTAGTACAATATTCAGAGTCTCTACTGACCTTTATTTCAGTCTTTTCTTCCTCCCCTGTCTTTGTAACAACCTCTTGCTTTCTTCATTAATAATATTCTTGATACCCTCCCACAGTTCTTCATCTTTGTTTATTTGTGATCAAGGCCACAAAACTGTTCCAGAGTGATTTTTATATTCAAGTGGGATAGATTCAAAGTCAAATCTTTATTCTTGTGGATTTTATTTCATTTTCTTTAGCTTTAGTTTGAACTTGCATATAAATAGTTGATTGTCTGTTCAACAACCAGCATCTGGCCTAATTTTCACAGCTAATATTAAACTTCTCCACCAATTTTTTCCACAGATTTAACTGATTTGATTCCTACATGTACCACAAGGTGAAGGTAAGGAGTTAAACATAAGACTTCAAAAGGCAGTAAAGCTTAAATATTACAGTCAAATGTGCAAAGAGCTGGAGTCAGAAACCCAGAGGGGCTGAAGTCATTCAGCATTTCCTAAGCTGAAAAAAACTGAAGAACACATTCAAGCCTTGAGTTATAACTTAAAGATGCTAGAGGAAGAATAGTAAATGACCCAGAAAGCATTAAAAGAACATGGATGGAGTACACAGGCACTGTATGGAAAAGAATTGGCTGACACTGAAGAATTTCATGAAGCAACAAATGACCATAAGACGATGATGATGAAGGAGGAAGGTCAAGCTGCTTTGAAAGAGCTGGCAAAAAACAAGGCCTCAGGAGTTGATGGTGCAAATGTCCAACCATAATCAAATGGACTGAGAAGTTATGGTACAGTCACATAATGGGATACTACACAGCTCGCAGAAGCCGTGATTTTGTAAATCACTATAACTTGGGAGGGACTGGAAAGCATAATGCAAAGTGAAGGGCAAATACTGTATAAGTTCAAAACTGTAGAATGTATATGAGGATCCAAGGCAGGGGCTGGGGAAGCGGAGGAGTGAGTGGTAATAACAGGGTCGCACAATTTGATGGGTGGTGGGAAGGGTGGGTAAAAGAAATGGGAACGATCTGGTGTGAAAAGCAATGTATATGAACTTCATAAGTAAACCAGTATGAAATAAAAATTTTATTAGAAATAAAAGGAAAGGGTCAGACCTATCAATGTTGTACAACCACCAGAGAGAAGCCAGGATCTCGTCTCCCCACTGATTACTGAAGACTAGCTAAATGAACTTCCATGTGAATGGGCAGGACATTCTTGGTCCCTGATTAAAACTTCCCCATGGACAGGGTACCACCAACTTGAGCTTGGGAATGAAGGCCATGAGCTGACCCATGAACAGGACTTCACTAAAGTCAATTGATTTAGAGACCGGGGGTGGGGGTGGGGGTGTCAGTACGTGGATAGAGGCAGAATGTGCATGCAATGGGAAGAGTAACCTGTTACACAAAGCTGCTCACACTGATGTCACTGAGAACAGTACACACGTATACCTTGCTGAATTCAGCATACATGATCCAAATTGGCTACATCTGTGGAAAGAGATAATGGGAAAACTCAATACTTTTAGAACAATGCCAGTAGCTGAATGTGATATATACCACCAACTGTCCATATGCAAGTTCAGATCGAAGGTGAAATACATCAAAAAGTCCAAGAGAGACAAAATGTGACCTTTCCTGTATCTTAACTGCACTGAGTGCCCATTGCAAGACAAATGACCACAGATCAGGTGGATTGAGAGATGACACGAAGGACATCCCACATGAAGAAATCAAAAGGCCACTTAAGAGATAAGAGAGAAAAAAGAAAACGAATTAGAAAGCTAGAAAGGAATGATAAATTTAAATTAACATTTCCATAACTCAGATACTTATTTCAAGAAAGTAAACATAGTTCCGACTCTTCTAAATTTAATCTTTACGTGTAAATTTGTAGAACTTATTACTTTCTTATTGAACATCTCTATCGTATTACTGTTTCTACTTTCATTTCAAATTGAAGCTTCACTGAGTAGGTGTAACACAATGGCATATATTTCATTAAAAGTAACTCAGTGTTTTAACTGTGAATGCCAAGAAAGCTTATACTTCATGTATAATGAATCCAATTCATTCTTTACTCAGAGAAATATGCCTTAATGTTATGTAAGGAAGAGTAAATATTGTTCAGCTTACTATTTGAATTTGCATTAACTTACTACTTTTATGTGTAAATGTGCCAATTAACTATTCCTGAAAGTTGACAAAAGTTGTGTTTGTATATATTTAATGTTGTAATAATTATAAGAGAATAATCAAATAAGATTTAACTAAGTTATTTGCCATAGGAGATTCAAGAAAAAGATATTCAAATAATCAATTAGATGATGCAGTACAGCTTTGGCTTAGTGACAAGAAGGTTCATTGCAATTCAGAAGGCACACAGTTCAAATTCAGCATTTGCTCTGTGGGAGAAGGATTGGCAGTCTTCTCCCACGCAATTAAACACCTCTGAAAATCCACTTCAGGGTCTGCTATGAGCCAATTTCAACTCAAAGATACACAAACAATAATATTACACTAATAAAATTGTACATGGTTGAACATTTTGAAGTGAAAGAATAAATATTTAATTTAAAAATAGAAGCCAAAATACATTCTCATGTGTAATTATTGTTCATTGTTGTTTATTGCCAATGAGTCAGACTTGACTCATAGCTGACCTTCCTCTGCACACACATATATCATACAGTAAGCTATAAAACAGCTAGGTAGACACAGAAGTGTGTATTTATTTCCTTACAAATATTTGGAAAAATTATATTTAAAAAATTTAGTATGTGCTATAAAATTTTTATATATTTTCTGAAATAAAGCCCAGAACACTTGTTCGTGCTAATGAACAACCTCCACTGGGACCAAGAGGAAATCATCAGAACAGAGCAAGGAAACACTGTATGGTTCAAAATTGGGAAGGACGTACACCAGGGATGTGTCCTGTATCCATACCTTTTCAACCTATATGCATGACAGATGATCCAGGAGGCTGGGCTCTATGAGGAGAAATGTGGAGTCAAGATTGGTGGAAGATTTATCAACAATCTGCAATATGCAGATGTTACAACTCTGCTTGCTGAAACTGAGGAGAACCTGAAGTGCTTGTTGCAGAGGGTCAAGGACTGCAGCCTCCAATATGGATTGAGGCTCAATGTCAAGAAGACAAGATTCTCACCACTGGGCCAATTGGAAGCATCAGGATGCATGGTGAAGAGATTGAGATTGTACAGAGCTTTAGTTTGCTTGGCTCCACAGTCAATACTCTCAACACCAGTAGCCAGGAAATTAAAAGATGTATTGCAATGGGAAAGTCTGCTGTTAGGGAACTCTCCAAACTACTGAAGAACAGTGGTGCCTCTCTGGAGACTAAGGTGCGTCTGATACAGGCCATGGTCTTCGCAATCACCTGTTATGCATCAGAGAGTTGGACAATGACTAGGGAGGATAGAAGGAGAATTGACGCTTTTGAGCTGTGGTGCTGGAGAAGAATATTGAGGGTACCATGGACTGCTAGGAAAAAAATATGTTCATCCTGGAGAGGGTTAAACCAGGCTGCTCCTTGGAGGCAAGGATTCTGAAGTTTCGTTTAACATACTTTGGACATGTTGTAAGGAGGGTCCTTAGATAGGGACATCATGCTTGGTAGGGTGGAGGGACAGCACAGGAGAGGAAGGCCCTCTATGAGGTGGATTGATTCAGTGACTGAGGTAATCGGGAGGGGTGTGTCGGAGACAGTGTGATTGGCACAGGACAGAGGAGAGTTTAGGGCTGTTGTACATAG
>NW_006399754.1:26139712-26140526 GCF_000299155.1 Elephantulus edwardii
AAATATTTGGTTTTTGGTTACATTAAAATATTGGTTTAATTCCCGTCAAGTTGACTACCGCTGGTAACATCCCCATTAGCATTGGATATGAACCCTGCCCTGGCCTGCACATTCTCCTGATCTTAATATATTTGAGCCTGTTGTTATAGTCACTGGGCCAATTACCCTCTTGAGAATCTTTCTCTCCTATATTGACCCTTCACCTTCTAAAGTATGATGTCCATTTTGAAGGACTGGCCCCAACTAAGAAAATGCCTAAAATGTGTGAGATAAAATTTCCCTATCTTTATCTCTATCTCTATA
This sequence comes from Elephantulus edwardii, assembly GCF_000299155.1. NCBI lineage: Eukaryota > Metazoa > Chordata > Mammalia > Macroscelidea > Macroscelididae > Elephantulus > Elephantulus edwardii. The sequence continues at coordinate 26,140,016 of NW_006399754.1, forward strand.
TATAAACTGGTTGCACTTCTTTGAGATATATTTGTTTCCTTGGTAGTCCAAAAACATAACTCAGAAACATAGATTCTTCTTCTGTCATATAAGATTAGAATAGATAACTTCAAAATTACATATAAAGTATCTTTTTACATGTATTTTATCATTCTTTTGCTGAAGGAAGTGAGACGATGTGATAAGGCTTCCTATTTAAAAAAGCCTTTTGTTTCACTTTTCTCCCTGCCCACCCTTCCCCCTTAGTTCTCCCCTCTCTTTGAAAAGTAAAAGAAAAGTTCCTTCATTGGTATACAATCCCCCCTCCCCCTGCCCCGAGTACACTCCATTATGTAACTTCATTCCGGACTCCTGTAATAACCATAATACCCTATTATATATCACTTTTAAACTGTTCTCTCCCTCATCTGTTTCAATGCACTATACATAATTTATCCAGTTATTCACATTCTTACTCCAACTCTGATGTTAGCCCCATTCTACAACAGTGGCACTATGCAATATTTATCTT
>NW_006399754.1:26141176-26146519 GCF_000299155.1 Elephantulus edwardii
TATAAGTCCCTTATCTGATATGTCATTACCAAAAACTTTTTCCCAGTCTGGGGCTTCCCTTTTTACCCTATTGGAGAAGTTTTTGGATATGCATAGGGATTTGATTCTTAGACGATCCCATTCATCTAGTTTATCTTCTCCTGGTTGTATATTTTTCAGGATACTTGGAAGACTGTTTATGTTGTGTATTAAAACTACTAGAGTTCTTCCAAGCTTTTCTTTAATGAAGTTTATAGTCTTTGGTTTTAGTCCTAGGTCAGTGAATGGAAATCTAAAATCTCTGTAAATGTTCATTAAAATAGAAAATAAAATTTGAAAAACAAGCTCAAAATCTGGACTGGAAAAAAATTACTTGATAAATTTCTTTTTCCCTTGTGATAAAAAAAAAAAAAAAACACCCCAAACAAAAACAACAAAACAAAGCAAAAAAACCAAAACCAACAAAACAATAAAAAATAAAAGAACCCACCAAAACCCTTTTTGGTTGGCAGTATGGGGCTGGAATCCAGTTTGAAAGTCCTCTACAGGAGCCAGGTTCTACAGAAGCTTGTTGGCTGGGATTGGTGAACATTAGGGTGGAATGTTGATTCAGTAAGGGAAATGAGATGATGTGATAAGGCCCTCTGGCCTGGCTTAAATTATTTTTTGTCAAACATACTTCTAAGTGCTATAGTATTGGTCTGTGCATTACTGTACTCGTGGTTGCTGTGATGCTAAACCTTGTGACGCTGATGTTCCAAATGTGATAGTGGTTACCCATGGAGAACACGGAGTTTATCGATTAAAACAAGCTTGGAGGCAGGAGTGACATCCACTTCCAAAATGGCTTGCCTTTGGAAACTCTATGAGCATGGAAAAATGACCAAAGTTATATAAGTGTTCAGGTCTTTCATTCATAGGGTTGCTATGAGTCTTCTATGACTCGACTGTACTTAACAACAAAACAACATAGAGAGAGCTACATTGGCTTAGTGGACAGAAAATGCTGCTACCAAGCCCAAGCTGGGTGATAGTAATCTGCAGCCCTCAAGCCTCGTTTAAATTGGTTTTTTTTTGTCAAACATTCTTCTGAGTGGTAGAGCACTGGCCTGAACATTGCTGTCCAGAGGTAACTTGTGGTTGCTGTGATGCTGAACACTGTGACTATGATGTACCAAATCTGATAATGGTTACTCATGAAGGACAAGCTTGGAAACAGGAGTGGCATTCACTTCTGAAATGGTTGCCTCAGGAAACTCTATGAACATGGAGAAATGACCAAAGTTATACAAGTGTTCAGGTCTTTCATTGATAGGGTTGCTATGAATCATCTACAACTCGATGGAACTTAACAACTGTAATGACAAATAATGTTTTTATTTCCTTTGAGTCGAGCATGACTCATATAGACCCTATGAACAAAAGTCCTGAAACCTTTCTATAATTATGGACATTTATTAAAGTTTATAGAGTTTCTGGAGGCTTGTTGTTTAGGAAGAGGATGTCATTCCTGCTAATTCAGAAATTTTAACATAATTAGAAATTTCAGCTTTGAATAGCATTTCACAACACATATCATAGCCAATTTTGCTTTATCATGTGGTATGTTGAAGATACCAGACTTTGAACTAGTTCAAACTGAGCCAGTAACAGCAGATAAAATGAAATCTGAAGACAGAGGTTTGATAAATGAGGTGGAAATCTTACAAGTTGAGGCCCTGGGATAACAGACTCAGAAAAACCTAACAAACTCTTTCAGGAGCCTGATGTGGGGGGACTGTATTTTTTTTATAAGATAGAGGGAAGTGATACTCATTCCCAACAACATAGTTGGTGCCATCTTTGAGTGGCGTATGTTATGCTTACGGTTATGTAATCCAGAAATTTGGTTGCTCTACACTGCGGCCTCCATTTGCTAAGAAGAAGCAGCACTGACATCCACTTCTTAAACATGCCTCTGAAAACTATATGAATTTTAATAAATGCTGATAACTGTAGAGGGGCTTTAGGCCTTCGGTTCATAGTGTCGCTATGAGTCGTGCTTGACTCAAAGACAATCATCATCAACAACAACAACGACAACATGCACTGCTGTCCCTATTTGCTAAGAAGAAGATTAAGTGTCTAGCAGGATGCTGATGGATGCTTTCTTCTCTTCTGCTTATGTTTCTTAGGGAATTCTAGTGGCAAAATCCATCTGGAATTGTACTGTTACACCCGCAGGAGGTACTGCTCTGGATTTAAATCCAGCAACAGTTCTGATGGAGAAAGATGAACAATCTTCAACATGACTTACATCTTCTGAAAATCCACTGAGAGGTCAGCTATAAGTTGCTTCTGACTAGATGGCAATGAATTGAGTAAGGTTCTATAGTTCAAGTTCACCTACACTTTATAAATTTGGGACCGGTACACTTTTTTCGGCCATGACTGAATTGGAAAGAACCTATTTGAAGAGGAGACTACATTTAATGTAGGCTGAGCTTCATTTATTCAGGGTGCAAGTATTACAAGAAATACGATGGTGTACAAGCTTCGTAGAATTAATGGTTGACCAGTAGTTTTGTGGTATTTAAATTATCTTCTACTTTCATGTTTCTATTTTTATCTTTCCTTCAGAGAATAATATTTTATGCACTAAATGTTTTTAGAGAATTATTATTCTAGCTGAATTGACAAAAATGTCTGATTTTTATGACTATATCATATCCATGAAGAATTAAAAATGTGATTACAAAGACAGAGGAGGAAGAAAAGACCAGGATGGTTTTCAGACTAGACTGAATATTGCACTAGAGTTCTTAGAAGCCAAAGCAAAGGGAAGAAATCAAGAAATTAAGGAGCTGAAGAGAAGATTTCAAAGGGCAGCTCAGGAAGACAAAGTATTATAATAAGATATGTAAAAAGTTAGAGTCAGAAGATCAAAAAGGCCAAACTCACTCAGCATTTGTTCATTTAAGCTGAAGGAACTGAAGAGTAAAGTCAGGCCTCAATTTGAAATATTTAATTATGCTTTGGGAAGAGCATTAAATAATGCAGGAAGCATTAAAAGAAGATAGAAGGAGTGTACAGAGTCACTGTACCAAAAATAATTGGCTGACATAGAAGAATTTCATGAAACAGTGTATGAGCCTGTGGTGAAGGGGGAAAAAGTTCAAGCTGCTCTGAAAGAAGTGAGGGGCAAACAACAGGGCCCCAGGAATTGCGGCATACCAATTGATATATTTCAACAAACAGATGCTGCTTGGATGTACTTACCAAGTTGTGCCAAGAAATCTGGAGAACAATCAACTGGACAACTGACTCAAGAAATTTATATTTGTTCCCATTCCAAAGAAAGGTGACCTAACAGAGTGCAGAAATTATCAAACAATACTTATGTAAGAAATTAAGTATTATCTGATGAGCTATGGCAAATAGTATTTTATTTTGCCACAGACATTAAACAACTTGTTTCCAATAAGGTATAGAATTTTGAGTGATCCATACTTATAGGAATTGAAGTTTAACTATACATAGATAATTAAGAAAGCATTTTAAAAATGTAATATTTCTTCAGAATCCCCACCCCCACCCCCCGCCCAGCTTTTTGAATCAGTCAGACTATCATGTTTCTGGCAAAAAAGCCCTCTGTGTTGCTCAGTAACAAAATTTCTCAGTGAAGATTTTACTTCTTGATGTTTTATTTATTTATTTTGTCTGAAAGCTAAGAATAAAAGTTCATTACCACCTGCTGTCAGTTCAGTGACATAAAAATCTGCATCACAAAGAGAAAAGTACATTCTGCTTTCAGGGTTTATTTATTTGCCTATTAGGTTAGAGGTTAGAAAGCAAAATGAAATGAAACTTGATAGAGGTAAAGTTACCTGAATAAGCATTAGAGAGCATTATGCTGAATGAAGTAACACAGGTGCTTAAGAACAAACACTGTATAAGACCATCATTGTACACGCAGAAGGACAGCAGTCAAATGTCTAAGGATCTCCAAACAGGGAAGGGGAGGGGATGAACAGGTTGAAGTGGTGGTGGGAGGGGATCAGGGGGTCACAATGTTTGGTGGGTGCAGGGAGGGGGCTGGAAAAAACCCAAAATGATGCTGATGAATGAAATACAGTGGAAACGAATTGTTGTATGAAAACCAGTAACATTAAAAAAAAAAATACAAACCAAAAAACCAGAAAAAAACCCCACCCAAACCCTAAAATGTGAAATTGGAAATTAAAATTCTAAAACAAAAAACCTAACACCACTCAACTCATTGCTCCCCAGTCAGAATCAACTCATGGCTGACCTTCCAGCTGGTTTTAAGAATCTTGAAATCCAACGTGGTAGGAAATTACCTATCTTTCTCCTGTGGAGTCCCTGGTGGTTTAGAACCGCCTTAGCGACACCCCCGTCAGCTTAGTGGTCAACATGCCTCCCTGTAAACACCAGAGCCTCCAAGAACAGATACAATTTTAGTGCTTGTCTTTTACTGCTTTAAATGCATTTGGTGAGAATAGTATTTGAGAGGAAGAATAATTTGTCAAAATCAGTAAAATTATTTAAAGGATACAGTGAGGAAGTCATTACCATAAAATTTACTCAATCATTTACATGAAATTACTTCTTAAATAAAACAAATAAACTACAGTCTCTTCCTTTATTTGATGGATCTGATCGAGGAATGCAACCTTCAGTATGGATTTTATCTCAATGTCAAGAAAGCAAAGATTCCTACCACTCGACTGATAGGCAGCATCATAATGGATGGCGAGGAGATTGGAACTGTCAACGGCTTCAATTTACTTGATACACAATTAATACCACTGATACCAGCAGTCAGGAAATAAGGAGATGTATTGCACTGGGAAAATCTGACATTAGGGAATTCTCCGAATCATTAAGGAGTAATGATGTCAGTTTGAGGATTAATGTGCGTCTGACTCAGACCATGGTTTTCCCCATCACTTGCTTTGCATCTGAGACCTGGACAATGAATAAGGATGACAGGAAAAGAATTGATGCCTTTGAGCACTGGTGTTGGAGAAGAGCACTGAACATGCCATGGATGGACGAGAGAACAAACAGATATATCTTGGAGTGGGTGCAGCCAGAGTGCTCTTTGGAGGCAAGAATGATGAGGCTTTACCTCACATACACTTTGGCATGTTGCTAGGAGGGACTATTCCTTGGAGAAGGACATGATGCTGGAAAGGGCAAAGGGATGACAAAGATAGGAAGACTTTCAACCAGGTGGATTGACATAGTGACTGCTGCAATGGGCTCTTGTGTGTCAAGATGGCACAAGATAGAACAAGGGTCAAATATTTTGTTCACAGGGTTACTATGTGTTGTACTCAACTTGATTCCACCTAACAACAA
>NW_006399754.1:26146679-26156356 GCF_000299155.1 Elephantulus edwardii
GGGTCACTATGAGTCGCAAACGACTCGACGGCACATAACAACAACAACAACATACGTCCATGTGCTCTCTGAAATGTAACTGGGCAGACTCTCCTATCAAGTAGTAGATCTTCCTTTCTTACTCATTGAACCTGGCTGCCTATCTGACTTTTTTTTTGTCCAAAGAACAAGATGATGGAAATGGCACTATGAAAATTTCAGAGTGACAATTTTAAGTCTAAGCCTAAAGAGATTCTGTTTAATTTCCCTGTTCTCTTGGACTTTGTAACTGTCATTTGAATAAGTCAAAGCTTAACCACTAGAGGCTAAGAAAACATAGGGAGGAAAATCCAAGGGGCCCAGTCAAGGCTATCCTTGTTCAATCTACAAGCCAGCTGACTTATAAACCTGTGATAGAGTTGAGCCACAATTAGTGATCTGCCTCTTCAACCAGGAGCAAATTGCTGAGCCCCACAATCACAAACATGCTCCCTGTTTTAAACCACTGAGTTCTCAACCACTCTGGAGAGTACATTTAATTATATAAATATTTATGCACACTGTGCATTTCTTTATTTGAGAAAGTTATCAAAACAATTATTTCTCAAATCTTTTGGACATGTGTGTTAGGAAAATCTTCAACATCACAGATACAGAGATGTAAATAATTGGGACAATCTAATTTTCAAAAATAATGCTACATTTATTTACACCAAAATAACTCTAGTAATGTAAAGTTCTGATGGCTTAGTGGTGGGAAGCTGTGCTGCAATACTGAAGGCACACAGTTCGAATCTACCAGCTTCTCCATAGAAGAAGGATGGCAATCTCTTTCCTTGTGACTGATTGCCTCCGAAAACCTGCTGGAGGGTCAACTTCTGACTTGACAACATACAACAACAACAATGCAAAATATGGAAGTATGCTTCTATGTTTTAGTGCAGATAGCAGCTTGGTATCCTCCTTCTTTCTTCTTCTTCTTCTTCTTCTTTCTTCTTCTTCCTTCTTCTTCTTCTTCTTCTTCTTCTTCTTCTTCTGCTTCTGCTTCTGCTTCTGCTTCTGCTTCTGCTTCTGCTTCTGCTTCTGCTTCTGCTTCTGCTTCTGCTTCTGCTTCTTCTGCTTCTGCTTCTGCTTCTGCTTCTGCTTCTGCTTCTGCTTCTTCGGCTTCTTCTGCTTCTTCCTCCTCCTTCCTCCTCCTCCTTCTTCTTCTCTCCCTCTTTCTCTCTCTCTGTTTATTTATAATTATGAATAGGATAATCAGAATGCAATGATCAGGAGCCTCTCAATGGGTATTTAGCTACTTGAAAAAGGAAAAAAATGTTTTCAGAGAAGAAAAAATAAGCTAGGCCCTTATTAACCATGAAAATATAATGTTATTGTCATGTGCTCATAAATTATTCCATGTAAGCTCTATGTGATCACATCCTCTTAAGCATTCAGTTATTAGGGTTCTTTAGTCTCCCATCTCTTTCTCTTTCATTGCAGTGGAATCAGAACCAACTCATATCTGACCAGTTAGCAGATATTCAGAGACTAAATCACACAGCGGGCCATTGCTCACATTTTTCCTGCAGAGCAGCTGGGGAATTTGAACAGTCCTGTTAATACAGTTGTTATTCAGATTTACACACCACAACTAAAACCAAAAATAAGGAAATGGAGGATTTCTACCAACTTTTGTCATCTGAAATTGGCAGAATGTGTAATCAAGATGCACTAATAAGAATTGTTTTCTGGTATGCAGAAGTTAGGAACACAAAAGAAGATGGGTAATTGGAAATTAGAGATTTGAGACAAAATGAAGCTGGCTTCCCTCATTCATCCTCATTCCTCTGCTCTCATCTCTTCCTCCTCGGGCCCCATACACATTTTTCTAGCTCTCCTTCTATTGCTCAGTTAGGGTCTTATGCAGTATTTGCCATTATGAAGCTGTGTTAGTTCACTCTGCGTCATAGCTCAATAGTGATTAGTTTTATAAAATGAAATGTATGGGAAAGATTTTATGAAACACATTGTCAATGAAATAAAATGTGAAACACAATGCATATAAATTAAAAAATAATTTAAAAAATGAAAAAATGAGGATAGAAACCAAATGATTGAATGTTTTACAATCAATGATTTATGTACTTCAAATTTATCTTCTTTTAAAACTGCGAATGAAAGCTATACACATGTACCTTATCTAGCAGACTACATAGGAGTCAGATTGACTATGTCTGTGGGAAAATAAAAACCATTGAAGAAGCTTATTGTCAGCAGTCAAAACTAGGCTAGGTGCAGATTGTAACATAGGCCATCAATTACTCATAGGCAAGTTCAATTTGCAGCTGGAGAAAAATCAAAACAATTCCACAAGAACAAAAGTAATGACCTTGAATTTATCCATCTGGATTTTAAAAAGCATCTCAAGAATAGGCTTGAGACAATGAACATTAATTACCAAAGACTAGATGAGCTGGGATATGATATCAAAGATATCAACCAGGAAGAAAGGAAAGAGATCATTGCAAAGACAGAAGAGAAAGAAAATACTGAAATTGATGTTGGAAGAAACTTTGAAAATTGCACTGAAAAACGAGAAGCCAAGATAAAGGGGAAAATGACAAAATAAGAGTTGAACATATTTGAAAGTGCAAAGTGAGAAGACAAAACAGAATTAGAATGAATTATGCCAAGAACTGAAGTTAGAAAACAAAAAGAGAAATACTCATTCAGCCTTTTTCAAGTTGAAAGAACTGAAAAATAAAGTTGACAACTGAGTGACACATAATAATTTAAGGAGGTAGCATATCAGGGACTAATGAAAACAAAGAGTAAGTTCAAGCTGCACTGAAAACATTGGCAAAAATAAAGCCACAAGGTTTGATGGGATACCAGAAGTATTTCAACAAACAAATGCAGCCCTGAATGTGCTCACCAGTCTCTGCCAAGAAATTTGGAAGACAGATATCTAACTGACTAGAAGACATTAATATTTGTTCCTATTCCCCAAATAGGTATTGTAACAGAATGTAGAAATTGTTGAATAATATAATTAATGTCACACAGGAAATTGCCAGAAATTCAAAGAGAATTTAGAAGAGGCCACAGTACCAGGGAATATCATGGTGTCAGGTAAATTCTGGGTGAAAACAAATAATATCAGAAGAATATCTACTTGTGCTTTATTTACTATGCAGAGACATTTATTTGACTGTGCAGATTATAACATTATGGCTAACATGGTGAAGAATGGAAATATCAAAACACTTAATTGTACTTATGCAAAACCTATACCTAGATCAAGAAGCTATTCTCTGAATAGAGCATGGGAACACAGCAGAATTTAAAATAAAGATATACATTAGGATTGTATCGTTTCCCCAAAGCTAATCACCCATTCAAGAGACTAGACATTATGAAGAAGAAAGTGGCATCAGGATCAGAGAAAGACGTGCAGTTATGCAAATGAAACAACCTTGCTTACTGAAAACTGACTTGAAATACTAGCTGTATAAAATAAAAGACTACGCCCACAGTAGGGATTACATCTCAGCAGCAAGAAGGCGAAGATTCTCATCACTGGACCAATCGAGATCATCATGAGAGATGGAAAGAAGCTCAAAGATGCCAACGATTTAATCTTGCACGGATCCACAATCAATACACTTGCCACCAACAGTAAAGAAATAAAAAAAATATTGCATTAGGCAAATCAATAGCCTCTTGAATGTGTTAAGGAGCAATGATACCAGTTTACAAACTAAAGTGCAAAGTATTTCAAGATATGATCTTTCCAATTACTTGGTATGCATCTGAAAACTGGATGATGACAAAGGATGACAGGAGAATTGCCCTGAGTTGTGGTATTAGGGAACAGTAATCAATATATAGCTCATGGATGGCCAAGGGAACAAACAAATATATCTTGGAGAAAGTGCAACCAGAGTGCTCCTTAAAGGATGGTGAAGTTGTGTCCTACATGTTTTAGGTATATTGTGAGGCAGGGATGGTCCTTGGGGAAGGCCGTTGTACTTGGACAGGTGAGGTACAGAGAGAGGAAGATTCTGAATGAGATGAATTGGTACAGTGAGTGTACCAACTGGCTCACGAGATGATAGAAATGGCACAGGAGAGGGCAACTTTCAGATACATTGTGGTTTGTAGTTGAAGGTTTAGGAAATGAAGTCACGAACCACAAAGTAGAGTAAGAAGGCACTTATGCAGTTTTTTGAGGAGACTCCTACTCATTTGGCAGGGACTCCTGAAGAAGGAAGCTCTTCTGGGAAGCTATTGTTTAGAGATTATTACACGGTAAAGGAGAGGTAGACCCTTAACTCAGTGGACTGACACAGTGACTGCTGCAACGGGCTCTTGTGTGTCGGGAAGTGTGAGCAAGGCGGGGGAGAGAACAGGGCTCAGCTCTTTTGTTCCTATGGTTGCTATGAGCTGTACTCAATTTTACAGCACCTAACAACAACAAAAACAGTGTAACATTAGAGAAATTTGTGTAATTTAACTTTGTCTCAAATTTAGTTGGTTCCTTTGAATTTTGCCACCCCTTTTTTAACTAATAACAAGGGTTGGTAATTCAGGCTTCAGATGTCATTTCCAGTCACTGAAGATGGCAAATAGACTGTCCGTGCCACTCTCAATTAAGAGTCAGCATCTAAACTACCTTTGCTGCTTCTGATCACAGAAGTCATCCCAGGGACTTCATCTGCCCTTTGCCCAGTGACTGTGAGAGCCAGTCTCCTGTTTGTAGATGTTATCTCCTTGTAGACAAGATGTGGGTAGGAGGTTTCTCCCTGTTTTCAGATCTGCAATTCCCCATCTTCTCTCTGCTGATCTCTTTCTCAGCCTCTTTCCCAATTTCCTTGTTCCTTTCAACAGGGTCACTCTGCACGCTAATTGACTCAGTGGTACTTAACAACAACAGATTTGGGGACAGTGCAACTCCATACTTGCTAAGACACCAGAGTTCCCCTTAGTCTCCTAGACTCACATCTCAGTTCTCAATGAATGAAGATTGTTGTTAGCTACAACAGTCAATTGTTAGTCAATTCAATTGACTCTGACTCATAATGAACTCGGGTAAAATAGAATGAAACTTTGCTTGGTCCTGTGCCATCTTTCTTGCTCTTGCTATGTTTTAATCCATTTAATTGAGTTTCATTCAATCTTCCTGATGTTTTGGCATAAAGTGCTTAAACTATCTGGCCACTAACCAAAAAGCAGTGGCTTAAACCTGTTGGCCTCTTGGTGGAAGAAAGACGAAACAGCTGCTTTCTATAAAGACTCACAGCCTTGACACCCTATGTTGTTGTTGTCATTGTTAGGTGCCATCGAATCCAGTAAGACTTAGTGACCCTATGAACAAAAGGTCTGAACGCTGTCCTATCCTGCACCATCCTCACAATCTCTGACACACTCAAGCCCATTGCTGCAGTCACTCTGTCAATCCACTTACTTGAGGTTCTTTCTCTTCTTGCCATCTCTGTGCCACTTCAAGCATGATATCTTTCTTTAAGGCTGTTGATTGTGGAGCCAAGCAAACTGAAGCTATTCATAATTTAATCTCTTCCCATCTATCATGATCCTGCTAATCAGTCCAGTGGTGAGAATCTTTGTTTTCTTGATGTTGAGCTTCAGTCCATATTGAAGGCTGCAGCCTTTGACTTTCTGCAGCAAGTGCTTCAGGTCCTTCTCAGCTTCAGCAATCAAGGTTGTGTCATCTGCATAATGCAGGTTGTTGATGAGTCTTCCAACAATCCTTATGCCACATTCCTCCTCACAGAGCTCAGACTCCTGGGTGATTTGTTCTGCATATAGATTGAAAAGGTATGGAGATAGGACATATCCCGAGTGGTCACTCTTGCTGATTTTGAACCATACACCACTTCCTTGTTCTGTTCTGATGACCGCCTCTTAGTCTGAGTATAGGTTTCAAATAAGCAGAATCAAGTGTCCTGGGATTCCCACTCTTTTCAGAGTTAGCCACAGTTTGTTGTGATCCACAATCTCAGTACTAGGAGCCAGGAAAGGTAAAGGCAAATTGCATTCTGAAAGTTTGCTATCAGGGATCTCTCTAGAGTACTGAAGAGCAACGATGTCAGTCAGGAAACTAAGGTGTGCTTGACCCAGTCTTTGAAATTACTTACTATGCATCAGGAAGCTGAACAACAAGTAGGAATGATAGGAGAATTGATGCCTTTGAGCTGTGGTGCTGCAGTATTGAATATTATCATGGACTGCTAAGAGAGCAAATAAGTCCATCCTAGAGAGGGTGAAACCAGGCTCCTTGGAGAAAAGGATTCTCAAGTTTTGTCTGACATACTTTGGGCATATTGCAAGGAGTGACAAGTCCTTGGGGAGGGACATTATGCTTGCTGTGTTGGTGGGACAGCATAAGGAAGACCCTCAATTAAATGGATTGATTCAGTGACTGGAGTAATTGGGGTAAGTGTGTCAGAGGCATTAAGTTTGACACAGGATAGAGCACGGTTTAGAACTGTTGTTCATAGGGTCACAATAAGTTCCAAGCAACTTGAAGGCACATAATAACAGTATCCTTCTCCAAGGAATAGCCATTTCTCACAACGTGCCCAAAGCATACATGATGACCCTTCACTCTCCTTGCTTCCGAGGAACACTATGACTGCCTCTTCTCCAAGATCTACATGTCTGTTCTTTTGGCAGTCTATGGGATATTCAAGTTCTCTTCTTCAACATCACAACCCAAAGGTGTCTGTTTTTCTTGTCATCCTTATGCACTGTCTAGCTTTCCGTAGGATAGCAAGTGATTGGAAAGACTGTGAGCTACATCAAACTCACTTTAGTTTTCAAAGTAACATCATTGCTCCTCAGTGATTTGGAAAGGTCTCTAACTGCAGACTTTCCCCTTCGTTGCATGTCCCCATGGAAACTCCATGAGAAAGTTCTAATTCTATGCTGGAGGGCCACTATTAATCAGTGGGTTTGGTTTATGTTTTCACTTTATTTAAGGATCCTGATGGTAGAATGCTGAATTACCCAGGGAGCCTCAAAAGAAGATGGAAGGAGTACACAGAATCACTATCCCCCCCCAAAAAAAAGACAGAAGAATTTCATGAAATTACATATGACCAAGAGGCAATGGTGATGAAGGAGGAAGTTCAAGCTGCTTTGAAGGAATTCACAAAAAACAAGGCCCCAGGAATTGATGGAATACCAATTGATATATCTAAACAAACAGATGCTGCCCTGGACATGCTCACCAGGTTATAACCACCTGGCCAACTGATTAGAAGAGATCTATGTTTATTACCATCCCCCAAAAATAAAAAAGATAATCTGACAGAGTGTGGAAATTATCAAGCAATATCACTAATATCACATTCAAACAAAATCCTGCTGAAGATTATTTAAAAAACAAACAAACAAACAAAAAAAAACCCACTGTGACAGTAAATCAACAGAGAACTGCCAGATGTGCAAGCTGGGTTTAGAAGAGGTCATGGCTCTAGGAACATCATAGCCAATGCTAGATGGATCTCGGCCAAAAGCAGAGAATACCAGAGGAGTGTCTATCTGTGTTTCATTGACTATGCTAAGGCATTTGACTGTGTGGATCACAACAAATTGTGGCTAATCTTAAGGAGAATGGGAGTCTCAGACACTCAATTATGAGCATGTGAAACCTATATTTGACCAAGAAGCTGTAGTCAGAACAGAGCAGGGAAATACCACATGGTTCAGGATCAGGAAAAATGTGCATCAGGGATGAGTCTTATCCCCATACCTCTACAATATATATGTGGAACAGATCATTTGGGAGGCTGTGCTCTGTGAAGAAGAATGTAGCATCAGAATTGGAGGAAGACTCATCAACATGTGTTATGCAGATGGCAAAGCCTTGCTTGCTTGAACTGAGGAAGGCATGAGGCATTTGCAGCAGAAGGTCAAGGACTGTTGTCTTTAATATGGATTGAATCTCAACATCAAGAAAACAAAGATTCTCACGACTAGGCCAATTGGCAGCATCATGATAGATGAAGAAGACATTGAGATTGTTAATAGCTTTAGCTTGCTTGGTTCCTCAATCAATACTCTTGGAACCAGCAGCAAGGAAATAAAATTGCACTAGGGAAAGCCAGCTGTCAAGGACATCTCTAGCATAATAAAAAAGCAATGATGTCGATCTGGAGCCCAAGGTGTGCCTAATTAAGGCAATGGTCTTTGCAATTATTTTCTGTGTGTCAAAGAGCTGGACAATGACTAAGAATGAAAGAAGAAGAATTTATATCTTTGAGTTGTGGTGCTGGACAAGAGTGTTGAGCATATCGCAGGCTGCCAAGAGAACAAACAGGTGTGTCTTGGAGATGGTGGAACCAAGCTGCTCCATAGAGGAGAGGATTTTTAAGCTCTACCTCAAACACTTTTGTTATGTGGTAAGGAGGATTCCTTGCAGAAGGACATCAAGCTTGGAAGGATGAATGGACAGCACAGGAGAGGAAAAGCCAGGAGGAGATTAATTGACTCAGTGACTGGTGCAATGGGATTAAATCTGTCAGAGAGGATTAGATTGGCTCAGGACAGAGCGGACTTCAGGGCTAATGTACACAAGGTCACTATGAGTCTCAGGTGACTGGATGGCACGTAACAACAAAACAACAAAAAGCTTCAAAACATCTGTGGTTAAGGCATTGGACTTCTAACCAAAAAGTTGATGATTTAAACTCACCAGCTTCTTCACATGAGAAATTTGAAGCAGTCTGCTTCTGTATAGATGTACAACCTCCAGAGGTCTGAGTGACGATTCTAGTCTGTCCTACAAGATTCCTAAGAGTTGGCAGCAACTTATTAGCAGTGGGTTGAGTTTGGTTTTACTTTAAACATGATTGGTGCCCTTTTTTCCTTGTGATTGGTCTTTTCTGGTAACAGGTCTAAAGTAAGCCTTGCCATGTTAGTTTCTAAGATCCATTATCCTCATTGGTAAGGAGCATGCTAGCTGAATATTCTTCCAAGATCTACTATTTTGGCTGTTGTGATTCTCCTGCATTATATTATTCCATAAAAATTTCAAACTGTTATAAAATCTGCATTCTTTTTTTCATTTCCCAGAGCATATCAGAAGACTAAAATTACTTGCAACAGTTATTAAAGTGATACACTTGATATTTAAAACTTCAAAGTTGGGCTTTACTATTAACTGTAATTTCTTGGTCTTTTCTTATACTTTCAAAGGTTAATACGATTACTAAATTTTTACTTTTCTTCTTCTTCCCCAGGTACCTTAGGTGAGGCTTGGGGATGAGGAAAGCTCAGCCTCTATCCCGGCCCAGAATTCCAAAAATAATTCTCTGCGATGGCATCCTCAGTGGGCCCCTTTCCCTTCTTCCAGGGACCTTATGAAGGAATTGGCAAAAAACAAGCCTCCAGGAGTTGAGAGTATACCAAATGATTTATTTCAACAAACAGATGCTGCCCTGGATGTGCTCACTAAGTTGTGCCAGGAAATATGGAGGGTAGCCAGCTGGCCAACAGACTGGAAAAGATCGATATTTGTTCCCATTCCAAAGAAAGGTGACGCAACAGAATGTGGAAGTTATCGAACAATATCATTGATATCACATGCAAGCAAGATTCTGCTGAAAATTATCCAAAAACGTTTGGAGCAATATGTCAACAGAGAACTGCCAGATGTGCAGGCTGGATTTAGAAGAGGTCGTGATACT
>NW_006399754.1:26156901-26212694 GCF_000299155.1 Elephantulus edwardii
GATGGTGAAAAGATTTGATATTGTTAACAGTTTTAGTTTGCTTGGCTCCACAAGCAACACTCTTGGCACTAGCAGCCACATAATTAAAAGACATATTGCAATGAGAAAGTCTGCAGTTAGAACCTGTCCAAAGTACTGAAGAGCAACGATGCCACCCTGGAGACAAAAGTGTGCTTGAGACAGGCTATGGTCTTTGCAGTCACTTGCTATGCTTCACAGAGCTAGACAATGACTAGAGATGATAGAAGGAAAGTTGATGTCTTTGAGCTGTGGTGCTAGAGAAGAGTATTGAATATATCATAGACTGCCAAGGAAATTAACAGTTTCATCCTAGAGAGGATAAAATCAGGCTGCTCCTTGGAAGCAAGGATTCTGAAGCTTCATTTGATATTCTTTGGACATGTTGCAAGGAGGGACCAGTCCTTGGAGAGGGACATCCTGCTTGGGAGGGTGGAGGGACAAAGAAGGAGAGGAAGACTCTCTATGAAGTAGATTGATTCAGTGACTGGGGTAATTAGGATGGGTGTGTCAGAGACAGTGAGATAAGCACAGGCTAGAGCAGGTTTTAGGGCTGTGTACATAGAGTTGCTATGAGTTGTAGGCAACTCGACGGCACATAACAACAACATTTCAAATTTATTGATGTTAAGGATTCTCAGGAAGACTTCAAATGCAAACTATAAAATGAATACAGTATTTGTAGAGTTGTGGCATTTTATGCCTCCCAGTCAGAAGTTGCTGGGGAGACTGTCTTCTTGCCTTGTAGCTGGTGAATCCAAATTGCATGCCTTTGGGATTGCAGTGCAGCTCCTTACCACTAGGCCACTAGAGTGCCCTATGTATAGATTTTAAAATCTAGCTTGAATCTTAGCTTACTATCTTGGGAGCAACATTTAATTGTTATTAGATTCATTTCTTCTAATGATATCAACACCTGGAATGGATAGCAACTAAGAACACTTGTAACACTACAAGCTCATGGCTTCATAGACATTAACTTTTGAAATACAGTGTTTGATAAACATTTAGATATTTTTCTATCAAATAAAGCTAAGGAATAGTGTTGTTATATTTAATGAATTACTACACTGAAAAACATAAAACTTTTTAAACATAACTACACTTAAAAGAAAATGAAGGAACATAAAACAATTCCAGAAAATAGTTTTATAAAGTCTTGGTTTTAGAAAAGAATTGAGAAGACATATTTTTTTTTAAGTATTTTAAGGTCTCTCCTGCACATATTTTGGAAGATTTTTACATTTGTAGATGCATAACTCTCTCAGTGGCGGTGTTTTAGCTTAAAAGGCTACCATGAGAGAAAAAGAGAGGAATTCAGAGAACCACTTTCCAGGTCTGATTGACATATAGTCAAGGGAATTCTGGATACACTAAAAATGTCTCTCAAGTTCCTAGTTAGCATAAAGACAAAGTTGTGAAGTACTCTCGAAGTATTCCAATTTACAGGAGACTGTATTATTCTCACTGAGTGAGCATTCAGGTGAATGGGATTCATCTACTAGTGGTGGGAAAAATTAGGTCCAAGTCAGAACAATTGAATGACCTGAAATTTTCAATTCATTCCAAATTACGTTAAGCAACAAACAAGCAAACAAAAATACTGTCTTGAACATTAAGAATGCTGAAATTATTTATAACCAAATTGTAGGTATTGTAAGTATTCAAATCTGTTTGATCACATCCAATTCTGCAAATTTCCTTAAAAATAAAGTTAGTTTCTTCATATGATGTAAATTTTATACTATTTGAAGACATTTAGTAAAAATACCTTTGTTGTGGAGTTAAATCTGACTCACAGATGTGGTAGAGCAGAGTGGAATGTCCCCTGAAGTGTCCAAGGCTGCACATTTGTATGAAAGCCCACAGTCTCAACATTCTCTCTAAGTGCAGGTGGTGTGGTTGAACTGTTGCCTTTTAATTTAGCTGCAGAACCCTTTAACCACTGCATCACAAAGGTTTTTGAGAAAAATCACCCAATCTTGAAATTGAATACTGTCTTCCACAGTTGTTGTTGTTATGTGCCATCGAGTCATTTGCGACTCATAGAGATCCTATGTACAAGAGCCCTAAATGCTGCTCTGTCTTGTGCCAACATTGCTGACTCTGACTCCATCATTCCCACCACCTTAATCACATAATCGATCCATCTCATTGAGGGTCTTCCTCTCCTGCACCGTCCTTCCACTCTGCCAAACATGATGTCCCTCTCCAAGGACCAGTCCCTCCTTGCAACATGCTCAAAGTATGTCAGACGAAGCTTCAGAATCCTTGACTCCAAGGAGCATTCTGGCTTCACCCTCTCCAGGAAAACCTGTTTGTTCTTCTAGCAGTCCATGGTATATTCAACACTCTTCTCCAGCACCACAGCTCAAAGGCATCAATTCTCTTTCTATAAACCCTATTCACTGTCCAACTCTCTGATGTATATCACATAATTGCGAAGACTATAGCCTGTATCAGGCACACCTTAGTCTACAGCCTGACATCATTGCTCTTCAGGAGAGATCCCTCACAGCTGACTTTCCCAATACAATTTGTCTTTTGATTTCCTGGCTGCTGTTATCAACAGTGTTGACTGTGGAGCCAAGTAAATTAAAACTGTTAACTGTCTCAATCTCTTCACAATCCATACTGATGCTGACAATTGTCCCAGTGGTGAGAATCTTTGTTTTCTTGATGTTGAGCATCAATTCATATTGAAGGCTGCCGTCCTTGACCTTCTGCTGCAAGTGCTTCAGGTCCTCCTCAGTTTCAGCAAGCATGGTTGTGTCATCTGCATAACACAGGTTGTTGATGACTTCCATGGAGGAAGAGTCCTCCAGAGTATCTATCATATTCTCAGTATTTTGTAAATATTCAAGTAATCTCGTTAAAACCGTTGCTCTACATCGAGTGTTCTTTTCTTCTAATTACACTCAGTAGTGTCTGCCTTCCCTTAGTAAAAAATTTTTGACAGACAGGTTTGAGATTCTCTCTTGAACTGAAATAATTCCATTAAGGAACAGCCTTTTTTTTTTTTAAACTTTCATGCATGTATTCTATCTCAAATTCTGCAGTGGCTTACAAGCATACCAGAAGAAAGTAATTTAACATTATTATCAAGCCAATAACTAAGCCAATATATGTCAAAAATTAAATATTAAATTATGAGGTACAAAAATACAGAAATTATATATCTATTGATCTTTATATTACAAAGTACCAATTAATTGCAAAATTAATACTTATTAAATGATTTTGGATTGCTTAGAAAATTAATATTTTATCATTTGTTTATCGGCTTCCTGTAGATGCACAAAAATTTGTCAACACTTGTGACTATTCCTTTACTTAGATAAAGATACATTAAGAAGATACATTAAGAAAAATCTACGTTGAATGAGACTGATATCAGGGTTGGGGTGAGACTGAGAAAAATTGGATAAATTATGTATACTACATTGAAACAGATGAGGGAGAGAACAGTTTAAAAGCGATATATCGTTGGGTATTATGCTTATGACAAGAGTCCAGAATGAAGGTTGCATAGTGGAGTGTACTTTGGCAGGGGTGGGGGTGGGGGGAGAACTGTATACCAATGAAGGAATTTTTTGTTTACTTTTCAAATAGAAGAGTTAACTACAGGGGAGGGGTGGTCAGGGAGAAAAATGCAACAATGAATGAATGGACATCCAAAATCTCTGTAAATGTTCATTAAAATTAGTAAAATTTTATAAAAAGAAAAATGTACCTTGTTGACTAGGTCACAGGTAAACAAAGTCTTTTCTGTGATATACATTGTTGTGGTGTTGTTATGTGCCGTCGAGTCGTTTGTAACTCATAGTGACCCTATGTACAACAGCCCTAAACCGTGCTCTATCCCGTGCCAATCGCATTGCCTCTAACACACCCATCCCGATTACCCCAGTCACTGAATCAATCCACCTCATAGAGGGTCTTCCCCTCCTGCGCTGTCCCTCCACTCTGCCCAGCATGATGTCCCTCTCCAAAGACCTTTCTTTCCTTACAACATGTCCAAAGTATGTCAGGCAAAGCCCCAGAATCCTTGCCTCCATACATTAAGAATACAATATACAAATGAATTCCCACTACAAAAATCTCAGAAAACTACAATTTTGACACAATGGTTAACATTCTATATGGGTCATATTTGTACAGATAGATTTATAAAATAGATTTTAATTTTAGACAAATAAGTTCAATCTTTACAAACACTGGTACTCAAGTTTATCTGCTTGCCCTATAAACCCAGTGTCAGAGCTGAAGAAATATGGATTGATTTTGGGTTTTTATTGACCAGTTATGACCACTATATCTACTTAGAGAAGTTTGATTACCAAAATCATCACACTTGACCAAGGCCATGAAATGATATAATAATCTGGCAAATTTTCATAGCGTCTCCAGAGCATAAATTTAAATATAAAAGAAAATGGAAAAACTGATATATTTTGGCATATTAGTATTAAACTCAACAAACAGATGATGTTGTAGTTGAAAAGCAAAACCAAAACCAAACCAAAGACTTCCATGCTTAATTTAATAATTAATTTTATAACTAGGGTATGTCATGGGCCTGAAATTTTTTAAGTATTTTTTTTTAAGTATTGTTTTGGATTGTGAGGTTGTGCATTGCACAGGAATGGGTTTCCCATTATTTTCTTGAGGAGCCAAAGTAGATTTGGACCACCAGAGAGGTAGGGTCTTTGTATAAGCAGCACAACTTCCTTACTGACAAGGACACTAGAGCCCTCTGAGCTGATGAAAGATACACACACACACACACACACACACTGTTACACTGTAGTGCTTGATATAGTGGATACGTGGTAGGGAGCTGGACTGCCAAGTCAAAATACTAAGGTTCAATTCCACTAGCTGCTCTTCAGGAGAAAGGTGAGCAGTCTCTTCCAGTGTGAATTACAGCCTCTAAAAATCCACTAGGTGATACCAAGCAGTTTGCAAAACTTCAAAATCCAGCCCTTTTCCATTCCCATTCAGGCGCAGCCTATAAGCCCACACACACTTGAAAACAGGATTGGAAAGGAAGCACAACACTTCTCAGGGATTGTTTCTAGATTTGAAGCATTAATGTGTATCTTGTTATAAAACATTCCTTTGTAAAAATGTTTCAAACTTCAGTATAAAGGCTATATGCGTGAAGCAAATGGAGAGCATAATCAAGTCTTCCGCCTGTTGCCTATACCTGAAACCAGCTGACTGTCCTTGTGTTGATTCCGATCACGGTGGTTCCGCGTGTGTCAGAGTAGACCCGTGCCCCATAGGTTATCAGACCTTCCCTTCAGGAGGTTTTGGGTGGTCTGGAACTACCAAACTTCTGCTTAGCAGTTGAACATATTGACTATTTGCAACACTAAGAATATGGAATAAGAAACTTGTTGAATTTAAATTTGTAGAAGAAAGCAAGATAGAATATAAGTAATGTTTTCAAACACATCTTCAAAATAGTCCATATGTAGACAATTATTTTCTGGTGGCCTAGTAGTAGAAAGCTGTGCTGCAATCCTAAAGGCACGTGGTTCGAGGCCACCAGCTACTCCTCAGGATAAGGACGGGCGATCTCCTCCCATGAGATTTACTACCTCTGAAAATCCCCCAGTGGGTCAGCTACAGGTCGGTTCCAACTCAGCGGCACTCAACAACAATGACAATGCTTACAGAGGGAACGCTGATGGTTTAGTTCACCAGGACTTGTGCTACACAATCCATGCTTACATAGAAACTCAGAGAAAGACCAGCTCTATGTTAGTTCCAACTTGAAGATGATGAGTTTTGAGTCTGCAGTCTTTACAGAAGCAGATTGACAGGTCTTCTCTTCAGTGGAATGGCTGGTCATTTCAATCTCACTTAGTAGGTGAACAACGTAACCACACGCCTGACCCCAAAACACCAAGTCAAACCTCCTGCCCCCGGCCAATTCTGACTCATGGTGACACTGCAAGTCATAGTAGAACTGCACTATCCAGTTTCCAGGACTGTAATCATTAAATAAAAGAGTTGTGGCATTCTAGTCCAATGGAAGGCATACTGGTAACCCTAAGGATAGGACTCTTTGATAGTTCAAATCTATCATTCACTTCCGGAGACAAAAATGCACAATTTCCTCTCTGGTGACGTGTAGCCTTGGAAATTCAATGCAGGGTCAGCTGTGAGTTAATTCCAACTCAGTGGCAATGAGTTATTTCAAAGGAAGTAGAATGTCATCTTTTTCTCCCATGGAATTACTACTGGCTTGAACTGCTAACATTTCAGTTTACAGCCCAGTGAGTAACCACTATATCACAGAAAGAGATTTTGTGTCACTAGGGATCTTTAATTAGTACATTAAAATCTTTTAATAATAAATTAAAGTTCTCAAATAAGGATTCACTCTAAAAGGAATAAAATCCCAACAAAGTTAAGACATCCAATTAATTGAAACTGCTAAGATTCACGGGGTAAATATTCAGTTCCCACTTGGGTCCCAACTAATGTACCACAGAATTTCTGGATTAGTGCTTCTCAACCCTGACCATATCTAAGGGCCCCTGAGGGGTTGGTGGTTCCGAATTTACTCTGCAGCAATTTGGAGAGTTATGTCAGGCAGACTTTTAAAAGCTTCTCTAGCTTTTAAAAGTCTAGTTCTAGTATGCTTTAGGCTACGACCACTATTCTACCAAGATTTTACCACCAACAACCCCTATGTAACAAATTCTTACCAAATTCTTTGAATGGTCAGTTGCGTCAATATTAATCTGTGAAGAAGGACTTGTCTAATTTTTGTTGTTGTTTTGTACCATTGAGTTGTCTGAAACTCATGTCTAACTTACATTGAATTTTTTATTATCATCAAAGTAATTTTTTGTGTATATTGAGGTGAGCACCTTGCAAGGCCCAGGCCACATTGTTGTATTTAGGTTATATTTAGTCACCTAAGACTTCTAGCTACCCTATGAACAACAGATAAGATTCCTGTGCCAGGCTTATCATCTCTACTAAAATTGAGACCCTTGTTACAGTCACTATGACATCATTTTCTGAGAATTGTAGTTTTTCTATCTTGATCTCAATCTCTACGCTCTTAATGAAGCATAATCAGGGATAGTTATATAATGATTATTGATTTAATTAGGGGTGTAGTTTGTATTTATCATCTATATGAAAACTGGAAAATTAGTTGTCTTTGTTACCAATCTATATTCTACATCTAACTCATCTTCGCTGATTCTATGGGTGTGAATATGTAACTTTCCTTATTGCCTAACTTCAACTTCAGAAGCTAACAGTCTGTTGCTTTGTCTGCCGACCTTGAATCTGTCAGCCTTCACAGACATCACTATTTGCCTTTCGACAAATTCGTATTGCTAACAGGTTTTTATGTTTTTGTTACATGCCATTTTGCTGGTTACAACTCCTATTAAGCCTTTGTATAGCAGAAGAAACCTTGCCTGATCTTACCTCTTCTTCACAAGCTCTGCTGTGTATACATCCATTATTGTAGCCATAGTGTCATTATATTACACTAAAATCTTCCTCTTACGTGTTGACCCTCTGCTTTTCTAAGCAGGATGCCTTCTTCCATGGACTGTCCATTTGATATCATGCCTAAAGTATTCAAGACAAAGTCTCTCAACCTTGCATCTCAGTAGCATTCTGGCTGTATTTCTTCAAAGACAGAAGCATGTGTTCTCTTGGCAGTCAAAGGTATTTTTCCTTAAGGTATATTATTCTTCAAAAATGTTCTAATTCAAAGGCATCAATTATTTAATATTTCCTATTTGTTGTTCATTTTTCCCACGTACATGAAACAATTGAAAATTTCAAGTCTTTGTTCTTGGCTTAAGAGCTTTCAAAAATATCCTTTTCACAATTATTTGGTTGTCATACTATAAAAATAGAGCAATTCATATCCAGTAGTATATATTCAAATAACTACTTTAATATAAAATAAAATAATAAATATTAATAGACTTACATTTTTCAAGGAGTTCTTCTGGTAGCCTAATTCATGGGAACTGAACTACTAATTCCAAGGGTACTCATCTCTGCCTTTTTGAATCAGCCAGCATTTCTACCAGATAAAGATGACCAGTCCCATTAGTCTCAGGAACCTGAAGGACAGCTACAAGCCAGTTTCTACCTGCTGGCAATGAATTTGCATTATGAGTTTGAATACACTTTTCCCTTGAACATATCTGATGCTAGATATGTACTTTTCAACATAGCTGTCTTTATTAAACTGTGGCTGACTCTGAGAAGAATGGGAATCCCAGAACATTTAGTAGTGCTAATGTGAAACCTTATCACCAAGAGGCAGTCGTCAGAATAGAGCAGGGTAACACTGCATGGTTCGAAATTGTGAAAGGTGTTCACCAGGGATGTGTCCTATCTCCAGACCTTTTCAACCTGTATGCAGCACAGATTATCCAAGAGGCTGCGCTCTATGAAGAGAAGTGTGGTGTTTGATTGATGGAAGATGTATTAACAATCTGCGCTATGCAGATGACACGACCCTGCTTGCTGAAACTGAGGAGGACCTCATGCACTTGCTGCGAAGGGTCAAGGACTGCAGCCTTCAGTATGGACTGAGGCTCAATGTCAAGAAGATAAAGATTCTCACCAATGGACCAATTGGCAGCATCAGGATGGGTGGCGAAGAGATTGAGATTGTTCACAGATTCAGTTTGCTCACCTCCACGGTCAACACTCTTGGTACCAGCGGCCAGAAAAAAAAAAAACAAAAACGTATTGCGATGGGAAAGTCTGCTGTTAAGGACCTCTCTAAAGTACTGAAGAGCGACTGTGTGTCTCTGGAGACTAAGGTGACTCTGATACAGGCCATGGTCTTTGCAATCACTTGTTATTCATCAGACAGTTGGACAATGACTGGGGAGGATAGAAAGAGAATTGCTGCCTTTGAGCTGTAGTGCTGGAGAAGAGTATTGAATGTACCATGGACTGCCAAGAAAACAAACAGATTCATCCGAGAGAGGGTTAAACCAGGCTACTCCTTGGAGGCAAGGATTCTGGGGCTTCATCTGACATAGTTTGGACATGTTGTAAGGAGGGACAGGTCCTTGGAGAGGGACATCATGCTTGGGAGGGTGGAGGGACAACGCAGGAGGGGAAGGCCCTCTATGAGGTGGATTGA
Organism: Elephantulus edwardii; assembly: GCF_000299155.1. Taxonomy (NCBI): domain Eukaryota; kingdom Metazoa; phylum Chordata; class Mammalia; order Macroscelidea; family Macroscelididae; genus Elephantulus; species Elephantulus edwardii. The sequence goes on from NW_006399754.1 coordinate 26,166,074, forward strand.
TTCAGTGACTAGGGTAATTGGGATGGGAGTGTCAGAGGCAGTGTGATTGGCACAGGACAGAGCACAGTTTAGGGCTGTTGTACATAGGGTTGCTATGAGTCGGAAATGACTCGACAGCACATAAAACCAACAAATAACATTTCATCCTCATAATTGCCTACATGTTCAAGGCTGTCAGTCCATCTCATCAATAGTCTCCTTTGCTCTGACTGACCTTTAACTTCACCAAACATATTTAGCTCCACACACTGATCCTTCCTGATGACACGCCCTAAACAAGTGACTCAGATAATGGTCTGCTGCGATTGTTAAAATTTCATTGACTAATTTTCAGAAGAATATAATTAGTTTTATCCTGCGTTTGGAAGGTGAATTCTATCTGTGTAGATACCCCAGCTGGTACTTGACATGCTAAGAACATACATTCCAGCATGACAGCAACCACAGTATGACACATTAATGGATAAGTGGATGACAGATACTTAGATGATAAAGGTGCTCATACATGGCACATGAGTCTTGCATGTATTAAGAATACTAAATACAATTATAATTAGACAAGAATTTAGCATGTTTTCTGCAATTAAAAATGTGATAGTCATGAAATCCATTAGTCTCTTAGACTCCAAAGATATTGAGGCGGAGCTGAGTAGCTCCTATGACTGTCATATAACTTCAGCCAAAAGAAAGAAAAATATTAATTCTGACTAAATATGAATTCTGACTAAATATGAACAGTATATGAAAGTGAACAAAATTCAGTAAACAACTTAAACTAAATAGTAAACTTATTCAAAACTATTTGTGAAAGTGGAAATGGTGTAGGGATGAAAAAGAAGAGATTCATATTTGTTCTACTTCCAAGAAAGATGATACAACAGAATGTGGAAATTATTGAATAATAAAATTAATATCACCTTCAGACAAAAATACTGCTGAAGATCACTCAAAAACAGCTAAAACAACACACAGAGAATTTCCAGAAGTTCAACATGGATTTAGAAGAGGCTGTGGCACTAGTAATATCATTGTTGATGCCATATGGATCCTGACTAATAGCAAAGAAAACCAGAAAAGAGTCTATTTGTGCTTTACTGACTATGTAAGGCATTTGTGTTAATCATAACAAATTGTGTCTAAAATTGAGAAGAATGAGAATACAAGAACTTTTAACTATGCTCTTACAAAACCTATACCTAGACAAAACACTGTTGACATTGTTTTTGTTGTTTATTGCCGTTGAGTTGAGCACAACTCATAGTGACCCTATGAACAAAGAGCCTGAAACATTTCTGTAACTATTGTTTCTCCAAGTTCATAGAGTTTCCAGAGGCATGTGGTTTAGGAAGTGGATGCCATGCCTACTTCCAAACTTGGATCAATCTTGAATCAATCTGGGAGCTCCACCAAACATCGTCCGTGATGGGTAGCCATTATGGTGTTTGCCACACCTATGGCACAGTTGTTCCGTTATGGCATTTGAAACTCAAATGACACAAGATTCCATGCCACAACAAACCCAGATTACCTCATCACACCAAATTGGCCAGAGAGCTATATAACTTAGAAGAGTTTTCCTCCAAAATATAGTAGCAAGAGATTAAAATAAAATCCCTCTGGCCCAACTTTTGAGTATAAGGCCCCCCTAGGAGGACTTGTTGACTCTAAACAAGAGGCTTAAATAAAAAACAACCAAACAAGCCACACAGATCCTCAACCAAAACGAGAACACTATCTTACAAACTCCAGCCACTTCATCCAACTGCAAAATGGAGACAAGAAAACATTACACAGTTTAAAATTGAGAAAAGTATGTGTCAGGGTGGTACCTTTCTCCATAACTATTCAATCTGTTTGCTGAGTAAATTATTTGAGATGCTGGACTCTATGAAGAAAGTGTAGCATTTAGGATTGGTAAAAATTAATCAACAAATTACATGATACAGATGTTACAACCTTGCTTCCTGAACATGAGGAAGACTTGAAGTCTTTGCTGCAAAAGGTCATAGAATACAGTCTTGAATGTGCATTACATCTCAACATCAAGAAAACAAATATTATCACCACTGGACCAAAGGGAAGCATCATAATAGAGGGAAAAGGGGTTGATACTATCCATTTTACTTGGATTCACAATCAGCATCCTTGGTATTAGCTTTCAGAAGAAGTATTGCTCTGGAAAAGTGTACAGTCAGGGACCTCTCCAAATAATTTAAAAGCAATGATGTCAGCTTGAAGACTAAGGTTTGCCTGATTCAAGGCCATGGCTTTTTTTTCATCACTTGCTATGTATCTGAGAGCTGAAAAACCCATAAAGGTGATAGAAGAATAATTGATGCCTTTGAGTTCTGGGGTTGAAGACCCATAGCTGACCTTCCAGCCAGTTTTGAGAAGCAGTCAATCACGAGAGAGGAGATTGGCCATCCTTCTCCCCACGACCAGCTGGTTGCCTCAAATCATGTGTCTTCGGGGTTGCAGCACAGCTTCTTGCCAGCAGGCCACCAAAGTTGAACATCTCAGCCAGAGTGTTCCTTGGAAGCAAAGGTGACAAAGCTTCACCTCATATGCTTTTTGTAAACAGAATGATTATGTTATGAATAGATCACAGAAATAGTTTAGTATGTGAGATCTTGAGTTTATAGAAAGTATAAGTATATTGCCCTGGAAGCACAGTCTACAGTCACTGCTCCACTAAAAGATCATTTGAAAAAGGATAAGCAATCTCCTCTCACGCAATTTGCAGGCTCAGAAACGCAGTATAAGCTCAGCTATGCGTGTGATACAACCCAAAAGCAATGAGAAAGAGAAGTTTTTGGTTTGGTTTTTTTCTTAGAGGGGAAAGCACAGGAAGTGCAAATCCCAAGAAAGGAACAAAATGCAATTTCTTCCCTTCTGAAGTCAATATATATAGAAATTTTTTCTTGAATTTATATTTTGTTTATATAAATGTCTATAATATTAATATGGTGAATTAATTATAATTAATTTTAAATATATTGATACTTATATACACTTCTATAAATATTACATTTCTTATTTATATAAATTTGATTGCTGAACTTTTAGTCACGAATTTTAAACTTAATCTAACATAATTAAATTTCATTATGCTTTCTGTTTTTATTAGTTATCTGATGAAACGTAGATGGGGCTTTTATGGGGAGACAAGGCTCATGATTTTCTAAGTATACATCAATAATCCTTTATCCACAAAGCTGAAATCACAAAAGCTGTGAAAATTAACTCAGACTTACAGGATGGCAAGAGATGTTCTGAAATTAGCACAATTTTTACTCACATGAATGAGTATTAATTATTAAGTTGGTATTTATTAACTGCAGATCTACTAATCAAACAATAGATTAAATGACTACCAAATACTGACCTAGATTTCTCTCGGGGAGCTACGTAATACATCCTATATACAAAAATTACCTTTCTATAATTTCCAAATTCCTGAACACATCTGGGTCCTAGAGCTTCAAATAAAGTATCTGAATCTGGACATCATATTCCTTTCCTATAGAAAAAAATGAAAAATGATTGCTGTCAAGTTGATTACACTACAGGGCAGAGGAGAACTTCCTTCCTATACACAAATGTAAATTTTATCATGTTTTACACATGACTATAGAACATAGTTGAAAATCTACACAGTAAAAGCTTGACCTTAAGTCACAGATGAATCATAAGAACTTTAATTATACAAAAAAGCTCAGGTGGCCTAGTGACTAAAGAATTATACTGATAACACAAAGATATAGAGTTCAAATCCACTTGTTGCTCTGTGGGAGAAAGATGAGTAATCCCTTTCCGTGTGATTTTTCTCTGAAAATCTGCTGGATGGTCAGTTGATTCTTACACCATAGCACGAGTTGGTTCTTATACAATAGCAAAAGTTTAGTGAGTTAATTATACTCTGATCTCTGTATTGTTTAGCTGAGGCGAATAAGGTAGAAAACTAACTTTATTTCATGGTAGATAACTGAGTTCATTTTGTCTTAATCATTCTCATGTAATTCAATCACTGGGCTCGAGTCTTGCTTTCTAGGTTCCTTTAAATGGCCCCTCCCCTTTCTTGCTGTGGCTTAATTCTTGGTTAACTTGGCCCTTAATTTCTGTAGGTAGCAATACTGCAAAATACTCCTAACTAGTTCCCCCCATAGTCTATCCTAATGCTGCCCTTGAGATCTTTCTAAAACACAGTGTTATCATACATAACATATTTCTGTAGCCTCCCTATACTTGCTCAGTCAAGTTCAAAGTCCTTGATGTGGTTTATAAAACCTTTAATATTTTATTTTCCACCTTTCCTGTACTTAACCTTTTAAGCTCCATATCTGTTATTTTATGAATTCTCGTGATAATCGACCCTCTGGATTTCTCCTGACTGCCTTTCCCACTTTCCTGTGCTCATACACACAGTAAGTTGAAGCACACTGTAACTGGAGTGAGGACGACAAGGAGACAGCTGAGTTCAATCTCTACTAACTTCCCAAGGTGGCACTGCCCCCTTCAACAGCAGTCACTACACAAAAGTCGTTTCCATGATGTAAGACATGGTTTCCCACTTTCCTGCACCCACTTTCACTAATTTCATCATCAGTCTTACCTGTTACTGGGTCTGAAATTCATTGTTTGACAAAACAGACTTCATTGAACAATAGTCACAATTGTGGGGTCTGATTGTGAGATTTATTAGGGAAATTAACAGGCTATTTATTCAGAATAGCATCAGCCAACAGTATACAATGGATAACCACGCAATCCCTTAGTCCAGACAATGTTACTAGGCTGTACAGCTTTCCAGCAATATAAATAACTATACAATCCCCTAGTCCTCAAACAAGCTTGAGTAAAATTCACTGGCACTGGTTTCATGAAGCAGCTATCTTAAGTATATCCAAATAAACTAGCAGCCATCCCAAATCAAACCAAATCAAGCATCACTGTGCTTCTAGGTCTAGACAATTACTTCCTAGACTCAGTAAACATCTTCACCAACAAAATATCACAACTTGTATGTACCTCAGTCCACAGTCCACAGTCCCTCAGTTTAGACAACCCATTCTCCAGGAAGCTTGGACAAAGTTAGCAAGTCATACTACCTCTCCCATCTTAGGCTCTCCTGGTGGTGGGACTCCTATTTCTGCCCGACTTCGCTCAGTTTAACAGTGAGATTGCCAATCACCTTGTGAATAGACTAACAGGCAGCATAATGATGGGAAATGACTCACACAGCTGTTGATGATGTGGGCAGGACACGTTTGCGGGGCAGCTAGAGTTGAGACAGCTGGATCATATTAGAGACGCTGGTCAAGTGGAGCCAAATTCTGAGCCACAGACCCACCCTCCAGCGCACATAGTCAAAGGTTTGTTAGTGCTTCTGTAAAGAAAAACTATGAGTCAAGAGGAATTCTAGGTGAAACAAGGAAGTAAACAGAGCCAATTGTTATCAAGACGACGACAACTGGTGATGGACACTTTCAAGGTATTTTTGTAATTTTTTTCCCCCACAAAGCCACATTTAAATCTAATTAATGATTTAGAAAGTAACATACAACCAGTCAACCTCTCATTAAAAGCAAAAAAAAACTCTTGTCAATATTCAAAATAATCTAACATTCTATAGTAACTGAGAGGATGACTATCCTTCATTACTCTTCCTAACTGATTATCTTGCTTCGGTTACTATCGAGAATCTCTAGCAGGGCTAACTACTATCGTCATATATTCGGTTCTGTTGCTGGTTGTTTGTTTGCTTCATTTCCCCCCCGCCCCAAAAAAATCTTTAGTTTGAACAGCTTCTTACACTTAGTAGGCCAAATGTCAATGCATTCTTAAAATTTTGGCGCTTAAAATATTTGCATCACTGAAATGCTTACTCAGAATGAGTTGAAAAGATGATATGCATGACGTCAGAATTGACAAAAAGTCATTTTTTTTCATTAGATGTCTCATTTCTTTATCACTTCCACTTGTGTATAAAACATATTTATAATGGTCCACCCCTATTTGGCTCTGAATGGGTTTTAAGTCACTATGAAAATGGTAAACTAAAAAAAATCCACCAAAACAACACAACTAAAAAACAAAAAATCTCAAAACAAACAACCCACCAAAAAATAGAGTATCTCAGATTCAGTATCTTGTTTACTTGAAGTGAGGGTTAAGCAACCTATAAGAAAAAGCCACAATTTAAAAAGTTATCATTAGACATCAATTAACAGGGGAATGTATTATTAAGAAACTGAATTATTAATAGTGATTTATTAAAAAAATTCTTAAGTTCCAAATGCTATATAATATGCTGTATATACCAATAGGAAAAACAGTAAGGTTTCTGTCCTTACAGACTTAAACTTTGTAGAATACAGATAGGTTCATATAAAGATAGAAAATTAATAAGTGGTTCCTATAAAACCAGTGCTTAGAACCATTATTGCAAACCAGTGTGTTCAGAAAGAGTGCAAAATTGTAGCAAAGCAGAGAGAAAAACAAGTTTTCACAAGTTTCCTACCATATTTCCCCATCATAATCAATTGATAATTGGCAAAAACACAAGGAAAATGAGCAGAAAAACAAAAAGGTGTGAAAATGGGTCATAAGTTTAGTAAACTGATGGAACTGGGTTTAGATCAGATCAACTTTCTGTGTCTTTTTTTTGTTTTAATATATAAACACAAACTATACTTTTATATGCTACACTTGCCATTGAAACTAGTATGAGTGCAACGTTTTAAAGTCAAGTTTTAGTACATTATTTCTTATTTTGTAAAATGATAAGAGGGTAAACAGACACAATCTTACTGATAAGAGAAGTGTTATTTTGGGGGGGATATGTTGATTGAAAAATATAAGAATTATTTTTTGTTAATATTAAAAGCAGATATGTAGATCAGAATAACAATAAGGCATAAGAGGAACTATATCTGAAGATTCTGCTGTCATTACAAACATTTTCATTGTCCACTCTGTTCAGAAATAGCTTGCCAGGTCCTTGCAAGTCTTAGCTTGGACGTTTTGCTGAAATTTCTCCCACAGATGACCTGCTGGCATTTGAAATACCAGTGGCCTTGCATCCAGCCACATAGCAATATTTATGTCATCACACTATGATAAACAAATAGATAATTGGAAGCATTATTATAATGTTGTGTGCTATTGAATTGGTACCAGCCAGTAGGTAACCTTCCAGTAGGTCTTCAGAGGTATTAAACGGCATGGGGGAAGATAGACTATCATTCTTCCATAGAGTAACTGGTGAATTTCAACCATGTGTCTGTGATACTTCAGTGTGGCCTCTCACCACAGAAAGTATTAATACTGAAGGTGGCTTCTCACCACAGAAAGTATTAATACTGAAGTTGTCAAAGATTTCATTTTCCTTGAATGGATAGCTAATGCTTCTGAAAGCAGTACGAAATAAATCAACTGACACATTGTGGTGGACAAAACTGTTGCAAATGAACTCCTCCACATTCTGTTATCCAGGGATATCACTTTGAGACCTCAGCTGTGACTGACTCAAGTGTATTTCCAATGAGCACATGTACATAAGAAACTGGATAACAAATAAAAAAGGCAGAAGGAGAATTGGTGTCTTTTAATTATGGTGATGCAAATGATTGCATGCATGGGAATAGAAAGGTCAGAAGTTCAAGTTCACCCTGAGGTAGTTTAGAAGAAAGGCCAGAGCCTCTACTTTCAAGAAGTTGGTTATTGAAAACCCTTTGGGAACAGATCTATTGTGAAATAACTGGGGTGGCCATGAAATCATTGAATGGCAGCTGGTAGAAAAGGGTAACAGGATGACATACTATTTTCTTGTTGTATTGTCTACATTAAATTATTGGCTGAAGGTTAACATATATACATTTTACTTATTCTATTCAGAGGAGATTCCTGATTTTTAAATCCCTTGTTGAGTATAAAGAGTTAATAACAGGCCAGGAAAGGTGCAAAGCTGCTTGCCAAAATGCACAGAAAACGTACTACAAAGCTCCAAGAACTGTGGAGTCCCTTACCGTGTTCACTGGGGCGACTAACTACTTTATGAACAACCAGTCAAGCACTGGCTCTATCCTGCATCACCACCTTGCTCAAGCCACTCTCTGAAAGTTTTATATCGATTCATCTTGTTGAGATTTTCCTATTGAACTTTGACTGTGATAGGGAAACTAATGTGTAGAAAATGAGAAGTAAATTCTAGCATATAGAGACTGCTAGTGTGGTAAGAGAAACAAGAAATCCGTGAGCTCACCCTACCTCAAGTGTGCATGTAGAGGACAATGGTCTTTTCTTTGATTTAACTCTACTAAGTTGTTCTTCAGCACATTTTCTGAGTTAAGCTCTAATGGCCTCTTGGGTAAGGAAGGAGCTGATTTGCCAAAACAAAAGCTGGTGATTTGAATCACAAGGTGCTGTGTGAGAGAAAGATGTACAATCCATTTCTATTTGATTTAAACCTATGAAAACTTGATGGAAGTTGAGTTGTGAGCTGGGTGCAGCCCAGCTTCACATAACAACAACAGCAACCCCCTAAACTACACTGACTACTAGCAAGACAGTTTCCACTCACAGTTGCCCTGCATGTGATTTATGACGCTATACATCTCAAGAGGCGATAATTGCATTAGCCATGGGGCCTCTAGTGGGCTTGAGAGACTGCCTTTTTGGTTAGCAGGGCAGCAGAATTCCACCAGCAGAGCAGCACAAAACCGTCAGTGCTACATTTGAATACACATACTCCACACGCACTGACGATGGCGTTGTAGATCAGTTCATGACAACAGTAGTAAACAATCTTTACTATCCAATTATTTTGTTCATTAATAAGGTGTAATATGTCTGACATTAAATGCCAGACAGGAACAACTCTGATTGTGATGGTTAAGATTGCACACCTGTTTGGCCAGGCCACGATTTCTGTGGGTTAGCACTCATGTAACGATATGATTTAATCTTCTATCTTTCATCTGTCAGTATTCTCAAAATGACTCAGTCTTTGAAGCATAAACTCTATAAGAAGCATATAAGTTGTGTTGTTTTTGTTAGGTGGCATTGAGTCAAGTTCAATTCTTAGTGAGGCTATGAAGAACAGATCTAAGTCCTTCCCTATCTCGTGCCATTCTCACCATCTTTAATACGCTTGAGCCCAATTACCTTATCAATCCATCTCATTGTGTGTTTTCTTCTTTTTCACTGACCCTCTACCCTTCTAAGTATGATGTCCATTCCAAGGCTTCGACTCTCCTAATAACATGTTAAAAAAAAAAGAAAGAAAAAGACAAAGCTTTGTCATTTTTGCCTCCAAGGAACACTTTGGCTGCACCTTTTCTAAGACATGTCTATTTGTCCCTGGGGAAGATTATTAGATATTCAGTGTTCTTCTCCAACATAGGCATCAATTCTTCTGTCATCCTTATTTATTGTCCAGTTTTTAGATGCATAATAAGTAATTGAAAAGGCCATGGCCTGAATCGCACGCAACTTGAGTGGGTACACCATGTACAAAACTACTTGAAAATGCCCTCAAACCAGAATTGACATTTTCGCTGTTAGAAAAGCAGGCACTAAATTTCCAGATAATATCTGGCCATTTTCTTCACTCAGAATGTCATCTTAAAGACTTCTCAAAACTTGCCCAAATAAAATTTGAAATTTGAATTATTAAATACGGAAATGTTTCCTTTCGCTTCCAAAGTACAAAACAAGACAAACTTCTGTGCCAATCATTTTTACAGAGAAAGGTAAATAATAAGATCTTTGGTTTAAAAAGTAAAAATGAAAGTTCTCTATGAAAATGTAACATCATTTTGAAGACTGAAAAGTAATTCGAAGACTAGATTACCAATTTCCTTTAACAAATTCACTGTTATCTTGAAGAAGTCACATTTTAACAAATGAAAGGCTCTGTCACAAGGACAATGTCATCATTATCCCAAAATAAAACTCCAACAAAGAAAGTTTAACTCAATAGGTAAAGAGTTTCACTGCATATCTAAAAACCAAAGTTTTAAATCCATCTGCTTCTCTGTGGGAGTAAGATAGATAATCTCCTCCTTTGTGATTTATAACCTCAGAAAACCTATTGGCAGATCAGTTAGGAGTCTGTTCTCATTTGACAGCAATGCATTTGAGGTTGTTTTTTTTTTTGGTTTTGAGGTGTTTTAGAAAAAAATAAAGTCTTAATAATTATCATAATAGTGATATAAATAATTTTACTAAGTTCTAGATGGACTGGAATTTCTTGGCACCAGTAGCCAGGAAATTAAAAGGCGCATTGCCATGGGAAAGTCTGCTGTTAGGGACCTCTCCAAAGTTCTGAAGAGCAATGGTGTCGCTCTCGACACTAAGGTGTGTTTCATACAGGCCATGGTCTTTGCTATCATTTGTTATGCATCTAAGAGTTGGACAATGACCAAGGAGGATAGAAGTAGAATTGATGCCTTTGAGCTATGGTGCTGGAGAAGTGTATTGAGAGTACCATGGACTGCTAGGAAAACAAACAGATTCATCCTAGAAAGGGTTAAACTGGGTGGCTCCTTGGAGGCAAGGATTCTGAGGCTTCGTCTAACATACTTTGGACATGTTGTAAGGAGGGATAGGTCCTTGGAGAGGGACATCATGCTTGGGATGGTGGAGGGCAGGCACAGGAGGGGAAGGCCCTCTATGAGGTGGATTGATCCAGTGACTGGGGTAATCGGGATGGGAGTGTCAGTAGCAGGGCAATTGGCACAGGACAGAGCAGAGTTGTTGTACATAGGGTCACTATGAGTCGCAAGCGACTCAACGGCACATAACAATAGCACCAGCATGTGATCACGCTATTTTAGTCATTTGTTTAAACATTTTGAAATATTGATACCTTAAGCAAATTTCCTCAAAATATTAAGTTGGTGGTTGAAACTACTAACTTCCTTATGTAATAATAATAAAAAAGTGTATTCCCTGAAAGACTCCCTTTTCATGTCAAAAAGTACAAAGAAAAGGCATTTTTCGTTCCAAGTCCATCCCACTATAATTTATGTATCAGAACTCCACCTCTCCCAGCTAGAGGAGGATGGTGCTTGTAATTGTCATCTGCCTGCTGCTGCAATTCATAGCAACCCTATGAAGAATATATCTGAACCTTGCCTTATGAGTGCAGTCAACATCGCTTACACACCCAAGCCAACTAATTGTTAACACCACTGTCAGTCCATCTAGTTGAGAGTCGTCTTCTCACACTCTACCTTTTCCAGCTCGGTGTTTTTCTTCAAACATTGGCCCTTTCTGACACCATAACCAAAACCTGTGAGATGAACTTTCACTCTCTTTGTCCCTACAGAGGACCCTCATTGTTCTTCCTCTATGATAGACTTGTTTGTTTTTTGGCAGTCTATGAAATATTCTATTTCTCCAACACTACAACTCAAAGGCATCAATTTGACTAGAATCCTAAGTCATTGTCAAATTCTCAGATGTACAGTAATAAATTTAAAATACCAGAGTTGGGAGCATGTCCACCTTTACACTTTTAACTTACAGCCTTATTCTGTAGTACTTTGTAGAGATCCTGGACAGCATATTTTCCCAATGAATCTTTTGATATATTTTTACTAATGTTATCTTTGGTAGTGATTTTTTTTTTAATCTAAATAACATGAAGTTATTGCCAACTTAGTCTTTTCTCTATTTATCATGATGTATTCTACTGGTCTAGTGAGGATGTTTTTTGGTTTTATTTGAAATTGAGGTGTAATTCATATAGAAATCTATAGTTTTTGATTTTCTGCAGCAAATGTTTCCAAAATTGTAATTCCCCCCGCCCCAGCAAGCATGGTTGCTTTATCTGACACAGGATGTCAATGAGTCTTTCTCAATCTCAATGTCACATTATTCTTCATCTACTCTAGCTTTTTGAATGATTTGCTTAATAGAAAAAATTGGATATGGGGAAAGGGTACATCCATGACACACACTCTGCAATGTTGCTTTATTCTGTTCTGAAAACAGGCTCTTTATCTATGTATAGGTTTTACTTGAGCATGGTTAAATATCCTGGGACCCATTCTTATCAGTGTAAGCCAAAATGGGTTAAATGTTAAATAGTGTCAAATGCCCTTGCATTGCTAAAATACAACTATACATCTCTCTGATAGTCTCTGGTTTTAGTCAAGATTCATTTCTCATCAGAAATCATGTTCTAGGCTCTTCTGAATCCATTTTCAATTTCTGATTACTACATGTTGATGCTTTTTCAACAATTTAAAAATAAAATTCAGCAAGATTTTACTTGCTGGTAATATTGATGCTACTGTTTGATAATTACTATGTTCTGTTGGACTATCTTTTTAAGGAGTGGGAACAAACATACATCTCTGCAATCATTTGGCCAGATTATGGTATTCATTTAAAAAATATATATAGACATAAACATGTCCAGGGCTGCATCTACTATGGTAATATGTCAATTGGTATTCCATAATTTCCTGGGGTCTTATTTTTCTGTCAATTTTTACAGTGCAGCTTGTAATTCTTCCTGTATGATTGTTAATTTTTTATCATATGCTACTTCCCGAAATTGTTCAGTGTTGACCAACTCTCTTTGGTAGGATGACTCTGTGTATTCCTTCCATTTTATGTTGATGTTTCCAACATCATTCAACATCTGGCCAGTAGAGTCCTATAGTAGTACGCCTGGAGGACTTGTCCAATTTAATTCTTCAATAGGGTACCTGGAGTCTTCAATCTGTTCTTCAGTTATCTTAACTTAAAATGCTCAGAGTATCTTTGTTTTTTATTAACTTAATCCAGATGTTTGCACATCTTATTAATAACATTTTCTTTGACTTCTGTTTGCCAGCTGGCCATTGAAATCTGTTCATCTTTTTTTATTTTGACATTTCTTTCCTTAATTTTGGCCTTTCTACATTCTAGTACAATTTTCAGAGTCTCTTTTGGCATCTCTTGTGGTCTTTTGTTTTTCCCTGTCTTTGTAATGACATTTTCTTTCTTTAGGATCACATCTTTAATGTTCTTCCAGAAATCATCTTATCTTTAATCATTTGTGTTCCAAACCTCAAGTGCGGATATTATATTCTTAATTCAAGTAGGATAATACTCTATATTGTAGTTTGCCTCTTGTGGACTTGTTTTCCTTTTCTTCAGCTTCAGTTTGGTGGTCTGTTGCATAGTCAAATCCCAGACTTATTTTGACTGATGATGTTGAGATTCTCCAAGCATTCTTTCCTCAGATGTTGTGTTGTTGGGTTCCATTGAGTTGGAACCAACCCATAGCTGATAATCAAGAAGGTTTTTAGAAGTAATTTAATACCATGAGAAGAGATTGTCCATCTTTCTCCCACTATGGGCAGGATGTTGAATGACACAGGAAACATCAAAAGAAGATTGAAGGAGTACACAAAGTCACTATAACAAAAACAATTTGCTGACACAAGAATTTTATGAAACAAAACATGACCAAGAGGCAATGGTGATGAAGAAGGAAGTTCAAGTTGCTCTGAAGAAGTTGGCAAAAATCAAGGCCCCATATATTGATGGAATACCATACTAATCCACTAGAGATTAAATATCCTAAATGGAGAACTACAAACACTAGGCTATATTGTATTCAAAGATGTGCCTCAGAGAGGAAAAGGTCATCAATTTTTCTTCTGTCATTCTTATTCATTGCCCAGATCTCCGATATATTGTGACTGAAAATGTCATAGTCTGAATCAGGTTCATCTTAGTCTTCAAATTAACATCATTGCTCCTCAGTAATATGGAGAGGGTAGTGTTAGGGTTGTAGTAGATTGTTCAAATTCAGTATGTCTAGTAGGCCTAGTGGATAGAAAGTGACACTAGCAAACCAAAGGTGGGTGATTTTAATCTGCTGCCCTCAGGCCCGGTTTTTTGTTAAATATCCTTCTAAGCAACATAACACTGGTATGTCCATTGCTGTACAGAGGTAACTCGTGGTTGCTGTGATGTTGAACACTTTCACACTGACGTGTCAAATGCAATAATGGTTACACATGGTGGACAGTATTTTGTGGAGCTCCCTGATTAAAACAAACTTGGATGCAGGAGTGGTATCCATTTCTGAAATAGCTTGCCTCTGGAAACCCTATGAACTTGGAGAAACGATGAAAGTTACACAAGTGTTCAGGTCTTTTGTTCATAGGGTCTCTATGAGTTGTTAACAACTCGATGGCACTTAACAACCACAAAATTATCTCTGGACTGCTGATGCCACAGTTATTGACTGTGATTCCAAGTAAGATGAAGTTGTTGACAATTTCAACCTTCAATCCTTTCTCCATCTATTATAATGTCGCCCAATGGTCCCGTGGTGAAAATGTTTGTTTTCTGGACATTGAGATGCAATCTGTATTTCATCAGGGAGGTCTGGTGGCCTAGTAATAAGGGGTAATGAACTTCAGTGAAATGCCAAAAGCACGTGGTTCAAATCTATTAGCTGCTCTGCAATGAAGGATGGACAAACTCCTCCTTTGTGATTTATTGCCAGTGAAAATCCACTGGAACGTCAGCTAGGAGTTGGTTTTTACTTGATGGCATACACCAACAATCCTAACTTTAAGAAAATGAAAATCCTCACAACTGACCTAAGTAAACAACACTATGAGATTTAAAAAAAATAAATAATAAAGTCGTCAAGAATTTAATTTTGTTTGGATCTGCGACCAACATCCATGTGAACAGCAGCCACACAATAATATAATGTATTACAATAAGGAAATCTGCTGCCGAGCGAAGGATCCCTGGAATGTTAATGTCAATATTAAGGAATCTGCTGTATAAGGAAATGTTCTAGGAACCTTGAGGCACTTGCACATGAGGGACCCTTAGGAATGTGAGGGCTGCACACGGCTCTGACTTTGTTCCAGGAAATGCTCTGTGTCCGCACTCTCTGATGTCTAGGCCATTTATCCCTCAAGGGTTAAGCACTCTGAGAAAAGTTCTGAAGGCTATGGAATGTTTCCAAGTACATCCTTTGGAACACTTTGAATCAACGGTCTTTTACCAGACTTACTTAATCATTGCATTCCTGAGGCAAAATATAGTGAGAGAACACAGAGTAACTTGGTAGTTTAAAATAACTTGCTCCAGCCAAATATTTTCTGTTTCTCTGTACCCTGAAAAAAGGTGTATGTGAATGTCAGCAAATGCCTCTTTCTGCTACTTTTAGTAACACCAGCGATCCAATAAACACAAGGTTCAGCTCTAAATGGGTGCTGTCAGCCTAGCAGAGCTGCAGTCCTTCACCTTCCATCATCTCTCGTGAGTCTTCTGCGACCCATAAACCCAGAACACCAGGTATGACAGCCAAGAATCTCTTTAAAATGCCTAAATGAAATCTTTCACTTTGAAGACTAAGGTGTGTCTAATAACTCAAGCAGTGATTTTTTTAAAATTTCTTCATATGCATATACATGTGCATGTATGTTACACAGTGAATAAGGAAGCATAATGAGGAATTGATGCTTTTGAATTTTGATGATGGAAAAGAATATTGAATTTCCCGTGGAATGATTCTGGGAGGAGTTCCTCAAGAGTTGCTGCTAACCCAAATGTGGTGTCTCCCTGGCTGTTTGAACCCACCAAGTGTTCTGTGGGAGAAGATGGACAATGGCATCCTGTGCAATTTCCATTCTCTACCAACCTTTCAAAGGGTCAGCTGGATGACTCCAGCTAGAGACAATGAGTTTGAGTTTGAGCCAAAAGGACTAAGAAATCTGTCTTGGAAAAAGCACAGCCATAATGATCCTTAGAAGACAGTTGGTGAGGTTTCATCTTATATACCTTAGGTATGTGTTCAGGAAGGGCTAGTGCCAAAAGAAGGAAGCCATCCTTGAAATAGTAGAAGATCAGCTAAAGTGAAGAAGAATCTTAAGTGGATGAATTGATACACTAGCGAAAGAGGAAGACCAATGAAAGAGAGGACGATCCTTAAGCTTGATGAATTGAAACCGTGCCTGCAATAATTGAGTTGTGAAGATGGTGTGAGATCAGTCAGGGTTTCCTGCTGTGTCATTGTGAGTTAGAGCACACATAATGATACCTAACAGCAACAACAACAGCCATCCCTCTTCTGAATTTGGTCCCTGAGCCAGGATTATAAGGTCATCAGTGCCATCATGGTATTATATTCATCTATCTGTTGCTAAGTGCCGTCGAGTGTCAGGCGACTCATAGTGACCCTATGAAGGAGAGTCCTTTCATCTGGAGTAAGGTCTTATCATGACTCACCCTTTATTGTTTTGTTTTGCATGATAGAGCTAGACTTCTTGGGATTCAAAGGCTTGACTTTTCCGAAGCATCCTTTCAGATGCTGCTTTCTCACTTGTCTCTCATTGGGTTTTGACCAACTTTAATGGATTAGTAGCCTATCTCCAACAATATGAATTGCTCAAAAGACTCCTGTAAAAACAAATCCAGGTGAGTCATTGTCTATAAGTCATAGGCTAGGAAGATAATAAAACAAGAGGCATCAGTGAGGCTTCTTAAATAACTCTGAATCAGGTGAATAAAGTCACGCTTGCTATGGAAAGGGAAGTGTTAAAGACAAGGAATGTAGATTGCTATTGGCGGTTGGAGGAGTTGCTGTTAATGTGAAGGATTACAGTTGCCAAAGGAATTAAAATCAGAAATTCCAAGATATGGGATAGTATATACGCAATATGACTTATTCTAAAGGAAAAGGGGAAAACAGTGATAATCCAGTTGACAGATACAAAACCAAATCCACTGATCCACTGACTCAGAGTTTTCATGAAGAGGACAAAAGGTCACTCCAAAGACAGAAGAGCAGGGGGGTGGGGGGACACCAGATAAATGGTAAAAGAAACCCTAAAAGTTGCACTAGAGCACTTGGAAGCCAAAACAAAGGGAAGAGATATCAAAGTGAAAAAGCTGCTAAAAATGTTTCAAAGGTCAGCTTGAGAAGACAAAGTAAACTATTAGAATAGCTAGAGACCTAGAATTGAAGAATAAAGAGGAAGAACTCCCTCGGCATTTCTCAAGCTCAGAGAATTGACAGACAAGTACAAACCTTGAATGACAATCCTTAGGGATGCTTTTGGTAAAATCTAGGGAGATTGAGGAAGTGTCAATAGACAGTGGAAGGAATACACAGAATCCCTGTATCAAAAAGAATTGACCAACACTGAAATATTTCAGGAAATACCATATGATCAAGAACCAATGGTAAGGAAGGGAAAAGTCCAAGCTGCAATGAAGGCATTGAAAAAAAAAGTCCTTATGAATCAATGGGATACCAATAGGCATGCTTTTCTCACACTTCTTAATGTTCATGGAACTAATATGACTCAGTGATCCTACAAACCCCTGATCATGGCCCTCTCTTAACCTGTGCCATCCTCTCAATCTCTGACACACTCAAGTCCATTGCTGCAGTCACTGTGTCAACCCACCAAATTGCCCAACCTGTGTGGGATGAAGCTTCTTTGCCTTCAAGGAGCACTCTGGATGCTCCTTATTTACCAGTTATTTTCAAATGTTAACCTTTATATTAGGTATAGTGAATGTCTTCTTAGGAGTGTCGTGTACCATCTGATTGCCAATTAGAACTTGGTTTAAGTAGGAGTTCATTATTTAGAAGTAGCTGCATGTGATTGTGGCAAAGAACACATACTAAGAAACTGTGGCACTAGGAATAAGAGGTTTAATGAGTAGAATGTGGAGCTGAGCAAGAACTGCTGCTCCTACACTCTGATTCATAGTTGACTCAATGGCACCTAAAACCCGTGAACACTTAGAAGAATATCCCTAGCAGTGCAATGGTTAGGTGGTACATAACTAAATAAGAAACAAGTCTGCTATTATGACTTGACAGGAAGGTATTCCTTCCATTTCTGAAAATGAATCTTGACAAACATTAACATGGGATCTTTTGAAAGAGAGAATTGCTGTTAGTAGACATTCTGATATTTTATATAACATATCAATACTTCCATTTGCCGATCTCTCTGGAATGCTGCATCACTGCCTACGTATTCTCTATGCAAACTGAAAACTGAGCCCAAGTACCAGTTTCCACATTGAGCATATTTTTCAGGTCGCATTGATTCTTTCGTTAAATGTCAATAGCACTCAACAAAGACACTACTATTTAGCTCCTATCATCTTATTAATAGCCAACTCCACTGGCATAGTAGGTAAAATAGTCAGCTGCTAACCAAAAGATTGTCCATTTGAAGCCATCTGAAACTCCTCAGAGGAAAGATAACAGAGCTTACCTTGTTAAAGATAACAGTCTCAGTAATCCCTTGAAAGGATTTCTGCTGTGTTCTATGGGTTGCTTTAAGTCGTAACTCATAGCAATGAGTTTGGTTTTACTTGGCATTTCTATATTCTTGATTTCAATATGCAAATCTCGAGTACTTAATAAAAGTACAAAACTGTTCAAAACATGTCTTAATTGCTTTTATTTGGTACCATTTTGCAGTTTTAAAGAATCGCTGGTCATGCTGTGGTTAAAGTGGCCGACTGTGGATCAAAGGCCTGTGGTTTGAGCAGATGCTCCATAAGAAATAGATTAATGGGGTCCTGCCTCGATACATCGAACAGTTACACTGAGAGAGGGACTTGGATTAAAATGAAGACACAGAAAGGCTACCGCTGATGGTGAATAGCAAACTTTAATTGAACTTTGGTCTTATACACCTTTTTGCAGGGGACAGAAAAAAGAACAACTCAGCTTCAAGATTGACAGTACATTCAGATTTATGAACCACTTACTAGCTTAGGCAAGTCAGGTTGTTTATTTTTCTTATCAGGCAAGACCATTAGCATTTGATTATAAACAGAGTCTTTAGGGAGGGACATTCCATTATCCACATCTCTGCTTAGTTTTAGGGTTCAAGGAATGGTTAAACTTGTCTCTGTTTCCCTTCAAATATCAAACCACAATGATGAACAGTTCTGCACTTTTGAACCTGGCATAAAATGATTATTTGCATAAAATAGCTGCAGTATGGCATACTTTTTAACATCTTACTTCTTTGAGTTGTTTTCTGTCAAGCAGTTACTATGGCCAAGATAGAATTAGTCTTGCTAGTCTTTTCATACAGAACTAATCTTGCTTTACAAGTTAGTCAGGCCTCAACAATAGATACGACAGTCTGTTCCTGTAAAGATCACAGTCTTGGAAACCATGTTGTGGTTCTACTTTGTCTTTTGGAGTCACTATGAGTTGGAATCAACTCAGTGACAAGGTCCTTGGCTGATGGTATACATAATAGATGCCTTGATTATCCTTATTAAAATGTAAGGTTTATAAAGTACCAACTTGACACTTTTTAAAGTGAAAAGTTTAAGAACCTGGTGGAATGGTGTGAGGCTGGAATGGAAAGATCCAGCACCACGCAATATGTGTAGTTCTATAGGAGAGAGATGAAACAATTCCTCCCACTAAGATATGTAGCTATGGAAACTGCTAGATGGCCCCTAGGAGTCTGAATTAACCCAAGGCCAGTGGGTTAAACTAGACAAGCTTATTTTAGATCTAGAAAGCATCTACAGTGTGAAGGTTTTATTGTTCAAAATGACTTCCCCAGCTATTGACAGATTGACATCTGGATGCATGGGAATATACAAATAGGCATGTGTTAGCCTATACACCAGGGGACTAGCTAGCCTCCACATTAAATTGAGTGAATCCAACAGCAGAATTTGGGAACCTCACCACCAGCAATGAAGATAAAAGAGAATGCAGTGCATCTTCTAGGGCCTGAACCTATGGGAAGACCAGTCATAGCAGCTGTAGCAGAGAAGTGGAAACCTGATGTAAAACAGAGTAGACGTGGGGCCTGCTACTCTGTGGAAGCACAATTAGGAGTCTTTGTCCAAGTGGTAGGCAGCGAAGAAGCCATGATTGACAGGACTGAAAACCACAAGGCTTAAAGCTGAGGTACCTGGAATCAGGCCTCTGAGAGCACATTTGGGGCTCTGTCCTGACTGAGTGAGTCTTGCTGCTAACCTGAAGTTAACCATTTGAGTTCCCACTTCCGAAATTATTTGCTTCCAGAAACTCTTATGAATGTGGAGAAATGACCAAAGTTACACAAGTGTTCAGGGCTTTTGTTCTTAGGGTCTCTATAAATCATCTACAACTTGAAGGCACTTAAGAATAACAACAACAGCGTAGAGAGAGCTCTGTTGGCCTAGTGGATAGAAAGTTATGCTACCAAGCCAAAGATGGGTGATTTTAATCTGTGGTCTTAAGGTCTGGCTTTAATTGGTTTTGGTCAAACATTCTTCTAGGTGGTATAGCACTGGTCTGTCCACTTGCTGTACAGAGGTAACTCGTGGTTGCTGTGATTCTAAATACTGTGACACTGATGTATCAAATCTGATAATGGCTACCCATGGTGGACAGTGTTTGGTGGAACTCCCCGATTAAAACAAGCTTGGAAGCAGGAATGACATCCACTTCTGAAGTGGCTTGCTTCCGGAAACCCTATCAACTTGGAGAAACAACGAAAGGTATGGAAATGTTCAGGTCTTTCATTCATAGGGTCACTATGAGTTGCTTAATACTCGACAACACTTAACAACAGTATGGTTCTGTGTGGTCTGTGAGCTGTCATATCAGATTTTTGGACCTAGTAGAGTAATAAGATTGGTGCTGAGATGAGTAGAAAGAGGTGCAAGAGCAAGAGGACGTGACATGTCTGACCTCATGGGAATTGGTTTTGTTTTTAGACAGAGAGAGCTACCCACTGCAGGACTGGTAAAGATCAGATTTGGTGTCCCCCACAGGACCCTGGCTCTTTTTACAGCATCTTAGACACAGGCTTTGTGACATGAAAGGTTGTTGCTTTTTCCTAATGCACAGCTACACAATCTCTGGTCTTTTATTGTTGAGGATGTTCTTTTTCCAATGCTGTTTTGTTTTCATGTTTTGTTTTTAATTGTGCTATAAAAAGACATGTAATAACATGTACTCAGGTTTTAATTATTTTTTTTAAATATAGTTTTGTTGTTTTTTAAAAATATCTAATGTGACTAGTTTTCAAGTAGTATAAGGTAAAATTTATGCTTTGCATGTGGGAAAATTCCGTTTGATATAAACTCATGGAAAATCAAAACAAGGAGCTCTGGTGGCACAATGGCTGAAGCTCTTAACTTTCAGTCCAAAGGCCCTTAGCTCAAGCTTTCCCGCTGTATTTGTGACATCAATCTGAGTGTTATTTATCATCCTAGAAACTCTATTAGAGCCATTTTGCTTTGCCGTTTAGGGTCTCCAAGTCACAATAAACTGGAGAGCAATAGATTTGGTTTATTATTCGAAAGATCAGATTTTTCAAACATATTCAAGAGACATAATTTATTTTTATTTTTTTTTTTTATTTTTGTGTGAGTGTACCATCAAATCAGATCTGACTGGTACAGGAGGAGATTGTCCCTCCTTTTCCCGGCAGAGCATCTGGTGGATTTGAACCGTGTGCCTCTGGGATTGCAGTTGCAGCTCCTTGCCACTAGGCCACCAGAGCTCCCCTAGAATAGAAATTTCATAATTCACTAGGCTGTTCATACACAATCCAAAATTAACAAGAAACAAAGCCAAATATTTGAGATTTTTTTTAAAAAGGGAAAATAAAGATCTTTAGGAATATTTTCAATTTTACTATTAAGATAAAATGTTTTTAAACCATTAAACTATTAAAAACATTGAAAATTTAACTATTGACATATTAAAAGTGTAACTCTTTTTAAACTTCCACCTGAAAATTTTGCTAAGTTATATCTGAGGTTTGCTCTACCCAAATTGTGCTACAGTAGACTATTTTTGTTCAGGAAGTTCATCCCTCTCATACTCACTCCCATTTTTGGTATCAAGTGAGACGGTGACTGTAGAAGGAGAACACTGACAAAGAAAGGGAATTAGAAGCTGCTTTCTGGAAAGGATCTGATGCATAATATATAACTGGTATGGACTGAACTCAATAAAGCTACCTTTCATAGGGATCTTTTTATATTAATTCTTAATTTTTAATAGAGTACTGCACTAGTGTCCTCTATAATAGAAATTTTGAAAATAGTACATTATGCAATGGACATATTTGAGAGAATAAAGGAAGCCCTGATGTCTTAGCTTACTAGAACTGCCAGAACAGAACAGAAATACCACAAGTGGGCGGATTTCAAGAACAGAAGTTGATGTTCTCACAGCTCTGAAGGCTAACAGTTGAAATCAGGACCATCTCTTTTCTATGGACCTCTCTTCCTTAGGTTTTGATAACTGCTATCATTGCCCATCCAGGACATCTGTCTTCTCAAATCTCTTTATATTAATCACCTTTTTTAAGAACAGGAAAGTCATTCAATTTCATTGACATGGTGTGTAACATTCTGGGCTGCTAACTGAAAGTTCAGCAGTTTGAATCCACCAGCTGCTCCTTGGGACAAAGATAGTCAATTTTCTCCCATAAACATTAACAACCTTAGAAATCCAATGGAGAGTCATTACGATTCAGAATTGACTATGCTTGTGAGTTTGACGTATGCTGTTATGACTCGATTAGCATAACAAAAGGGGAAAACAACCTTTATCTTGAAATAGAATCTTCACCACAGCTATAGATGGCTAGGGCTTCAATATATTTTAGGTACAATGATTTTCAATCCAGATAGAGTTTGTTGAGCTTAAGAAGCAGAAAGAAGACTCAGGGGTTGGAACTGGGGGAGCAAAGAGAATCCATGAGGTGAAAAGGAACAAGATGAAATTTACAGGTTATAATAGAGATCTGGAATTTCATTTAAAACATAATATAAAGTCACTACACAGTCTTAAGTGGAAAATAGCATATGCAAATTATGTTTATTTTTAATCATCTTGTTAATGTTTAATAAATTAATTGAACGGGTGAAGAAAAGGGGAGTGTAGTGAGGAGGCTTGGGTTCAAGTAAAAACTCCTAAAAATGAGGCATATGTCAGGTTAGAAGGAAATAAAGATATTCTTTAAAAAAGTTCTTTATTCAAGAAACATAGAGCCTGAACTCAAAATAGAAATTGTGCAGACAAAGATCTGTTCATAAATCCAGGAAGCCAAAGGTAAAATCTGAGAGTCTGTGATAGCGTAATATTCAAAGGGAGATGCCAAGCTTAGATCATTCTACCTGTAGCCCCATTGACTATATGCTTTATTCTCTGATGCATTTTACAAGGCACTTAAAAGAAAAACAAAACAACAATATTTGAGGAGAAAAACCAAAAAACAAACAATAACAGTATTTTAGTTTAATTACGGAGGATACTTATAATTAAATTACCCTTCCGTACCATTACATATTAAATGCTACTAGTGCTCTTTGACTTTAGTAAATGCCTAATGAGTTATTTCCTTTTCTTATTTGAGTAGCAAATGGGTCTGTTCTAGCTTGTACTATCTCAAAATGCGTGTCGATTGACGAGGTCATAATTCTTATGTTTGGCGGATGTGTAATGAATTATCTTCTCACAGCGTGTGATCTGTCAGTCACCTGTAAGGAGACTAGAGCGCAACACTCGTCCTCAGGTGTCAGTCTTGCTGGTTCATCTGAGGATTTTTCCTGAGTGCAACTGGCAGTTCTTATAGGAGATAAAAGTTAAAAAGTCAAAAGGGAAGAAGGGCCCTTCTCTGGCAAAGATAGAAGGGCCAGGGCCGGGCGTACACTTTGGATTCAGAGTCCTGGTACTTGGGATTTCCGAGATCCATTGTAAGACGGATGGGGATCCCCACGGAGTGCCAAGCACACAGATTTAAATAGGAGACCTGGACCTCCCTCTAAATCTGTGAGGCTGCCTTTCTGGATGTTAAAGCCACCCACTTGCAGTGTTTCTTAAGACAAGCTCTAAGAAACTCAGCATCCAGAGGCGGTTGATACTAACTTCTCAGGAAGTGATTTCTCCAATGTGATTTCTTATTCTAAAAGTTTAGTTACTCTCCTAACCTCTCACCTTTCTCTCTATGACAATACCTTTGTGTTTCTTAAAAGGAATCTTTTCTTAGTTTTGCCAGGGTTAAAATAATAAGACAAGTTTTTGGAATATAACAGAAAATAAATAATTTTGGCATGGCTTTTTGCAACAAGTCAATAAGCAATAAAGATTGGCTTTTAAGGAAATGGACTTGGGAAAGAATCTCCTTATATTTCTCTATTATTTCCTTGTGACGGGAGCCCAGAAAAAGTCATTTATCACCTGTAGTTGTTAGATGTCGAATCAAGTATGAGCCATAGCAACCTGAATCGTGTCCTATCCTATGCAAACCTTAAAACCTCTGACACACTCAAGCCCATTATGGCGGTCACTATGAAAATCGACCCGGTAGAGTGTTGGTCTTGTCTTCACCACCTCTCCGCCTTCCCAAGCATGATGTCTGTCTACAAGAAATATCCTCCCATGTAACATGACCCAAAGTATGTGATATGAAGCTTTATCCTCATTGTCTCAAAGGAGTACTCTGGTCACCTTTTCTTCAATACATCTTTGTTTGCTATGTAGGCATTCCATAGAATATTCAGTACTCTTCTCCAACACAATAGTTCAAAAGCATCAATTCATGTTTTGTCATCATCATTTATTGTCCCGTCTGAGATGTATAGAAAGTGATTGAAAAGACCGTTATCTGAATCAGAAATGCCTTAGTCCTCAAAGTGACTTCATCACTTCTCAATAATTTGGAGAGGTCCCTGACTATAGACTTTTCTAGTGCAATACTTTTCCTGATCTCCTGATTGCTGATACCAAGGGTGTTTATTACGGATCTAAGTAAAATCCATCCATTATGATATTATCTATTGGTCCAGTTGTAAGAATTTTTGTTTTCTTGACATTGAGATGCAATATTGAGGTCTATATTCTTTGATATTCTCCAACAAGTGCTTCAAGTCCTCCTAACTTTCAGCATGCAAAATTGTATCATAATGCAAATTATTCATGAGTCTTCCTTCAATTCTGATGCCAAATTCTTCTTCATATAGTCTATCTATTTGAATTATTTGATTACAAGAAAGATTGAATAGTTATGGAGAGAGGATACAATCCTGACTCACTCTTTTCTTAATTTTAAGCCATATAGTGTTCTCTTGCTCCATGCACACAATAACCTCTTGTTCCAGGTATAGGTTTCACATGAGCTCAATTTAGCGTGTTAGGGTTCCCATTGTTCTCAATCTTAGCTATAAATTGTTGTGATCCATGTAGTTAGATGTCTTTGCATAGTTAATAAAGCAGAAATAGATATCCTTTCTGGTGTTCTTTACTTTCAGTTGGGATCTATCTGACACCAGCTATGATAGAAAAAAATAAGGAAAGATATTTTTATTGGAAGATAAAAAGGAAAGAATTCACTCAGAATCTCTCAAGTTGAAAGAACCCAAAAACAAGTTTAAGCTTCAAGTTGCAATATTAAAGGATGCCATGAGCAATGTGTTGAATGATCCAGGAAGCATCAAAAGAACATGAAGAGAATATACCGAATCACTGTACCAAAAAGAATTGACTGACGCTTAAAAATTTCAGATAGTACCGTATGAAAAAGAGACAATAGTAATGAAGGAAGAAGTTAATGCTGCACCGAAGACATTGACAAACACAAGGCCCCAAGAATCAGTAGGATACCAGTTAACATGTTTCAACCAGCAGATGCAGCCCTGGAGGGGCTCATGAGACTATGCTGGGGATTTTGGAGAATGGCTGACTGTCTGGAAGAGATTAATTCCCGTTTCCAAGAAAGGTGATCGAATAGAATGTAGAAATTATTGAATAATATAATTAATATCATATGCAAGCTAAATACTGCTGAAAAGAATTAAAAAATGATGAGAACAATACCTAGATAGGGAACTAGCTGAAGTTCAGCAGGAATGTGAAGACATTGTGGCACCAAGATTTTATTGCTGATGTCAGATGAGGGACATCCCATGCATACCTTATTTGTTCTGTGAAATGTAGGCAAACTGTTTGCTTTATCCTAATGTCATTTTTGAGAGCTCTGATGGCTTAGTGTCGAGATGCTGTGCTGCAATCCCGAAGGCATGCGTTTCTGGTTCAAATCCACCAGCTGCTTTGCAGAAAAAGGATGGGAAAAAAAATCCCCTGTGATTTACTGCCTCTGAAATCCCCAGAGAAGGTCAGATATGGGTCAGTTCTGACTCTATGGTACTCAACAATAACAGGGGTGTGTGTGTGTGTGTAGCTCTGGTGCTTGGTGGTAATGAATTACACAGCTGATTTTAAGGTACACAGTTCTAATTCACCAGCCGCTCTGCAGAGAAAGGGGGGCAGTCTCTTCTCAAGGGAGTAACGTCCTCTGAAAACCTGCTGGAGAGTCAGCTGTGGATCATTTCCGACCCAATGAGTCACAGCAACAACAACAATAACATACGCATCCTACAGAATCTCTATGTATGTACACATCCTAGAATGTAAGTATTGACATGTTAGAATATACACACACACAAATATACATGTTAGAACATACACACATATGGATATACATATGTTGTTGTTGTTATGTGCTGTCAAGTCGCCTGCGACTCATAGCGACCCTATGTACAACAGCCCTAAACTCCGCTCTGTCCTGTGCCAATCGCACTGTCTGACACTCCCATCCCAATTATCCCAGTCACCTCATAGAGGGCCTTCCTCTCCTGCGCCGTCCCTCCACCCTCCCAAGCATGATGTCCCTCTCCAAGGACCGGTCTCTCCTCACAACATGTCCAAATATGTTAGACGAAGCCTCAGAATCCTTGCCTCCAAGGAGCCACCCGGTTTAACCATTTCCAGGACAAATCTGTTTGTTTTCCTAGCAGTCCATGGTATTCTCAATACTCTTCTCCAGCACCACAGCTCAAAGGCATCAATTCTCCTTCTATCCTCCTTGGTCATTGTCCAAGTCTCTGAAGCATAACAGGTGATTGCGAAGTCCATGGCCTGTATCAGACGCACCTTAGTCTCCAAAGAGATACCGTTGCTCTTCAGCACTTTGGAGAGGTCCCTAACAGCAGACTTTCCCATGGCAATGCGCCTTTTAATTTCCTGGCTGCTGGTGCCAAGACTGTTGACTATGGAGCCATACCAGTATATATATATGTGTGTGTGTGTGTATATATATGTGTGTGTGTGTGTATGTATAAATATATATGTTAGAGTACATATATGCATTATGGATGTGTGTGTATCAAACACTAAAAACCAAACTCAAAGACAACGTTTAGGAGCTCAGCAGTTACAATAAGGAGCGCATTTTATTAAAAGAAGGAAAGATTTAGAGGTCTTCTAAGTACATGTCCTTCAATGCTGTTTTCTGGTGTTTTGATTTTTATTTTGAACTCTATTCACTGATCCAAGAAAAAAAAAATCAAACCTGTCTCCTGGCTTGTCATGTACAAATTTAACTCGATAAATGACACTGGTGCTGGTGTCTTTAAACATTTTATTTATCCTGAGTAAAATTCTTTTGCCTTGTCTGTTAACACATTGTGAACTTGCTCGCCTTCTGTGTCTGCTGCAGTGCAATCCCATCGTGTGACTAATGAGGTGACTGACTTCTGTGATTCCTAAGGCTTCTTGCGCTCTGACATCTCTCCTGTCTCCAATTTCTTTTAGCGTTCAGATGTCTCATCCTTCATGTTGTTTGTTTAGAGTGAATTATGTTATGTGAATTATGATCTGCTTAGCAGTGTAAAAGCAGCACAGTGAATGCCAACAAGTAGGACGATTTCAGCTATAAATTCTCTTATTTATTAATACTTTAACTTGTAACTTTTAATTAAGCTTTTGTTTTCATTTGTTTGTATCTTATGGTTGTCTTCTCACCATTTTTTATGCCTTTTTTATATCAATAAAACTACTAACTTTTTTTTTCTACCCTTGAAAAAAAGTTTTGCAATGAGAGGTTTGTCTCTGGAAAGGACATTGTGCTTGGAGGGTGGAGAGAAAGTGAAAGAAGAGTAGACCCTGAGCGTGATTGATTGACGTGCTGACTGAAGCAATGCAGGAATGATGAGATTGGCTCAGGACAGTGCAGGGTTAAGGTTCTTGCTTCAGAGGGTTGTTATGAGTTATGGCAGCCCTCACAGCACCTAACAGAAACAGTGTGTTGCGGTGTGAGTGGTGGAGAATTGCCTTGACAAATAAAAGGCCATGGCTCTCTCACACTTTGAACACAACAGTGGTTCTTTGGAAGAAAGTTGAGCATTCTCCTCTCATGAACTTTCTCACCTTGGGAACCAAATGAGTCAGCTGTGAGTAGGTTTTGACTTGACAGCAGTGAATCTGAGCTGAATTTGATGTCTGTACTTTAATACCTTAGGCATTCTTATTTTTCACTGACTTAAATTGATATACTAGATTGGCATGATAAGACTGTGCCTCTTTTTACATATTCAGTTACGCCTTTTAGAAATGTTTCTAAATTATCTAGTTGTTGCATTGTGCTGCTGAGTCACCTACAACTCATTACGATCCTGTGTGCTGTAGCTCTGAGCCCTGTCCTGTCTTGAGCTAGTCTCGTTGTCTCTGACAGACCTAATCCCATTTATCCAGCCACTGGGTCAATCCATCTCATCCTGAGTCTTCCTCTCCTGGGCTGTTCCGTCCACCCTTCCAAGCATGATGTGCCTTTCCAAGGAGTCGTCAGGGTTATTCATTTGTAAAGTTTCAGTATATATCATAGCATGTATATGAATAGCATCAGTATATACACATAGCGTGGTTATGAAATAATCTATTTAGTCATCTGCTGATTGGTTTCACTTTTATATTTTTCTCCCTGTACTATGACTGCTGTGCTATTAAAGATATTTATAATAATATTTTATCTCTTTATGTGTACTTGAAAGAGTTGAGATTTTACTCTACTTGAAAGCAAGCAAGCAAATGTTTAATATCCAACAGCTGTCTGTCTTCTTATGAAAAGATTCACGAACTCACAAACATGATGCAGGATGACTCTGTCTCAGCAGTGACTCAGTGGCAGTGGTTGGCAGTGCAGCTCTGTGGAAGTTAGAGGTACGTTAGGTGTTCTGGATGAGAAGGATTGACAGTGATTCTATGAAAAACAGAGTTGAACTCTGTTCGGTCTTGTGCCATCCTCAGCATCTCTGACACATGGTATCGGTCCGTCTTGTCTTCCTCTCCTTAGCTGTCCCTCCACCTTTGCAAACATTGTCTCCCTCTCCAAGGAATAGCTTCTCCTAGCAACATGTCCAAAGTATGTGAGATGAAGCGTCACTATCCTAACCATCTCTGAGGACTTTGGTTGTACTTTCTCCGAGACATATCTGTTCATTCTTTTGACACTCCATGGGATATTCAGTACTCTTCTTCAACAATAGACTTAAAGAAATCATTCTTCTCTCATCCTTATTCATTACTCAGCTCTCAGATGCTTAACAAGTGGTTAAAAAGATCATGGACTTAATTGAGTATATCTTACCCTTTAAACTGACGTCATTGCCCCTCTAATTTAGAGAAGTACCTGACAGCAGGCTTTCCCAATGCAATACATCTCTTGACTGCTGATTCCAAGAGTATTGATTGTGGATCCAAGTAAAGCAAAATCTTTGGCCATCTCAGTTTTCCTCCCATTTGTCAAGATGTTACTTATTGGTTCAGTAGTGAGGTTTCTGTCTTCTTGATATAAAAATGCAATCTATATTGAAGACTGTAGTCTTTGATCTTCAGTAGCAAGTGTTTCAAGTTCTCACTTTCAACAAGCAAGGTTGTGTAATCTGCCCAACGTAGGTTTTTTAATAAGTCTTCCTCAGATACTTATGTCACATTCTTCTTCATAGAGTCAAATTTCTTGAATGGTTTTCTCAGTGTACAGACTAAATAGGTAGGCAGAAAGAATACAACACTGACACACTTCTGATTTTAAACCATTCAGTATTCCCTTGCTCTGTTTGCAAAACAGCTTTCTGGTGTGGAGATAACTTTCATATAAGCAAAATAAAATGTTTTGAACACATTTTTCTCAGCGTTAGTCACTGTTGGTTATGACCCACAGAGTCAAGTGCCTATGCATTGTCAATGAAATAAAATACAATAAAAACATTCTTTCGGTATTGTCTCCTCTCATCCAGGATACACATAATAGCAGTAATGATATCCCTAGTTCCACAGTCTTTTCTAAAACAACCTTGAAATTTTGTCATTTCTTTGTCAATTCTAGCCACTTTTGGATGATCTTCAGCAATATGTTACTTTCCTGTAATATTAATGATATTGTTCAATAATTTCCACATTATGTTGGATTACCTTTCTTGAGAATGGAAACAAATATGGATCTCTTTCAGTTAGTAGGTGATGCAGCTGTCCTCAAAATGTCCTGGAATATGTAGATGAGCACATTCAGGAATGTTTCTGTTACTTTTTTTGCCAGTCTTTTCAGGGAGACTTGAACCTCTATCTTTATTAATATTAGCTCTTGTTCATGTGTTGTTTCTTGAAGCTTTTCAAAGTCAGCCAAATCTTTTCTGTACTGTCACTCTATGTATGCTTTCAACTTAAAAAAAAGTTTTCTTATAATTATACACATCATGACTTATACAATTATTCATATACATTGTAATTTATACAATTAATTATGATTGATCTAAGCTTGTTATCCCCCTTGTTTTTAAGACCTAATGCTAATTTTCCTATTCTTTTATACACACATCCTCTAACTATTAACTTCTGCTATCCTAGTAATTGCCCCCCTTTCCTCTTTTTCAAACAATTTCATTGAGAAATTGTAATACATCTACACAATGGAATACTATACAGTGTTTCATTGTTGTTGTTGCTGCTGTTGTTATGTGCCATCATGTCACCTGCAACACCTAGTGGCCCTCTATGTACAATAGCTCTGAACCCTGCTCTATGCTGAGCCAAACTTATTGTCTATGATTTGCCTACCCCCAATACCCCAGCCACTGATTCAATTCATCTTATCAAGAGTCTTCCTCTCTTGCACTGTCCCTCCACCATTCCAGCATAATATCCCTCTCCAAGTACTGGTCCCTTCTTGCAACATGTGCAAAGTATGTCAGACGGAGCTTTAGAATCCTTATCTCCAAGGAGCAGCCTGGTTTTACCCTTAGCAGAACAAACTGCTTGTTCTTAGGTAATTATAACTTCATAAAGTACTATATAATGTGGGAGACACTGTTGTTGTTATTGTGTGCCATTGAGTTGCCTGCACCCCATACAGACCCTATGTCCAGCAGCTCTGAACCCTTCCCTGAGCCAGTCTCGCTAACTCTGACACAGCAACCCCCATCACTCCAGTCACTGTATCAATCCATCTCATCTGGGGTCTTTCTCTCCTGCACTGTCCCTCCACCCCTTCAAGAATGACGTCCTTCTCCAAGGACCAGTCTCTCCTGGCCAAAGGCCCAAAGTATGTGAGAAGGAGCTTCAAAGTCCTAGCCTCTGAGAAGAGACTTGGTTGCACCCTCACCAAGACAGACTTATTTGTTTTCTTGACGGTCCATGGTGTGTTCAACCACAATTGTAAGATGTTGTTTCTTCTGTCATTCTTAGTCATTGTCCAGCTCTCTGATTCATAGCAAGTAGTTGTGAAGACCATGGCCTGGATTAGGCACACCTTTCTTTGCAGTGGGAATAAATATAGATGTCTTCCAGTCTATTGGCTAAGTAGTTGTCCTCCAGGTTTCTTGGCACAACTTGCTTAGCATATCCAGGTCAGCGTCTTTTTGCTGAAGGTGGTTTTCCATCAATTTCTGGGACTTCTTTTTTGCCAAATCTTTCAGAGCAACCTGCACTTCCTCCTTCATCACCATTGCCTCTTGATCATATGTTGTTTCTTGGAATTCTTTTGAGTCAATTATTTTTGGTACAGTGACTCTGTGTATTCATTCCATCTTCTTTTAATGCTTTCTAACACTAGAGTCTATTATACTGTGTGAAATAACTTACTTACTTAAGGACAAATAGTTACTTAAGACCATTCTTGCAAAAAAGAGGATAACTGAGTGAGATACATATAAATGTTCAAAAAAGGAAGAGGAGAAGGGGGACCTTCCATTATCGTTTGAGGCATCCTGAATCATTTATGACGTCATCCACAGCATTTCTCAGTGCTGCAACGCAACACTTTAATTTGTTTTCACTTCTTTCAGCTTTCAGAACTTCCCCACCCTGGGCATTCTTACAGTGGCAACTCTGATTGAGCCCATTGTTGCAGCTTCAACATCCATCACTCTCCTTCAGGCTCTATATTTGCCACTGACCCTCTGCCTTCCAAAGCATGATACATTTCTCCAGAGACTATTCCTTCTTAATAACATGGCCAACATCTCGTCAGTCTTTCTTTTAAGAAATATTCTGCAATAATTCTTTCAAGGCAGATATGTTTGTTCTTTTGGTAGTCTACAGGATAGCCAATGTTCTACATCAACATACAATTCAAAGACAACAATTCTTGTTGTTGTTAGATGTCATTGAGTCAACTAAGAATCATAGAGAACCTATGGACAACAGACATAAACCATATCCTATCTGTGCCATCTTCAGTCTCTGATACACATATCATTGCTGGACTGACTGTGTCAACAACTCACTTGGTTGAGAGTTTTCCTCTCCTTCACTGGCCTTCCACCTTCCCAAGCAGAATGTTCCTTTTGAAGGCATAAACTCGTGTAGCAACATTCAAAGTGTGTACTCATCATCTTTTCCTCCAAAGATTACTATAGTTGTACTTTCTCAAAGACATAGCTGTTTGTTCTTGTGGTAAGCCATGAGATATTCAGTATTCTTCTCCAAAAGTTCAATTCAGAGGAATCAACTCTTCTTTTATCCTTATTCATTGTACAAATCTCAGCTGCATAGCACGTGACTGAAAACAGTATGGCCTGAGTCAGGCACATCTTAGTCCTCAGACTCACATCACTGCTCCTCAGTAATTTAGTGAATCCCTAAAAAGACAGAGGAAAAATTAAAAACCAAAATAGATATTAGAGGAGACCATGAAAATTGCACTACAACATCAAAAAGCCAAAGCAAAGGGAAGATATGCTGAAATAAAGAAGTTTTTAAACAGAAGATTTTAGAACTTATCTCGGAAAGAAAGCAAACCAACAGAATGTGCAGAGATCTAGAATTGGATAATAAAAAGAAAAAAAAATAACCTCACTCAGCATTTCTTAAGCTAAAAGAACTTAAAGATCAATTCAAGCCTCAAATTGCAATACACAGGTATGCTATGAGCAAAATCTTGAATTATCTTGGAAATATCAAAAGGAAGTGAAGAGTATACATAATTACTATACCAAAAACAATTGGTTAACATTAAAATGTTTCAAGAAGTATCCTATGATCAAGAGTCAATAGTAATGAAGGAATAAGTTCAACTGCACTGAATGAACTGGAAAAACAAAAAACAAAGAACAAAAAACCCCAAACAAACAAACAAAAAACCCCCAAAACCGAAAAACCCCTAAGACAAAGACTCCAGAAATTAAAGGAATAACAATAGAGATATTTTAAACGACAAATGCAGCCCTGGATATGCTTACCAATGTATGCCAAGAAATTTGGATTACAGCTGCCTGGACAACTGACTTGAAGAGATCCATATTTGTTCCCTTTCCAAAGAAAGGTGATCTAACACAATGGGAATATTATGAAAAAACGTAATATCACATGCAACCAAATTCTTGCTGAAGGTCATCCAAGAACAACTAGAACAGTACATAGGCAAAGAACTGCCAGATATTTCAGGTGAATGCAGAAGAGGTCATGACACCAGGGATATCTTATTTGAACATCATTAATTATCCCAATTTCACATGTCTAAGAAAAGACCCTCAATGAGATGGATTGACACAGTGACAATAATAGTGGGCTCAAGTATATCAGAGATGATTGAGATGGCACAGGAGAGGGCAGGGTAATCTGCTGTTAGGAGGGTCACTAGAGGTCATAGGTGACTTGATTTCACCTCACTGCAACAATGAGGTGACTGAAAATATCATTATGTGGTTTAGGTATACCTTAGTCCTGGAATCACAGTGGGTTGAACAATGGCTTGTTAACCAAATGGTTGATAGTTTGAATCCACCAGTGGCTCTACAGAAGGAAGCTGAAAGTTAAAGTGTTCTATTTCCACAAAGAAAGTAGGGGGCCGGTGAATGAAACAGACCCTCAAGGAGATGAAGTGACACAGTGACTGTCACAATGGGCTGCAGCAGCACTTTGATTTGAAGCAGGGCACAGGATTGGGCAGTTTGGTTCTGTTGTGTACAGATAGAGTCCCTATGAATTGACTATGACTCAATAGCACTTCCCAACACAATAACCACCACATGCATAAATGTGCATGCATAACTGGGTGTGTGTGGAGAGAGAGAGGAAGAACGGACGGGAGAGAGCTATTATTATCTTATTACTGTGTTACAGGCACTAGAACAGAACCTACTCCCTGTGCTGTAAAGAGAAACTGACTGTATGTCAAATTTCATTGCTTTACAAATATCCTTAAAAGAGTAATTTGGGGAAAATGTCAGTAGTGCTTGTGCTTGCATGAAATGCTAGATTCAAGGTAGACTGTCTCTGAATCATTACTGTCTCCATCACCCAAGGTTCTTTTTTTCTGTTTAATTTGAGAATTTTTTTAGTGTACACAATTTTAAAGGAGATATTTGATTTGACAAGACACTGATAACCTAACCTTACTTACTATTTGATGTTACCATCTATTTTCATTATTTATTAAATGCTTGTCTTTAGTGGACTTATTTTAATTTTGTTCAGCCTCAATTTAAACTTGCACATGAGTAATTGATGATCTGACCCACAGTCCGCCCCTGGACTAGTTTGGACTGATGATACAGAACTTCTCCAATAATTTCTTCCACAAATGTGGTCAATCTGATTCTTATGCAGTCCATCAAGTGAGATCCATGTGTAAAGTTGTAGTTTGTGTCTTTTAAGAAAGTATTTATTGTGGATGAAATATTATAAATAGAAATGCAATTATTTCCAGCTTCATTTCTATCACCAAGTCCATATTTTCCAACTACTATTCCTTCTTCATTGTTTTCCACTTTGCATTCCAGCCACTAATCACCATTAGCAATACTTGCATATTTAATGCCCCAAGTACTTAGTTTTAGAAGATCTACTGCATTAAACTTTTTCTTTCTTTATATTTTTATTTGTATTTTCTACTAGTTGATTTACAAAATTAGAATACATGGTTTTAAAGAACAAATTATTTCAGTTTCCCTCACTGTGCTCCCATCAATTAGTACAACCCCATGATTAAACCCTCCTTCCCCGTTCACGTCTTCATTCCTCTGCTTCCTTCTTGGATCCTCATATTCATTCTACAATAATGGTTTACTTATCCTTGTGGGATCGGGTTAGTTCACTCAGTCTAATGCTCTCCAGTCTCTCCCAAATTAGGTAATATTTCACAAAGTCATTTCTCTTGCATACTGCTTAGTATTCTATTTTGTGAATGTACTATAATTTCTCAATCCGTTCATTTGCGGTTGGACATTTGAGCTGTTTCCATGTTCCTGCAATGGTGAATAATGCTGCTATGAACATTGGAGTACAAATCTCAGTTAATGCCTCAGTTCTCATTTTCCCAGGGTATATTCCAAGTAGTGGAATATCTGGGTCCTATGGAATTTCTATGTTCAGCTTTTTGAGGAAGCACCAAACTGCCTTCCAGAATGATTGCATCATTTTACAATCCCACCAAAAATATATGAGTTCCTGTCTCACCATATCCTCTCCAACATTTATTTGTTTCTGCCCTGTTTCTCTTTGACAGTTTTACTGGACTGAGATAGTATGTCATTGTTGTTTTAATTTGCATCTCTCTTATTGCCAGTGATTTGGAGCATTTCTTCATGTGTCTGTTTGCCATCCGAATATCTTCTTCTGCGAAAATTCTTTCTGTGTCTTTTGCCCATTTTGCAATTGGGTTATCAGTCTTTTTCTTGTGAAGGCCCAGGTGTATTCTGTAAACTTTTGTTATAAGACTCTTGTCAGAGATGGCATTCTTACATTTTTGTTCTCATTCTGTAGGTTTTCTTTTCACCTTGTTAGAAGATGTTTTTGATGCACACATGGATTTACTCTTTAGAAGGTCCCATGCCTCAATTTTATCATCTTTAGATTGTGCATTTCTGGTTGTATTTAGCAGTCCCTTTATTCACTAGACTGGTGCTTCTAAGCTTGATCCCAGTTTGTCTCTCATAAACCTTATGACTTTTGGTTGTACTCCAGATCTCTGATCCATCTTGAGTTACATTTTGTGTGTGGTATGAGATGTGGATCCTGTTTCAACTTTCTGCAGGTGAAAGTACAGTTTTGGCAACACTATTTGTTGAAGAGGTTATTATTTTCTATTTCATCCACATAGTGAAAAGTATATATGTAAACCAAGAGCCAACATCATTCTCAACGGAGAAAGATTAAAAGCATTTTCTTTGCAAACAGGATTCAGACAAAGATGCCCACTGTCACCATTTCTTTTCAATATTGTATTTAAAGTGCTTGCAAGGGTAAAATGACAAGAGAATGAAATAAAAAGCATCCAGGCTAGAAAAGAGATGGTTAAACTATCTCTATATGCAGATGATATAATAGTGTACACAGAAAACCTTAAAGACTCAACCAAAAAACTCTTAAAGTTAATAGGCCAGCTTAGTAGAGTAGCAAGATATAAGATCAATATCCAAAAATAAATAGGATTCCTCTACAACAACAAAAAGAAATGAGAGAAAGAAATCAAGAAACTGATACTGTTTGCAATAGCCAACCACAAATTGAGATACTTGAAAGTGAACCTAACTAGAGATCCTAAAGATCTATACAAAGAAAACTACGAAACATTCTGCAAGACACAATAGAAAGAAAATGGAGAAATGTGCCTTGTTCAGAGATAGGAAGTCTCAGTATTATGAAAACTGCAGTCCTACGAAAAGCAATCTACATGTTCAATGCAATCCCAATCTGGATACCAAATTCATTTTTCAAGGCGATTGAAAGGGAAACTGTCAAATTTATTTGGAGAAGCAAGAGACTGAATAAGCAAAACACTTCTGAGAAACAAAAAATAAGGTTGGAGGCATAGCACTCCTTGACCTCAATACCTACTACACAGCAGTACTAACCAAAACATCATGGTACCGGTACAGTGACAGGCACACCTATGGAACAGAGCTGAGAATTGAGAAAGAGACCCAGGATCTATGGTCAACTGACATTTGACAAATCAAAACATCAATAGCATATCTCGATTTCATGTTCAATTTTTTATTACAAGATTTAACTGAGATTAAAAAAATCTCAATTTATTCCTCTTTGTCCCCAGATGTAGGAGCATGTATTTAAATAAGTCATATTGACACATCTTCCTTGTATGAGTATAAATATTATCCTATCACTCACAACATGTATTTCAGGATAGAACTTGAAATTAACTTTTGACTATGAATGCAACACCATTCTTCTTCTGTTTTTCAGTCCTTGCATACCATGATTATCCAATTCAAAGTGGCCAAAGATGGTCTATCCCATCTCACTAATGCCTATAATATTGATGTTCATGGATTCTATTTCATTTTTAACAATTTCCAGTTTTCCAACATTCAAGTTACACACATTCTATGTTCCAATTTAAATGATGTCTGTTATTATTTTTCCTCATTTCAAGTGACCTCCAATCTGTGCTCTACCACTGTTGTTGTTATGTGCTGTCGAGATGCTTGTGACTCATAGCGACCCTATGTACAGCAGCCCTAAACCCTCTCTATCCTGTGCCAATTGCACTGTCTCTGACACACCCATCCCGTTTACCTCAGTCACTGAATCAATAAACCTCATAGACGGCCTTCCCTTCCTCTGTCTGCCCTCCACCCTCCCAAGCATTATGTCCCTCTCCAAGTACCGGTCCCTCCTTACAACATGTCCAAAGTATGTCAGACGAAGCCTCAGAATCCTTGCCTCCAAGGAGCACCCTGATTTAACCCACTGTAGGATGAATCTGTTTGTTTTCCTAGCAAACCATGGTGCACTCAATACTCTTCTGCAGCATCACAGCTCAAAGGCATCAATTCTCCTTCTATCCTCCTTACTGACTGTCCAACTCTCTGATGAATAACAAGTGATTGCAAAGACAATGGCCCGTATCAGACACACCTTAGTCTCCAGAGAGACACCATTGCTCTTCAGTACTTTAGAGAGGTCCCTAACAGCAGACTTTCCCATCACAATACGTTTTTTTCATTTCCTGGCTATTGGTGCCAAGAGTGTTGACTGTGGAGCCAAGCAAACTAAAGCTGTGGACAATCTCAATCTCTTCGCCATCCATCCTGATGTTGCCAATTGGTCCAGTGGTGAGAATCTTTGTCTTCTTGACATTGAGCCTCAATCCATATTGTAGGCTTCGGTCCTTGACACTCTGCAGCAGGCGCTTCAGGTCCTCCTCAGTTTCAGCAAGCAGGGTGGTGTCATCTGCATAATGCAGATTGTTGATCTTCCACCAATACTGACCCCGCATTTCCCCTCACAGAGCCCAACCTCCAGGATAATTTGTTCTACGTATAGGTTGAAAAAGTATGGAGACAGGACACATCTCTGGTATACGCCCTTCCCAATTTTGATCCATGAAATGTTTCCTTGCTCTGTTTTGATGATTGCCTCTTGTTCCAAGTATAGGTTTCACCTTAGCATTATCAAGTATCCTGGGATTCCCATTTTTCTCAGAGTAAGCCACAGTTTGTTATGATCCACACAGTCAAACGCCTTTGCATAGTCAATGAAAGACAGATATACACTCCTCTGGTATTCCCTGCTTTCAGCTAAGATCCATCTAACAACTACAATATCTGTAGAACCACCACCCCTTCTAAACCCAGCCTGGACTTCTAGCAGTTCTCTGCTGATGTGCTTGTTCTACTCATTTTGAATAATCTTCAATAAAATCTTGCTTGCATGTGAAATCAATGATATTTTTCTATAGTTTCCACACTCTTTTGGGTCACCCTTCTTTGGAATGGGAACAAATATAGATCTCTTCCAGGCAGTTGGCCAAGTGTTCTCCAGATTTCTTGGCACAACATGATGAGCAAGTCCATGGCAGCATCTATTAGCTGAAATGTGTCAATTAGTATACCGTCTATTCCTGGAGCCTTATTTTTTGCCATTTCCTTCAAAGCAGCCTGGACTTCTTCTTTCATCACCATAGGCTCTTGCTCATATGTTGTTTCATGAAATTCTTCTGTGTCTGCCAATTCCTTTCTATACAATGACTCAGTATATTCTTTCCATCTTCTTTTAATACTTCCTGGATCATTTAATATTCTGCCCTAAGCATCCTTGATTATAGCAACTCTAGGATTGAATTTGTTCTTCAGTTCCTTGAGCATAAGAAATGCTGAGCGAGTTCAGCCCTTTTGATTTTCAGACCCCAACTCCCTGCACATTTCATTGTAACCACTACACTACTATAATTGTCCTCTTCCCTTTAGTGTTTATAGGATTTGTCAAAAGCCTGTTCTTTTGGAAGTAGGTGGCACACCCTCCTACCTAGTCTGTCTTAATCGGACCCATCTACTATGTGTAATCTTTTTGGCACTTGGCATATCAGTAACACGGATTTCAGTATCACAGAAACCCCAAGTTATGTTAGTTAGGCAAATTGACAGTCAAGTGCTGCATCACTTAGAATAATGTTCTCACCAAACACAATTAACAGCATCTTCTGATTGTTTACATAAGAAGCCCACACCTGATTGTTAACAGAATTGAAACTGTCAAACAAAGTACACTGGATTGTTACTAAAATTTTTTAAAAAATGACTGAACAGTTTACAACTGACTTTCAAGTAAATCAAAACAACTTATCCTCCAGAATCCAACTGCTCCAAGCTTGAGACTCTCAGGAAGAACTCAACAGACATTTGAATACAAAGGCCCACCCACCAGGTCCTGATTGCTTAAACAAGATGCTTCCAGGCCACAGATAATTATCGGAGAAGCTGGATTCTATGATGAGGAGTGTGGCATCAGGATTGGAAGGAGACTTATCAATAACGTTGCTGAAAGTGAGGAGGGCTTGAAGCACTTGTTGCAGAAGAGCGAAGAATGCAGCCTTCAGTATGGATCGCATCTCAATATCAAGAAAACAAAGATTCTCACCACTGGACTAATGGATGGCAACATGACAGATGGAGAGGAGATTCAAACTGTCAGTAGCTTCATCTTGCTTGGGTCCACAGTTAATACCCTTGGCACCATCAGTCAGGGAATAAGGACCTGCATTGCACTGGGAAAATCTACAGTTAAGAACCTTTCCAAACTATTGAGGAATGACAGTGTTAGTGTGAGGGTTAAGTAAGATGTGTTGGGTTCAGGCCACAGCATTTCTGACCACTTGCTCTGCATCTGAGAGCTGGACAATGAATATGTTAATAGGAAAAAAAGAGATGCCTTTGAGCTGTGGTGTTGGAGAAAACACCGAACATGTCATAAATGGCCAAGAGAACACTCAGAAAAGTCCTGGAGAGGGTGAAGTCAGAGTGATCTTTGGAGGCAAGAATGATGAAGCTTTGTCTCACATACTTTGGGCCTGTTGTTAGGATGACCTATTCTTTTGGGAGGGACATGATGCTGGGAAGGCTGGAGGGTCAGTGAAGGAAAGAAAAACCCCCAAGCAGGTGGATTGACATCGTGAGGGCTGCCACAACGGGCTCTGTGTGTCAAGAAATGTGACGATGGCACAGGATAGAACAGGGTTCAGATCTTTTGTTCATAAGGTCACTCTGAGTCATATTCAATGACACCTAACAACAATAACAACAACACAACAACAGTCTTCAGTGGGACATGGACAAAATTTGATATTAGACTAACTTTCTTCTTTAAGAATAATTTGTTTTGAGTGAGAATTTTAAGATTCTTTTTGTTTTTCTTAGTGATCAAGAATTTAAATAAAGATGACTAGATTTGTGCCTTTTTTTTTTCATTTGACATGACAATTTCTGAGTCTTTCAAATCTAACAGTCTTAAATGCAGCTTTAATTGAGTAATTTTTTCATCTCAGAAACACTTCCTAAAGGACCTACATTCATTACTTTTTCTCTGAAGGACAAGACTTATTTGTTGCTTATTTTGTCTTATCTCTTTCCTCCGACTTTTTTCACTTTTCCCCCATGGTTTCCAATTTATTGTTTGCTTGTGGTTTGAGATTCCTTTGTTTTTAATATTATAGATATTACATTAACAAACTGTAGGTCTTGAGTTAAATCCAGCCTACCTGTTTTTATTTTTTAAATAATGGGGTTTGGATACAGTCACAGATTGCTTGGCAGTTTTCTTGCTTCATTGTTAACATTGAACTGCTGTTGTTATGTGGCATCGAGTTGCTTGTGACTCACAGTGACCTTTGTACAATGGCTTTGCTGCTCTATCCTGTGCCAATCTTATTGTCTCCGACACACCTACCTCATTACCCCAGTCCCTGCATCAATGCATTTTATTGAAGGTCTTCCTCTCTTGTGCTGCCCCTCCAGTCTCCTTGGGATGATCTGCCTCTTTAATCACACCAACTACTGCACAGTCCACGAAGTGGGAAAAAAAGAAAAAAGAATTATCATTTGAACCCATGGAGAAAAATGTCTTCCTCTTATTCTCTTTTTGTTGTATCTCAAAAGAAACAACTCCTTTTCTGTTCAAACTGAAATTTTAAATGGCATTATATTTTTAAATTCCAGAATGGCTTTATGTTGTATTTTTATTTAATTTTGGAATTTTTGCTAATTTTTTTTGTTTTGTTTCTTTTTAGGTTCAGCTTTAAACGGTAGTTCTCCTTACTTACTGACCTTTTATATTCCTCTCCTATATTTTACTTACTTTTGCTTAATTGTTCATTCTTTGAATGAATCAACTTTGTTAAGTGCATATTCTGGTTATTCTCCCTGATTCGCTTTTCTCTGGCCATTGGGCCTCCTAATACAGACTGTAATATATTTTTTCATGCTCAGTAAGACCTGGTCTGTAGTAGAGGATTCTTGATCATCAGAACACTGAAAGTAAAAGACAATGACATCTGGCCCTGTAGTCTTCCACTACCAAACTGTCAGTCAGCCCTCCCCTGAAACCCTGGAGAAAAGTTTTCTGCTCTCATAATCCCTGTATGTTTACTATATCAAAGCAGGAAAGACTCAGCTCACCACTCCAATACTATTGGGAAGTTCTTTTTATGAGAGATTCACTTACGTTAACTTGCAGAGGTAAACACTTGGGGTTTTAGTAGGATTCTCTGTTCTCCAACCTATTTCCACACCTTAATAAGAATTTTATTCATCCCTTTTCTCCATGCCTTCCTCAGCTATAACCAGTTGCCCACAGGTCGCATTGTTTTGGATAAGAGGTAAATTACAAACAATTAAGGTCACAAGAGAATACAACCCAGATTATATCACTTTGTACATCGCTGCAGAGATCTCGAAATATTTTCAATGTATTGTGTGAATTTCATCTTTATAATATTATTGTAGGAAAATTAATGTCAGGATTTATATATTAAACACAAAGATGTTGAGACAAGAAAGCTTAGTATTCCTCCTCAATGTTCCTGTCATGGGTGACTCAGGGGTAATACTTCCATGTGCTGTTGCTATGCTGTTGTTGTTGAAGTTGTGTGCATTGAGTTGGAACCGAACTATAGCTGACCCTCCAGTGGGTTTTCAGAAGCAGCTACTCACCCATGAGGAGATTTCCTGTCCTTAAGTTGACTCCCAACAAATGCGAAAATGTGTACAACCATGATCCATCTGTCAGTGAAGACTTCCAGCTTACTGAAAGCTATTTACTGTTAGAGTAATAGTTGATGATCTATAGCTCAGAATTTGTTAATGGAAACCATATAGATCACAGTGATCAATATGTTAAAAAGCATGGAAATAGTTTAAGGCCAGGTTCATTCGGCTATGCAGGGGGCCGACCTGAGGGCAGGGAACACTCACAACAATGGGAACATGACAATAAGTTAAAAAGGAAACAAAATATCTGAGTGTGTGTGTGCTCACGCACGCACATACACACACACACCCCCTCTTGTCAAATGTCCTTGTGTCACAAAGAAAACATAAATAAAT
The DNA here is from genome assembly GCF_000299155.1 of Elephantulus edwardii. Classification (NCBI taxonomy): domain Eukaryota; kingdom Metazoa; phylum Chordata; class Mammalia; order Macroscelidea; family Macroscelididae; genus Elephantulus; species Elephantulus edwardii. The sequence goes on from NW_006399754.1 coordinate 26,209,223, forward strand.
ATTTTACAGTATCCTCTGCTTTTAGAAAAGATCTGTCTGACACTAGCAATAACAATTCTTGTTCCATGCGATGTGATGGTTTAAACATTTTTTATTTGCCTTCAGTAAGATTTTACTTACATATGATGTTAATGAAGTTGTTCAATAGTGTTGCATTATATTAGATCATTTTAGTAGGCACAGTCATTTATGTGGCATTCTTTCATATTTTTGAAATAATGAGAGTGCATACTAAGTTGCATCTATTTTCTTGAAACACATCAGTTAACATTCTGTCATTTGCTATAACCTTTTTTTTTTTTTTTTTGCCAATGCTTTAAGATCTTTTGCTGCTTCCTTAAATAGATGACTATCAACTAAATTTTGATATGGTGATTCTCTGTGGTCTGTCTTCTTTAGATGTTTCATAGATCACTCAATATTTTAATGAATTATTCACTACTACAAATCAAGGCTTAAGCCTTTTCTTCAGTTCTTTCAGGTTGAGAAATGCTGAGCATGCTCTTCCCTTGTAGTTTTCTAACTAGATCATTTTGCATTTTGTTATTAATCTTTTGCTTTGTCTTCTTGAGCAACCCTGTGAAATCTTCTGTCCAGCTGTCTTCTTCACTCCTTCCTTTCGCTTCAACTGTTCTGCATTCAAGATGAAATTTCAGAACAAATACATCTACATGTGTCTCATCAAAAATTATGACTAGCATTGAGAAGAATGACAAACCAAATAATTATGCTCATGCAAAATATGTACACAGATCAATAAACAGTTATTTGACCAGAAACATTGTTTGACCAGATTTTACTGCATGGTTTGACATTAGAAACATCTAGATAACAATAGTATCTCCATGCCTATTCCACGTTTGTGCTGAGCAAGTATTCTGAGAGACTGGACTATATGAAAAAGAATTTAATATCAGAATTATTAGACGACTCAACAATGATTTGAGATATACAGATTATGTAACTTTGTTGAACATAACAAGGACCATATTAAAGACTAAGGTACACCTGACCGAAGCCTTCTCAATCACTTCATCTGCATATGAAAGTTTGATATGAATGTTTGAGTAATGAATAAGGAAGATTGAAGGCGATTCAATGCTTTGAATTATGCTGTTGGTAAATAGTTTTGATAAACAATTGACTACCAAGAGGGAGTTCTAGTGTTGTAATGCATAAAGAGTTGCCTTGCTAAGCCAAAGTTAGCACTATGTGATGGTTCGAATCCATCCGGAGCTCAGTGGAAGAAAGATGGGCAATCTCCTCCAGGGCAAAAAAACATCCCCTGGTGTGTGTGTGTGTGTGTGTGTGTGTGACTTACTTACTTGTTAGTCCTAACTTGTTGGCAATCTAGGACCAAAAGAATGAGCGTATCTGTCATGGAAGAGGAGTAGCATTTACTTAGAAGAAACCATTGTGAGACTTTCTCTTACATTCTTTGAGCATGTCAGGAAGGGCCAGTCCTTAGAAAATTACATCATGCTTGGAATGGTAGGGAGTCAAAGAATAAGAGGGAAGCCCTCAACAAGACAGACTGACAGAGACCTACAAAAATGGGTTTGACAATTTGGAGATTGTGAGGATGGTACTGGTTTGGGTAAGGTTTCAATCTGTTGTTTGCAGGGTCCATTTACAGCACAGCCATCTTGTTGCTACATAACAAAAACTTAACAAACCAGTAAAAACGTATTTTCCAATACCTTGTTTTTACCATGACTGTTAGTTTCACATGGTTCTCAACTACTACAAAATACCTTGATTCGTTTTCAAATTTGGTTGTGTTTATTGTATTTGTTTCTGCAAAGAACACTGTTCTGTTGTTTAGAAATCGCAATAAGTATTAGAATTAGAACTCATTCTAAGGTGTTATGCGTGATGAGTGTATTTATATCAATAGATAAGGGGAAAACTGATTTTCAAACATAGGGATTAGAATTTCTATCTATATTCTTGGGGATACACAATTCAATAAATAAGTTATTTAAATGACTTTATGTTTAAGAAAGAATTACATTTTTACAAAACTAATTTATTATTGCTAAAATGTAGATAATTTATTTTACTCATCTAATGTCTTAATTAAGTTGGTGAAGGACTGTATTACTTAGAATAGAATAAAACTATTTCCAATGGTATTTATCTCTGAGGAACTTTTTCCCACAGAGGATAAGATATAAACTGCAAAACTTGGATAAGATATGAACTGTAGAACTTCTGTCAAAAATAGAAAATCCAGTGGAAAGAAATGTCACAATTATCTGCAAGATAACTTTTCAGTCTCTCTTTTCACACACGCTACAGTCTCATATTGTAATAACTTATTTTTGAGTCCTAATATCTGATGTATCTGCATGGATGCCTGAAATGCTGCAATGTTGCCTTTATATGAATTAACTCAACTTTAGAACCAGAGAGAGAAAGAGAGAGAGAGGAGAGGAGAGAGAGAGGGAGATCCTGTGAAATAGATTTGTCATTTTTATGCTCTAGTTCAAAGCTATATGAATTTCTCTATCACCATCAATTATCTTTCCAAGCTGTCAAATATGTTCTTTTTTACTTTCTATGCAGGCAGAAAATAGAAATAAGAAATGTGGTTTTTAAAGGTAGATAAGTTATCAAAGCACAAATGCCTTTGAATTAGATCATTCTTCCATAACATAATGAATTTGAATTCCCCAGGAGAGTTTTATAAGGAGCACTTAGCAATACTAAGTTTGGGAATGTCAAACACTTTGTATGAGTGAGGTTTTTTTTTTTCCTCTCATCTTCATTTTACACTGCAGACTTAACATTAAGTGAGAGGGAGGGCACCTAGGTGCCCAATTACTCAGTGAGGAAAGACATATTTCTCTGCAGTAAATGAGCACCTCTAGTGGCTGTTTCCTACCAATTTTGTCAATAGCCATCATCATTTTCCAGGACTTTGAGAAAAAGACGGAATAAGGCTTTTAGTATCATAGAGGTGGTAGCTCTATACTTTAGTGCTTTTATATAATATTTGTATACGTCCAAAGCATTCACTCCTCAGAAAGCAATTCTATGTCGAATGGTTTTATGGAACATAGAGAAAGGCTAGTGAGGATTCTTCAAATTTTAATGAACAGAAAACTTATTTCACAATGCAGAGAGAGAATCAAACTGGGAGCACGATGTTATCTATTATGCTTGTCACATCTTGTTCCTGAAATGATTTAAAATATCTTACAAGAATGAATAAAATGAAAAGGTAAGAGTTCTAATTCAGAAATTTAAAAAAAAATAATAATCCAGGAACAAAGTAGAATTTTTTTTTTTTTTTAGGGTTTCAAATGTACTTTATTTCTTCAATAATGTCTTATTTTAATGAGTACATAGTGCTTTTCCTCGACATCAATTATAAGTTGATTTTGAAAACAATTCAATATTATACCACTAGCTGATTTGATTATTGATCTCTCCATTCCTTTGGGGTGACTCTGCCAACAGGGGACAA
>NW_006399754.1:26212865-26229993 GCF_000299155.1 Elephantulus edwardii
AACTTGAAGACGACTTACTGCGGTTTTAGCTAAGGGAAACATCATGAAGAAGTAAACGGAACTCTGGTAACTGCTGCTGCTGCTTGGGAAAAAATCCTGAAGAGTACCCTTTCAAAGACTCCTGGCAAACAAAAAAACCAGAATTTTATTTTTTTTAAAAAAGGAAGATATCGTCATAGCCCATAAGCCTAGCAAATGTAAAATACCAAAATAAATCCAACTAAAAAAAGGAAAGAGTTTGTAAGTTACAGAAATTTACAATGTCCATGTGGAACAAACAAGGCAATTACTAAGGAGAGAAGAATGCACTATTACACACTTTAAATTGCACAACACTTTCTCTTGGGAGTCTTTCTGAAAATGGGGCTGAGATGCAAATGAATCAAGAGTTTCCTGAATGTTACACTCAGGTCTTAAGAGTTGAGCATGTTAAACATTTTGAAATAGAATACTATTTCATAAATCATCACTTTTTTATGTGTTATTTTTGTGAGTTAAAAAAAATCCTATGGATTATTCTCATGCACGAAGATGAAATTTGTTCCAGGTTGTACAGTCATCTGTAGCCAGTGTATAGTACAGTCTCTGCTTTGTAAACTGTATTATCAGTCACTCACCATCTTTTTTGTTTATGCTTACATTTTAAATTAATGAGTAAAATAATAACTCAACAGGACATGGGATATTCTTTTCCTTTGTGGTGTCTTACTACAACAATGTCAGTATTTCATTGTCTGATATTAATATATACAAATGAATCAATGCACAAATATGCTTATTTCAAGAACAGATTAAAATACCAAATAAAGTACTAGAAAGAATGTGAAGATTATTTTCATTGCACTTTTTCCAACTTGATATACAATTATTAGATGTGCGTATAAATCAAGTTGATTTAGTTGTTTTCATATTATCTTGTTTAATTTATTTTGTAGGGTTGGAGGAGATACTAATGGTAGCAAAAAAGCTAAACTCTAGCTTTTAGTCAACTTTGACTCCAAAGACCATAGACCAAGCAATAAAGTACCCATCTTCAGTCTGCCGAGATTGGAGCTGAAGGAGACTCGAAGTCTTTGGGTTAACGATGTCATAATACGTCAACAAAGAACATATAAGGTGCTGTTTACAAACCTGAAACGTGTGCCAAATGTTAATAATTTGCTGGAATTACTAATTATTGCATGGACATGAGCCACGTAAAGAAAATATAAAGAGGTTGCTACCTCTCCCCGGTAATCGTCTGTTTTTAATAGAATGATGCATATTCACATTGTAATAAATGCCAAATCTATATAAAACTAAAACAAAACAAAACAATCTCAAAACCTCATTGCTTTTAATGAGTCAGAACAAACTCATAGATGACATTCCAGCAGGTTTTCAGAGATTGCAAAACCTAAGAGAGGAGATTGACCATCTTTCTCCTGCAGAGCGCAGGTGGATTTGAACCGCCTGCGACACTACCTTTGGGTTGGTTAGCAGTACAACTGTCAACTAGCTATTGGAACCCTATAAAATATCATTCCAGAAGTATAAGGAAACTATCAGTGTCCTTCTCAGGGAAATAAATGTGTACCCAGTATATTGATTATGATTTATTTTTTTAATAAATTACCTTGACTCTTGTTACCCAAAAGTAAATATTGTGAGCATTTTGAGTACTTTCTTTAAAGAAACTCTCTATGGAAATTCGTGCATACATTTTTATAGTTTGGAACACATTATACATGTCTTTTTTCAACTATTATGCATTCCGCCCCCCCCCCATTAATTACCATGCCTAATCTAATCTACCCTGACATTTAAGGGTGATTTTTAAAGGCAAGGGAGATGCAACTTTCTCTCACATATTTGTGTTTGTGGTCAGGAGGCACCATTGCTTGGAAAAGACTGACAGAAAGAAGATCCACAACCAAATTAATCCACAGTTGAAAAATGGACCGAAGCATTTGGGAGATCATGAGAATAGCAAATGCCAGGTTCAGATCTGTCATTAAAGGATTATGAGTCATAGTTGACTTGACAGCACTTAACTACATTCTAATTCTAAGAGACAAAGAGCCTAGGTCTCAGCTTCTTAGTAAAACAAAGGTTCATTCCTTTCTCTTGGTACCAAACTTGCTTGCTGAAAATAAGGAGGACACGAAGTGTTTGTTGCAGAAGGTCAAGGACTGTAATCTTCGATGTAGATTGTTTCGTTGTGGTGGTTTTGGTTTTTTTGAAAGGGAGTTGTACCTATTATTTAATATTTTTTTATTAATAAAAGTATCTCTGGAGAGATATTTCATTTGAAAGCGTACTGTCAGGGATCTGAAGAGAAATATACCAGATAGAACTCGGAAAAAAAGAAAAAAAAAGACCTTGAGGTGACCTAAGTCCATCTTTACATTAAGGAAAACTAGTAGAAAGAAATTACAACGATGGAAAGAAATTTCTAAAGATCCTATGGGATTTCAGGACAGGAACAGAAAAGAAGGTCTGAATAACTAAATTTAGAGGTTTATGAGATGAAGTAGGAGAGATATGTATGATGTTTGTAACAATTGAAAAGAAGTGATTTATATGATTTTAAAGATCATTAACTTTTTCTGGATATTTTTAAGATTATATGAGGAATGTGATGACACCACTTGATGATTATCAGTTAAAATGAGGTGCCTCTTTTTGACTACTAAAGTTTTGGTAGGAAGTTTAAGTACATCAGAAAGTGCCTTAGGAAAAAGGCCGGGGAATATATTCTGGGGAAAAATCAGCCATCAAGACCCTATACATTGTAATTTTCTGAAACATGAATTTACCATTCATTAAAATAAATTCAACAGTAATTTTGTTTTCCTAATTAACTGAAAATAGTGATGAGAGATGTCTATGGACAGTTTATCAGCTGATGTGGAATAGAACTGATTTACTACAAGAAAACTCAAGCTCAAGTTATTGATAAATTATGTTGATTTAAAATTATTTTAGATACCAACCCCTGACATAATATGCATCAAAGTGTTAGAATATTTATCAAATACAAATACATACAAAAATTTGAAATGTATTATTCTCTACAAACTTTGTTGAAATATATCCCTTATAGAGTTTAAAATATTTTTCTAAGTAAGATTCCCCCCCCCCATTTTATAAATGTTGCTATCCAACTATAGTACTGTTCTATTTGGAAAGAATTTCTTCTTCTGTGATTTTAGAGAATAGTTTTACTTTTTGAAAGCAGATTACTTTCTTGTATATCAAGTAATAAATGCTATTCTCCTATGCATTGAAGCTCAACATAAGATGAAAAAGATTCTCACCACTGGGCCAATTGGCAGCACCATGACAGATGTAGAAAATATTAAGGTTGTTAACAGTTTCAGCTTGCTCAGCTCCACAGCCAACACTCTTGGCACCAGCAGTCAGGAAATTTAAAGATGGATTGCACTGGGAAAATCTGCTGTCAGGGACCTCTCCAGAGGTCCAGAAACAATGATATCAGTCTAGAGACTCAAGTGTGCATGATTCAAGCCTTGGTCTTCACATTTACTTGCTATGGATCAGAGAGCTGAACAATGACTGAGGATGACAGAAGAATGAAAGACTTTGATTTGTGACGCTGGAGAAGAGTTTTTAACATACCATGGACTGTCAAGGAAACAAATAAGTCTGTCTTGGAGAGGATGAAACCAAGTTTCTCCTTGGAGGCTAGGATTTTGAAGCTCCAACTGACATATTTTGGTACATGGCCAGGAGGGACAAGTCCTTGGAGAAGGACATTACACTCAGAAGGGTGGAGGAAGACCTCAGATGAGATGGATTGAGACAGAAACTAGGGCAGTGGAGGTAGGTGTGTCAGAGTCAGTGAGACAGGTCAGGACAGGGTAGGCTTCAGAGCTGTTGCATATAGGGTCACTATGAGTCACAGGCAAGGCAATGGCATGTAACAACAATGTACAATGGTGTCTCTCTTGAGACTAAGGTACGTCTGATATAGGCCATGGTCTTTGCTATCACTTGTTATGCATCAGAGAGTTGGACAGTGACTAAGGAGGATAGAAGTATAATTGATGCCTTTAAGCTGTGGTGCTGGAAAAGAGTAGTGAGAGTACCATGGACTGCTAGGAAAACAAACAGATTCATCCTGGAAAGGGTTAAACCAGGCGGCTCCTTGGAGGCAAGGATTCTGAGGCTCCATCTAACATACTTTGGACATGTTGTAAAAAGGGACCGGTCCTTGGAGAGGGACATCATGCTTGGAGGGTGGAGGGACAGCGCAGGAGGGGAAGACCCTCTATGAGGTGGATTGATTCAGTGACTGGGGTAATCAGGATGGATGTTTCAGAGATGGTGCGATTGGCACAGGACAGAGCAGAGTTTGGGGCTGTTTCACATAGGGTCACTATGAGTCGAAAGTTACTCGATGGCACATAACCACAAAAGCAAGCAATAAATGTTGAGAGAGGATGTAGCAAGATAGGAACTTATGTACATTGTTGGTGGCGTTGTAAAATGATATAGCCATTCTGGAAGGTAGTTTGGTACTTCCTCAAAAAGCTGAACATAGGAATTCCATATGTCCCAGCTATTGCACTGTGAAGAAAATGAGAACTGAGGTACACACGTAGATTTCTACACCAATGTTCATAGCAGCTTTATTCACTTTATTCACTATCGCAAGAACATGGAAACAGCCCAGAGGTCCACCCTCAATCCAATGGATTGAGAAATTATGGTCCATTTACACAATGGAATACAGTACAGCACGAAGGAGCAATGATTTTGTAAATTATTATCTAATTTGGGAAGGGCTGGAGAGCATTGGGCTAAGTGAACTAACTCAGTCCCATAAGGACAAATACTGTATAAAACCATCCAAGGTGTGGGGGGAGGAGGGTGGGAAGGGGGTTTATCATAGGGCCACGCAATTTGATGGAGGGGTGGGAGTGGGGTGAAAAAAATAGTAAAGATCAGGTGTGAAAAATAATGTACTCAAACTTTGTAAATAAACCAGTATAAAATTTTTTAAAAGTAACACACACACACACACACACACACACAAGGTTATCTTCATCATCTATGAGACAAGGGATATTTGATAAATAAGCCAGTTTAATAAATCTCACTAGGATCTGCACCTTACAGAAGCCTGGCTGAGCCCTGTAGGAAGGTCCTTGGGCCCCACTGTCATAGCCAGTCTTGAAAATTGAATTTATATCATTAATGGCTCTCACCACTTTATTTCTTAATGCCTTGTTGTTGGTTGACAGGCTGATTGACCTCACTGGAATGTCCTTTCTTCTTTTTCAATGTCATTGTCACGTCCCCACTAGTGCCTATGAATTTCAGTGATTTTCCTTGACTCATACCAGTTGCTAAGTAACATGGAAAAGGACGGGAACAGCTTCACTTCCTTCCAACTGCGGCACCTAAATATGAATAAAACCGTAGTCATTCTATTTTTGTGTTCAGAATTCACCGCTTTCAAAGCTTCTGTGTCAGATTCTCTGAAGCATAATCGAGAAGGCAGTAAAATTACAGACCAAATAATGCTTCTTAAAAAATACATTTGCTTTTTTTTTTTTTTTTACACTCTAAAATGCAGTAAGATTTTCTTCTACCACGGTTCAGTTAAAGTTCTATATTGGACCAATAAAATTCTGCTTTACTACCCATACATAGGCAAATAATTTACAGTGATTCATTATTTATTAATCACTACTAACTTATTACCAATTTCTGAAGTTTTCCAACAGAAGTCATTCTGCTTTTGATGCTTCTCTACCTAATGAATTACTCCATAGAATACTTGTGTAAAATGTCTCCAGTCTATGAACTACTATTTTTACACCGAATTTGTGAATTATTCACTGTACTCCATCTCTTTTGGGCTTGCAAAGAATAGGGAAGCAATATTTAAGAGACATTCAGTAGTTTCTTTTACTCTCTATAACTAAAAGTATTTACATAAAGATAATGCAACGTATTGGCCTTTGACATCTTCCTAGTTCATCTGCCACTTCCAAAAGCATCTAATACTATGCCTCAGTTCTCTCACATCCTGTGGAAGTGAACATAAGCTTGTATGTGACCTAGCTTTCTGTTTCTCTGAATTCTGCATTACTAATTATTTTGGTCAAGTTTCTCTGGGTGAAAAGTTTTCCTAGAGAGTATGAGATTTTTCAAATTGGATGCATATGTTTGTGGTTTAAAACTATGAACTGTAACCGCTTATCAGTCTTATTTATTCTCTACAGATTTTTTTTTTAATTTTATAATTTTAGTTTTTATTCTCTTAGGACCTGGAATAATTCTTGCTACAAGAAAGGTTTAAATATTTTCTTTTAGCTAAAGAGTGAAAATACTTTAGAACATTTCATATACTTTGACTGGAGGGAACATACTTAACTATTTTCAGAACAAATTTCTTTGAAAACATATCTAAACTCTGAATCATCTGAAATAATCTAAAACTCAGGGTTTTTTAAATTTGTTTCCATAAGGTATATATTCTCTCTAATAATTATTAGGGTGTGGGAATCTAACTCATTTCGTATTTATCATTTTATATTTTTCCTATTGAATATGGAAGAAATATATTTGTCTTGGTACAAGGAGTAATTAGGTGGGCCTTTTATCCTGAAAGGATTATTATACAAAAATTATATTTATAACACATTTTAAGATATTTACTTACTACAAAATACCTTAATTTTTTCAACAGTTAGATAGAATTGAAAAAATTCCCCTTTCTCAAGTAGTTGTATCAGTAGGTATGTGTGTATATAACATTTAATAGCTTTAAAGGCATGTATGCACACACACAGAGTCAGTCCTTCAATTTCTATTGTTTCTACACCCGTGGATCGCAAATATTAATAATAAACAGAAGTGGTTTTATAATTGAAAGAGTTTCTCAAGTATTTCTGTGTGTGTGTGTCTATCTGTCTGTCTCTGTCACACACACACTCTCACACATTGTCGTCTAATTATAATCCACTCATAACTGACCTTTCGGTAGCTTCTTACGGACTATAAATTGCTCGTAAGGAGATTGTTGTACTTTCCCTTATGGAACTAATAGTGCACTCAGCTGCCAGGGAGGCCCAGCCTTTGGGTTAGTAGTGTAATGCATCCCTAAAAAATCCTTTCTAGGAACAATGGAAAGAAATATCTTTATGTGTTGTTGTTTGCCTTTGAGTTAGAACTGACTTGTAACTGAACATCCAGTGGATTTTGAGGTTTTAATATCATGGGAGGAGATTGCCTATCATTCATTTTCCGTAGGAGGAGTTGGTGGATTCCAACTAAATGCTTTTGGGTTGACAGCGTATCTCCTTACCACTGGCCCTCAAGAATGCATGTCTTTTAACACAGAATTTAAATAAAAGAAGTTTATATTTAAAACAGTATATGAAAAGTTTACTCATGAGCTTCTCAGGTTTAATTTTGTCTGAACTACCTTGATGTCCCTCTCCAAGGACTTTTCCTTCCTTACAACACGCCCAAAGTATGTGAGATGAAGCTTCAGAATCCTTGCCTCCAAGAAGCAGCCTGGTTTCACCTTCTCCAGTATAAACCTACTTATACTCCTAGTAGTCCATGACATATTCAGTACTCTTCTGCAGCACCACAGGTCAAAGGTATCAGACCTTTTTCTATCATCTTTAGTCATTGTCCAGCTCTCTGATGCAAAGCAAGTAATTGTAAAGACCACGGTCTAGACCAGGCAAACCTTAATCTCCAGACTGACATCTTTGCTTTTTAGTACTCTGGAGAGATCCCTGTTGGCAGACTATCCCAATGCAATTTGTCTGTTGATTTCCTGGTACCACATATGAGCTGAAGCTGTTAACAATCTCAATCTCTTCACCTTCTATCATAATACTGCCAATTGGCCCACTGGTGAGTTGTTTTCTTGACAAAGGTTACTTATATGCAAGTTCAAATGGAAGCCAAAAAAACATAGAAATAAGTCCACAAAACCCAAAATATGATTTTTAATCTATTCCATCTGAATTTCAAAAATCATTTTAAGAATAGGTTTGAAGCATGCAGTTTTGTTAATATTTATAATTTTAGAATGGAATAATGGAAGAAAAATCAGGCATCTTTTAAGAAAAAGAAATTATTAAAGATGTAAAAGTATTTCTTTTTATAGCAACTAAATCCAGTTTCAGGAGCTAATGGTTATGGTGTTTGGTGGAGCTTACCAATTAAAACAAGCTTGGAAGCAGGAGTGGCATCATCTTCTGAAATAGCTTGTCTCTGGAAACCCTATGAACATGGAAAAATGATAGAAGTTGTACAAGTGTTCAGGTCTTTCGTTCATAGTATTGCTGTGACTTGACAACACTTAACAACAATAACAAAATCCAGTCTCAAATACTCTAATCTAAAACATAGTATTAATTTTACATTCTAGCTGGGCTTTTTTTTTTCTTGTTTACTGTTACAATTAATAGTAAAACATATTTTAACAAGCTTGTAAGGTTCTCTGTATGTAGGAGCCATTTCTTAAAATTTAAGACCTTAAACTGTATTTTTCAGTGTTAATCCTTGTTTTTTATAACTGACCAGTTGTTTTAAAATTCTTTACTAATATATCCAAAGATTTTTATTCATAAAATTATTTTATGTTTTCCCTTTCAGAATTTCATTTCGGTACATTGACTAGTGTTTTTAAACAATCCTATTGATGCTGATTTTGTTATGTATCATAACGTCCTAGAGAGTCTGTGTATAACAGAATGAGACACTGCTTGGTTCAGCATTCTCACAGTCAGTGCTTGTCTAAGGTGATTGTTGTCACTGCATCAATACTTCTCATTGAGGCTTTTCCTCTTTTTAACTGAATGTTTTACTAAAGATGTCTTTCTCCTGGGAATGCTCCCTCTTGGCCCTTTAAAGAGTATGAGACATTCTTGTCATCCTCACTTCTCCGAAGCAGTCTGGCTATATATCTTCCAGGACAGATTTGTTTGTTCTTTTGACGGGTCATAGTATGCTTCCCCAGCAATGTAATTAAAAGACATCAATTTTTCAGCCTTCCCTTATTCATGGGTCGACTTTTGAATGCATATGAATTGACTGAAAATATCATGACTTGTTTCAGGTGTATCTAAGTCTTCAAAGTAACATTTTTTCATTTAACATTTTATAGAAACTCTTTTTAACAGTTTTATCCAATACAATAGGTATCATTTAGTATGAATATAGGTTTAGGATAAAATTTTATTTCGATAAGAATAAACATAATGTCATGAAAGAATCCCTGTGTAACATAAGCATAAAATAGAATATATTCCTAACATGAATATCTAGTTGAATTTTGGAGGAATTTTTTTTTTAAATGTTTAAAGCCAATTCAATAAATTAGAAGAGAAGTAAAGAAGAATAAAGGACAAGGGGGGGAAAGAGGAGAAAAGGAAATGGAATATTTTTTGAGGTGGTATGTGTATGTGTGCTGTATATAACACTAAAATTGTACATGAAAATGACTAAGTTTATTATCTTGGACATAGTACTCAACTTAAGTGATATCACTTACACTAAAGCACTTGATTGTTTCTGGGAAAAAAGTGTATTTATGAGTATGCTGGCAGCATTATATGAGGGTGATATTCACATATATTTCAGCTGCATTTTTCAATAGGACTATAAGAAGTATGACTATATACTATTACTAGCCAGATGTTGACTTGTTCATGTGTCTGAAGTTGTTCGGTGCAATTGGGTTGAGTATGACTTACAACAATTCTTTGATCACCAGATCTCAACCTTGTCCTATCCTGTGACAACCTCACAATCTCAGACGCACTTGAGCCCTTTGCTACAGTCATTATGTCAATTCCTCTGATTGGGGGTCTAGACTCTTCTCCTTCATTATTTCCCCACTTTTTCAAGTATGGCTTTCTCCAAGAAATAACCTCTCTTAGCAAGATGCCCAAAGTATGTGAGACCTAGTTTTCCATCCTTGCATCCAAGAAACATTCTGGCTGCACATTTTCTAAGGCCTCTCTCTTTGTTATTTTGACAATCCATTGGATATTCAGTACTATTCTCTAACAGCATAGTTCAAAGGTACCAGCTTTTCTTCTGTCATCCTTATGTATTGTCAAACTCTCAGCAGCAAGTGATTGAAAAGACGATGATCTAAATCAGGTGCTCCTTAGTCCTCAAACTAACATTATGGCTTTTCGGTAGCTTGGAGCGATTCCTGGCTGCATACATTTTCAGTGCAGTAAGTCTCTTGATCTCCTGACTGCTGGTTCCGAGTGTATTGATTGTGAATCCTAGTAAGATGGAGTCATTGACAATTTCAGTCTTTCTCTGTCATATCACCTATTTATTTGGTTGTGAGAATTGTTGTTTCCTTGACGTTAAGATGCAGTCTGTATTGAAGACTACATATTGAAGTGTTTGATTGTCTGTAGCAAGTGTTTCAAATCCTCCTCACTTTCAGTAAATAAAATTGTGTCATCTGTATTCTGAAGGTTATTGATAAGTCTTCCTTGAATTTTGATGCTGCATTCTTCTTTATGTGAATTGAATAGGTATTAAGAAGGATATAACCTTGACATACACAATTTCAGGCTGTAAAATTTTATAAAAATCATTCCTTTCCTCCCTTTGTCTTTAGCTGTTGGTGCATATATCTGAATACTAGTCATATTCACAGGTATTCCTTGTTTGGAATAGATAATATCTGCGTATTGCTAATTAGTAGCATGGGGGTCTGCATTCTTGCTTGTTTATCATTGTTCAAATTAGTATAGCACTTGTCTGTCAGTTTGCTATATTGAGGTAGCTGGTGGGTGCTGAGAAGCTAAAGGTGTGTTGGCAATGTATCAAATGCCAGATGGCTCCATGTGTCTTAGCTACCATGTAAATTGGTAGATGGTTTAGGGTGATCTTTCTAGGATATCCCAATTGTGCTTCACATGATCTTTCTTCCTCAGGTAACATCCTCTGGACATGTTTTCACAGTAAGTTTAAAGGATCAGTAGCACAAGTAGTTATAACCAGGGACTTTTCCATCTTCCTAATGTGTTATTCTTTTTTCAATACCCAGTTTGTTAAATCCAGCCAGATGGCCAAGCCCAGAGTCACCATAGAATGAACTACATATTTAGAAGAAAAATACATTCCTGCAGAATTGTTAATTTTTCTTCTGTATGCATTACCATCTCACCCTAGAAAGTTGAGGAAGGGCTGCTACCCAGAAAAAAAATATTGATAAAGTTTATTAATGCAAAGTACTCAGATTTATTGCAATGCAAACATATCATCTTTTCAGTTAGCTAGTCTTTTCTGTTCCTCAAATAACGATGTTCTATACCTAACATCTGCACGCACCAAGTCACGTCATGGTCTTTTCAATCAGCAGTGTACGTTTCAGAGCTCGACAGTGAATAAGAATGTCAGAAAAAGAATTGGTAACTTTGAGTTGTGGTGTTGGAGAAGAATAATGAGTACCCCATGGAGAGCCAGGAACACAAGCAGATGTGTCCTGGAAAGAGTGCAACCAGCATGCTCCTTGACGGCAAAGATGGTGACGCTCTTTCTCTCCAAAGTTGGAGTTGTTACTAGGAGAGAGCTTTTCCTTGGAAAGGAAGATCACGCTTGGGATATGAGGCATTAGAGAAAGAGAAAACCCTCAAGGAGATGGATTGACGCAGTGACTGCCGCTATGGGTTTAGCTGTGTCCGAGATGATGAAAATCGCACAGGATAAGACAGGGTTCATGTCTGTTGTTCATAGTGTCACAGTGGGTCGTATTTGACTCAACAGTACTAAACACCAACAATCACATATTTAAAATGCAGAACATACTTCGGATTTATTACTAAAAGAGTTTATTTCATGGAAAGGGATGTATCATGTTTATAAAGGCAGAGGGTCGGTAAATGTAAGGAAGACCCTTATTGGAAGGATTGATACTGGGTCTTCAGCAGTGGGTTCCAGCTGAGGGATGATGAGGATGGCCCAGAACAGGCCAGTGTTCAGATCTGTGGATCATAGGGTCACTATGACTGGTCCTTGACCCAGTGACACCTAACAATACCAACATATGTACCATAAGAGACCTGGGATTATATGAATTAATTATAATTTTATTACAGTAGCTAAGAAAATTAGACCACAAAATAAGACTTAATTTTGTAGTCTTAGAGCAAAAGACCAGGGATTTGTTCAGATCATCTAAAGAAAAGTTTTGTTTTTTTCTTTTCTATTCATATCTCAACCTGGGAAATTAAAGTTCAAGAATTGGAAGCCAGCCCCAGCCAAAGATCAAATGAGTGCTGCAGACTTTGTCCTTAAGGTATAGTAAGGATTCTACAATTTTAATTTAGTTCCTTTTCACATCTTCTGCCAATGTCTAATTATTTCTGGATTCTTTCAGATTATACGTAGCTATTCAGATTCTGTTTTCTGCTGTTCACATGTGTTTGGTTTTTTTTTTGCAGATATGGTCTTGTTTGCTTGTCAATTCTTACATATGAATGCTTGGTGTATTGCATGGTTTACTTCCAAAGGTACACTCTTTATCTCGTGTGTGATAGAACTCTAGCTTTCGGAGGACTTAAAGCCTTAATTGAGCATGACCTCCTCTAGAAACATTTTCTTTCTGCCAGGTAGTAGATTGAAAGTATATCCAGATGTTTATTCAATTAAAATATTTTATTTCAATTTTTTTAACAGAAAAAAATACCAGATACTAATCTAAAATCTATGTGTCAACTAACCTTTGGGTGTAGATTTTTAAAAGCCAGCATTTTTAAACTTAACACTAGAACTAAAATTGTTAGTACCTTTTCCTAATATATTCTATCTAGCCATAATTAAGTTCCAACCCCATGAAGTATGGGGTATAATCAGGTACCCTACTTGGTAGATTAGAGGGGGTTTTTTTGTTTGTTTATTTGTTTGTTTTGTTTTGTTTTTGCTATTATCCATCAATGAATGATAACTATAAATTAAGAAAATATGTAAATAACCAGGGAATTGTATTCAATTCCAATGTATTCAATTCTTACTAAACTATTAAAGAGTCATGAACATCTTTTTTGTTGAGTTTTAAATTATGTTCCTCCTTACTTACCTTTACTTAATTGTTAGAATATTTTACTTGAATTATTTGAATTTTTTCCTAACATTATTCGACCTTTGTGACAAGGATTATTCGGTATGTATAGTCTGTGGAATCAGAGTTTGAACCTTCTTGTGATTAGTTTTATGTATTTGTGCAGGATTTTCCACCAAGCATTCCTGTTTTGATTATGCCGTCTTTGATTCTGTTGTTCATAAGGATGCTATGTGTTGGAGCTGACGTGGTGGCATTTGAGGATGTATTTGAGACTTGTTGTTATGTGCCGTCCAGTCGTCTGTGAGTTGTAGCGATCCTATGTACAACAACCTTAAGTCCTTCTCTGTCCTGTGCCAACCTTACTGTCTCTGGCAACCTTATTGTCACCTATCCACATTACCCCAGTGACTGAATCAATTCATCTCATGAAGGGTCTTCCTCTCCTGTACTGTCCCTCTACCCTTTCCAAGAACTGATCTCGCCTTGTAACCTGTCCAAAGTATGTCAGACAGAGCTTCGGAATCCTTGTCTCTAAGGAGAAGCCTGGCTTCACCCTCTCCAGGATGAACTGGTTTGTTCTCCTAGCAGTCCGTGTATATTCACTATCCTTCTCCAGCATCAAAGCTCAAAGGCATCAGTTCTCCTATTATCCGTAGTCATTGTCCAGCTCTCTGATTCATAGCAAGTAATTGCAAAGACAATGGCCTGTCTCAGGCTCACCTTAGTCTCCAGACTGACACTGTTGCTCTTCAGTACTTTGGAGAGATCTCTGACAGCAGACTTTCCCAGTGCAAATCATCATTTAATTTCCTGGCTGCTGGTACCAAGAATGTTGATTGTAGAGCTAAGGAAACTGAATCTGTCAGCAGTCTTAAGCTCTTCACCATCTATCATGATGCTGCCAATCAGCCCATTTGTGAGGATCTTTGTTTCCTTGATGTTGAGCTTCGATCTGTATTGAAGGCTGCAATCAATCCTTGACCCTCCAAAGCAAGCGCTTCAGTTCCTCCTCAGTTTCAGCAAGCAGGGTTGTATCATCTGCATAACACAGATTGTTGATGAGTCTTCCTCCAATCCTGATGCCACATTTCTCATCATAGAGCCCATCCTCCCAGATGATCTGTTTAGCATATAGATTAGAAAGGTATGGAGATAGGACACATCCCTGGTGTACACCCTTCCCAATTTTGAACCAGGCAGTGTTCCCTTGCTCTGTTCTGATGGCTGCCTCCTGGTCCAAGAATAGGTTTCTCATAAGCACAATCAAGTGTTGTGGGATTCCCATTCTTCTCAGAGTCAGCCACAGCTTGTTGTGATCCACACAGTCAAATGCCTCTGCATAGTCAATGAAACACAGATAGACATTCCTCTGGTACTCTCTGCTTTCAGCCAAGATTCACCTAACATTACCTATAATATCTCCAGTACCACAGCCTCTTCTAAATCCAGCCTGCTCTTTAGGCAGTCCTCTGTTGACGTGCCGTTCCAGTCATTTTTGGACAATCTTCAGCAGAATGCTGCCCGTTATTTCTTTCATCATTTCCAAATCTCATTGATTGCTCTCTCTCTTCTTGAGTGTCAAATAAATATTGAATATTTGGTTTGGTGCTCTAATTTTTTAAAATTTTTTCTCTTCTAATTTTTATTTCTGCATTCTTGTCTTAAATCTATATCCAGTCATAGAAAAACAATCAATGTTAGGAAGGAATATTGAGTGTATCACATGGATGACAGAGAAAAAAAAATAGGAACAAATCTGTTTTAGTTGAAGCGCAGCCTTTATGTTCTGTGAGGCACGGATGTTGAGATTTCATTTCACATATTTTGGGCATGTAATCAGGAGGGGCTATTCCCTTGGAAACGATGTCATGCTTGAAAAACAGAGGGTCAGTGAATGAGAGGAATACCTCCCATGAAATGACGTGGCACATTGACTGGAACACTGGATTTAAGCAAGGCAGAGAATGTGAAATGGTCTAGGATTGGGCAGATTCATTCTGTTGGACTTAAGTAGCAATGAGCCAGAGAAGACTCCAAGGAATCTGGCAACAACAAGATTAGTTTCCATTTTCAAGAGCTCTTAATTTTTGCATATTTTATTAAATGGTATAGATTATTGAATACCCCTTCCTGCATTCTGTTCTTAATACTTACATAAATGCTGTATTATATACAGTGTATATATAGATATATGATATTTTTAGTTCTTTTAAGGAGTGAATGATCTCTGTAACTGATTGGTTGAAACTGGAGCTATGGAGAGAGCTTTATGTCAGGTTTGATGAGTGACTAAAACCGTATTCTTGGAGTATACCTATCTATATTGGATCAATAAAACCAAAAACGAAACCACTGCTGTTGTGTCAAAACCAACTCAGAGGTGGCTTTCCATTGGGTTATAAAGCCTGTAAAGTCTAACAATCTTTTCTTCCCTTTTAGTTTTCTCTTGTATATTCTCCTACTCTATCCAGGGTGTTCTCCTACGAACCCTGCTAAAGTGACCAACATTAGGAGCTCCATACTATCTGGTTCTTCGGGTTTTAGGCACATGGAAGTTGAGGTTCATGTGGTCCATTATGCCTTTGGACTAATTTTTCCTGTATCTTTGATTCCTCTTTACCCCCTTTCTTTAATCTAGAAAAAAAAAACAGAAAAATAGTTATGCAAGAGATAATTATTCCCATACTTTTAAGATACCAGTTGCTACTCACCCAAACAGGATGTATAATTATGTCTTTGTGGACTATGTTATTCTAAAACCCCTCATATTCCCCCTGCTGACAGAAAATAAATCCTAGAGACAGGTTGGGTAGAACAGTAAGAGTTTATTAGATACAAGTGTATACAAGACAAGAAGTATGTGTTCAAATCTATCTCCCTGTCTGGCTCCTGTGAGGAACTTCTTGAGGGAGAGAAATAGACAGCAGAAAGTGAGGAGATTTTACAGTATTCTTGCATCTCTGGAGTGATCCAAAGTAGTTGACCTGCTCTTATTAATATTCCAGATGTGGTTGATTCCATTTGTTAAGTCATGTGAAATCTTACATTATATTACTTTGGAGAAACACACTAAGATTAATGTGATTGTTATTCAAATTTGGAAGGAAAGTTAACTCATACAATAAATAGTTAAACATAAAGGAAAAGAAAAAAAATTAAAAGAAATCTAAAGGAGTTTTAGTTTAATAAGAAAGTTAATACCATTATTACAAATTTAAGAGAAATCCATTGCCTAAGGCATTTAAAAAATCTTAGTTTAACATTATTACAATGCATTATATAAAGTTCATTTTCTCTTATTGTATTTATTAATTATGGTAATTCATGTCCACATATTCTGTGATGTTGTTGGGCTCAACTTTAACATATAATAAAGAATAAACCCCCTAAACTATCTTTGTTTAATAATGAAAGTAAACAGGAATCTTTTCCAGTCACTTGGCCAGTTAGCTATCCTCCAACTTTCTTGGCACAACCTGGTGAGCATATCCAGGGTTTCATCTGTTTGTTGAAATAAAATTTGCCTTAATAAAGTTATTTATAATTTAATAGACTTTTGTTTTTAAGGCCCATCAAGTCAGCTCTTACCCACAATAACTTTATAAACAACAAAGGGAACACTCTCAGATTCTACCCTATCTTCTCAGTATCTACTATCCTTAAACCCACTGTTACAGCCACTATGTCAATCCACTTCCTTGAGGGTCATTTTATTTTTCTCTTACATTCCAGTATAACTAGAAATATCTCTTTCTCCAGACATTCTGCAGTCCTAGTAACATGCCCCAAGCACGTGAAACAAAATTTCATCATTTCTGCTTTTACTCTGGCTGTGCTTTTTTCCAAAACAGATTTGTTGTTTGTCTAGAAGTGATGTTCTGTTCAATAGTCTTAATCAATACTACTTAGCTGAAAGCAGAGAATACCAGAAGAATGTCTATCTGTGTTTCATTGATTATGCAAAGGAATTTGACTGCGTGGATCATAACAAACTGTGGCTGACTCTGAGAAGAATGGGAATCCCAGAACATTTAATCGTGCTAATGCGAAACCTATACT
>NW_006399754.1:26231838-26242225 GCF_000299155.1 Elephantulus edwardii
TGCTGATGAGTACTTGTGTGAGTGTACCATCAAATCAGATCTGATTGGTACAGGAGGAGATTGTCCCTCCTTCCCCGGCAGAGCATCTGGTGGATTCAAACCGTGCGCCTCTGGGATTGTAGTTGCAGCTCCTTGCCACTAGGCCACCAGAGCTCCCCTTAATTTTCCAACTTTTACACGCATATAAAGTAATTGAAAAATACCTTGCCTTAGGCCAGTGACCTGGTAATCCTAAAAGTCACATCTTTGTCCTTTAATACTTTAAAAGATGTTCTTGGCAACACATTTGACCAGGACAATATGTCCTATAATCTTGACTACTGTATGTGTGGATCTTGATTGTAGAATGAAGTAAAATGAAATTCAAGCACATAATTCAACTGAATGGACAAATTATCAAACAATATTATTAATATTCAAATATAAATGTAGTTTTACTGGGTATCATTAAGAATGACTAGAAGAAGTGGGAGAAAATGTGTAACAATGCGGAAAAAATGAAAATAGCTATAGCAGTACTCAGAGAATATATTTCCAGAAATCAAAAGCTGTATTAGGAAAAGGAAGCAGAATGAATGATATTGCTGTTGATGTCAGGTAGACATTGGCTGAAAGCAGAAAATACCAGAAAGATGTTTATCTTAGTGACCCTGATAACCTGAAGGGATTTGACTATGTGGATCATGACAAATTATAATGAATGTCAGGAAAGATAAATTCTAGTTAAAAATTGTACATAAACAAAGACATAAAATCTGTTTCTTAGTCTCTGTGGTTTTTTTTTTTTAAATATTTTACATTTAACATTGACTTACATTTTAACAGAACAAGGGGGTGCTGTTAAGTTTGAAATCAAGAAAGATGTATGTTAAGGTTGTATTCTTGTATTCAATCTGCATGCTGAGAAATAGTCCAAGAATCTCACGATATAAAGAAGGATTTGTCATTCTCCTGAGAGCCATTGAGTCAAAACCAACTCAAAGTTGACCCTACAGTTTTCTGAGGCTGTAAATCACAGGGGAGACAACTGATTCCTTTGAGTTATAATAATTGATGGCACCTGACAACAATCAATACAATAGAATGTTTATTAAGAATATATTTTAAACAATAGAGGAAAACTGATGAAGCTGTACAGCTTGTCATTGTTTTCTATTTACACTGGAAATAAGATAACAACAATAATAACAATTAAAAAATGAGCTATCATTTTGCCTGAATTTCTCAAACAGGAAGTTAAAGCTGGTAAAAGAAACCACAACATGATGACTTTGCTTTCCAAAATATTTGTCATTCTGACTGACGATTCAAGTTCCTACTCTGGCTGTGTAGTGCACAGGGAGTCCCACTGCTGACCTAAAGGGTCCATGTCTCTGGTATTTGGAACCCACATGGAGCTCCAAGGGAGAAAGATGTGTAATTTCATCCTCCGTTATTTACAGCCTTTGTAAACCTCCTGGAGACTCAACTATGAGTTCTGAATAGATGGCAGCAATTGCTGCACATCAAAACCACAATGAGATACCATCTCACTCTAGTAACAGTAGTGAAGTGTAACAGGACAACAAGAGATAAATGTTGGTGAGGGTGTGGAGTTATCGGAACTCCCACGCACTGCTGCTGGATTTGTAACATGGTACAACCACTCAGGAAGGTAGTTTGGCATTTCTCATAAAAACAGAACATACAAATCCCCTATGAGCCAGCTATTGCCCTAGAAATATACCAGAAGAAAAATAGAACTAAGATATAAATGGAGATTTGTATGTCTATGTTAATAACATCATTATTTATAGTACCAAGAAAATTTAAACAGGCCAAATACCCATCATAAAAATGCATGGATTGAACAATTATGATTTATTCACATAATGGAATATTATGGAACTATGACTGGTAATCATTCTGTAAAATACTATATAACTTGATAAAATCTAGAAAGCGTTATGCAAAGAGAAAGAATTCCATAAGGGCAAATTCTGTGTAAGATTATTATTGCAAAAATGGAAGGTAAGATGTGGATGGTAGTTTAAAAGCAGAAAGGGAAGGGGAAGAGAGGGTGGGAATAGGAAGGAATCATTAGGATAACGGAGTGTGGAGAGTGGTGGGGATGGTTGAGGAGATTAGGAAAGATTCAATGCGAGTCTGAGAAGATAGGTTAATAGTCAACATAGATCAATAGTGATTAATTTTATAAAACACAGTGCACCTGAGTGATCATTTAAGATACAATGTCAATGTGGGAATGTGTGAAGCACAGTATAATGAATGCTACACAGTGTATATGAAATTTTGTATGCAAACTAACATAAATATAAAGTGAGGGGGAAGAATATGTAATAAAATCATTAAAATAGGATTTTTATTAATCCATGAAGTTTCTAGGTGTAAGAAAATTTATAAGTGAATTAGTTTCAGAATTAAAAATTGACATTCTTTTTAATCAGGAAAAAATAGGTCAAGCAAAAAAGCAAATTAAAAAAAAAAAACAACCCCAAAACACCCAAAACAAAACACCCGTAACCATAGTTGAGTGATGCAGAGAGGGGACGGGGGGGCTGGTCAAAATTAGTTTCATTTCAATTCTACCAAGTCGTACAATCTGATTGTTGAATCCTAGACTTTGACTAAATCAAATATTGTTTTAGGAATTATATTACTTTCTTGGTTATTGTTTCTTGAAAATCTTGAGAAGAAGATAAACTAAGATATAATTAAACTGCATATTTTTTCTTCAATATTCTGAAATTAAAATTCCAATTTTATTTCATCCTTAAAAATATATTTGATTATATAAACTATTTTTCAATGATTCTCTCAGTATATTCCTGTAGTTTGAATCCACATGTTGTTGTTGTTTTGTGCCATAGAGTCGCCCATGACTTACAGTTAGCCGATGTATAATTGCTCTGAAACCCGCCCTATCCTGAACCAGTCTCACTGACTCCAATACACCTATCCTATTCCATTGCCCCAGTTACCATGTAAATTCATCTTATCATGGTCTTTCTCTCCTGTGTTGTCCCTCCACCCTTCCAAACATGATGTCCTTCTCCAAACTGTTCCCTCCTGACTACGTGCCCAAAGTATGTGAGATGGAGCTTCAAAATACTTGCTTCCAAGGAGAAACTTGATTTCACCCTCTCCAAGACAGATCTCATTTGTAGTTCTGGTGGTCCATGATATGTTCAGTACTCTTCTCCAGCACGACTCAAAGACATCAGTTCTTCTGTCATCCTTAGTCATTGTCTAACTCTTTGATGCATAGCAAGTAATTGCAAAAAGCATGGCCTGGATCAGGTGCACATTAGTCTCTAGACTGATGTCATTGCTCTTTAGCACTTTGGAGAGGTCCCTAACAGCCAACTTCCCCAGTGCATTTTGTTTTTTTTATTTCCAGGTTGCTGATGCCAAGAGTGTTGACGGTGGAGCTGAGCAAGCTAAAATTGTTAACATCCTCAAACTTTTCATCTCTCATGGTGCTCCCAATTGGCCCAGTGGTGAGAATCTTTGTCTTCTTCATATGAAGCTTCAATCCATATTGAGTTGGCAATGCAATTTCTTACTCCCAGGCCACCAGAACACCTCAATCCATGTTGAAGACTATTGGCTTTGAGTTTTTGCATCAACTGTTTCAGGCCCTCCTTAGTTTTGATAAGCAAGATTGTATAATCTGCATAACGCAGGTTGTTGATGAGTCTTTCTTCAATCCTGAGGCCACATTCTTCCTCATAAAGTTTAGCCTCCTAAATGATCTGTTTCACATACTGATTGAAAAGATACGGAGATGAATCCCTGATACATTTCTTTTCTAGTTTTGAACTGAGCTGTTTCCTTGTTCTGTTTTGATAACTGCCTTTTGATCCAAGTGTAAGTTTCATTTGAGCATGTCCTGAAATTCCCATTTTTCTCAAGGTTAGCCACAATTTCTTGTCATCTGCATAATCAAATGCCTTTGCATAGGTAATGAAGCACAGATAGCTATTCCTCTAGTACTATTTACTTGCAACCAAAATCCATCTAACATTTACGATAACTTCTCTAGTGTTGCAGCCTCCTCTAAACCACACTTGTATTTCTAGTTCTCTCAGCAGGATTTCGCTTATAGGTGATATTAGTGATATTGTTTGAGAATTTCCACATTCTGCGGGTCTCTATTTTGGGGGGTAGGAATTACTATGGGTCTCTGGAGCTCTACTGGCCTAGTATTTTACACATTTGGCTGCTAATTGAAAGGTTGACAGTTTGTACCCAGCAGTGACTTCAAAGGAAGATATTTACAGTCTCCTGATGTAAGGATTTACAGCCTCAAGAACTGAATACAGAGCCAAAAGGAATCAGAATCACTTAGACCGCAGTGACTGACTATGTTTATTGCAGCTGGTATGTGCCAATGACTGGGATCCAAATCAACCTTCTGGTGGGTTTCAGAGGCCATAAATCACGTGGGTCAAGACTGCTCATCTTTCTTCCTCAGAGCAGTTAGTGTGCCTTTGGGTGGAGAGAGTAGCTCCTTACCACTGGGCCACCAGATGCGGTTGATAATATCAAGTGGTTCCACATAATATCATACCAATAAACAAATACGTGCATATATAGAGACATAAAACACAAACATATATACATATATGCATATACACAGGTTTATATGCTACTGTGAGATGTGAAAACACTTTATATCATCAACCTACTAATAAATAATTATTATTAATTCTAAATTTGCTTACAGAAAGAGATTTCCCTCCTTAATTTTTTTCAATAACCATATCTCAATGTCTCATTAATTTCAATTCTTTTCTCTAAAGTCTCTAGTTAACTATAATCACAATTTAACCTTGACTCTTTTTTATTAAGAAGACTTATAGAACATTAATTTGTTGTTTTTCTCCACATGTATTTGACCTCTTCCAAGCATGATTTTAGTAAATTCTTTTTTAAAAATCTTAAAATCCAATTGTATTTTATATTAGATTATACATTCAATATATATTCTTGGTGTTAATAGCCCCCTTTTCCCCCCCAGATAAAATACATAAATTAACTCGCTGCATAGAATAGCAAGTTATTTCTTTGATTAAGCATTCTTTAAGAATGTTTATTTTCATTTTAAAAGTTAATAATGAGTAAGTATACAGAGGTAATTCATTTCAATGTCATTTATGGTCTATTTCTTTTTCTTGCTCTTAAATAAATTATGTGAGTTCTTTTCAGAGACATTTAAAATGACACCCTTTTCAAAGCACTATTTGAGGTTGAATTATGTACTTTATATTTCATTTGGACAAAGAATCGTTTCTATATGGACATATTAAAATAATAGTTTTCCAATTAAAAAAAAATCTATTCAAAGTAAATATGAAAGTTTATAAAATAATTTTCCTCCTCTTTCCCCCCATTTCATTTCCTCTTCTGCCTTTGTCATCTCCTTTCTTCTCTTTCTTTTTCTGTTTATATCTACAATAGGGATATTATTGCTGATATTAGATCAATCCTGGTTGAAAGAAAAGAATAGCAGGAGAATGTCTATGCATTTTTTTGACTATGCAAAGCCTTGTAACTGTGTGGATTATAACAAAATATGGCTAACATTAAAAAGAAGGGGAATCTCAGAAAAACTCACTTGTGCTCATGTGAAGCTTTAAAATTAAGAAAAAGGTGTGTCAGGGTTGTATTCTTTTCAATTCGTATGTTGAGAAGATTATTTGAGAAGTTGGACTCTATGAAGAAGAATGTGGCATCAAGACTGGAGGAAAACTCATCAATAATCTTCACTATGCAGAAGACAACCCTGACTGTTGAACGTGAGGACATGAAGCACTTCTTGCTGAAGATCAAAAACTACATTTCTATATGGCTTGTGTCTCAAAGTCAAGAAAACAAAATATTATAATATATCAAGAAATTATTGAAATTACCAATAACTCCACCTTCTCAGCAGTCAGGAGATCAGGAGATGCATTACACTGGCAAAGTCCACAGACAAGAACCCCTACAAATTACTGGGGCACGATGATGTCATTTTGAGGACTAAAGTACGTCTGACTCAGGCCATGACCTTTTCAATTATTTTCTCCACAGCTGAGAGCTGGATAATGAATAAGGATGGAAGAAGAGGATCTGGTGCTTTTGAACTGTGGTGTTGAGAAAGAAAACAGAATATTCCAAAGACTGCAAAAGAAACAAGAAGATAGGACTTGGAGAGAGTGCAGCCAGTGCAGTACTCCTTGGAGACAAGTTGACAAAGCTTTGCCTCACAGATTTCGGGCATGTTGTTAAGAGTGGACATTACTTGGAGAGAGACATCTTGTTTGAAAAGGTGGGGGACTGATTGGAACGAAGACACTCAACCAGATGGATTGATGTGGTCACTGCTGCAGGACAGGAGAAGGTTCACATCTGTGATTCACTGGGTCACCGTCAATTGTACTATATGGTACACAACAATAACAACAACAACAACAGTGATCTTTTTCTTATTACAGGTAGTAAGTCAGTTTCACAGTGACCCACTATTGTGTGTCAGAGGCTATAAATCACGATGAGAGGAGATTGCCCATCTTTCTATTATGATGTTACTAGTAGATTTCAACTGCCAGAGAAGATTCTAACTTGGCGTTCGTGGTACAACTAACTCCCTGGGAACTGGGTCACCAGTGATCCCTGCTATCTCTACTGGACAATCCAGACACTATTATCAGTAAGATTTGGGATTGCAGCTGAGATGAATAGAAATGGAATTGATTATGCTATTGTTGTTTTGTGCAATCGAGTCATAAGTCACTCGCAGCTGACCCTCCAGTGGGTTTTCATAGGCTGTAAATGTGAAGCTGGGAAGCTGGTGAATTTGGGTGAGCACTGTAACTCCTCACCACTAGGCCACTAGAGCTTTTGTTTGTTTGTGTGTTTTTTTTTTCAATATAAGACTGGTAAACTCATACTGGAATTGGAATCGGTTACATTATCAACAACTAGCTTTAAAAATGTATCTCGTTTTTAAGACTCAAAACCACAAGGTCTTACATTCTCCTTTTCCTGTTCTTTGACTGAGGCATTTGACCGAAGCAATGTTATAACCCTTCCTGTCCATGGATTCTCAGCGAAGTTCCTATCCCCATTTCATCAATGTGTTTCCTACTACATGCTATGGTTCACACAGTTTTTCTTCTTTGATTCTTGCTAAGTTTACATCCTATTTTCTTAATTGTATCTATTACGTAGCATTTAGTTGGAACCAGTTCATAGTTCAGCCTCTAGCAAATGTTTGTTGTTGTTGTTGTTTGCCTTCAACTTGAGCTCGAATTATAGCGACTCAATGAACAAAAGGCCTGAAGCCCGGCTACAGCTATTGACATTTATAAAAATTCATAGAGTTTCGGGAGGCATGTTGTTTAGGAAGAGGATGCCACTCCTGCTTCCAAACCTGTCGTAATATGTTATTGTTGTTATGTTTCACTGAGTAGCCGGAGATAAATAGCAACTCTATGTACAGCAGCTCTGAACTCTTCCCTGTCTTGAGCCAGTCTCTCTAATTCTGACACAACAACCCCCATGGCCACAGTTACTATATCGTTATATCTCATTCGGGGTCTCCCTCTCCTGTGCTGTCCATCTGAGCATGTCCTTCTTCAAGGATGGATCTCTCCTGACCATGTGTCCAAAGTAAGTGAGGCGGAGCTGCAAAATCCTAGCCTTCAAGGAGAGACTTGGTTTCACCCTCTCCAAGACAGACTTAGTTTTCTTGGCAGTCCATGATATGTTCAAGACTTGTCTCAAACAACACAAATAAAAAGCATCTGTTCTTCTTCTGTCATCCTTAGTCATTGTCTAAGTCTATGAAGCATAACAAGAAATTGAGAAGACCATGGCCTGGATTAGGCACACCTTTGTATTTAAACTCGTGACTTACTTGGTGCTTTATGTGATTTGATATTCTTAGGTACTTTTCTGGTACATTTCTTTGCAAACTTTTTCGTGAAACTCTTTTTGACATCTCTATTCTCTCTTCAAATTCCCATTTCTTCTTACAGCCTACTCACTCTCAGCTGAAGTTGTTTCTTAGTTCACTGATTAAACCCCATCCACTAGAATGCACAACACTGTATCAGTTAGGAAAAGAAATTGGCTTCTAGTGCCTGATACCTCCCACCAGGTGGTATGAAGAAATATTTTTCCTCCGCTTTTAAGTTTTAACTCACATAAAATTTGCGAGGAAGTTACTCTCCAGGGATGGCAGGGCAGCTCCTTAGAAAACACAGATTTGCTGTCTTTTTACTTTCCTGTTCTCCTTTTATTAATGAGAGGCTTCTATCCTGAAGTTTGACTCATGGGTATCAAATAACTACTGGGCTCCATTTATGAAATGTGAAATTCCAGCTAGAAAAGGGAAAGGGAAAACTCAACAGCTCCAGCTCACTTGGATTCCTGGGAGACCTAATTGACTTAAATTCCCTCTAGTTACATTGTATCATTTCTTTACCATCATATGAACCTGGGCATATGTCTGTTCTAATAGTACAGCTTTCCTGTATCTAAGAAAGATGCAGAAAACAGACAGTAGAGAAGAACCTAGTAACTTCTGTGACATCTACCTCCTCCTGAGGTAGATGGATTTTTAGTCTACTCTTCTGAGGATACGGGACTTCTCTTTTTGTTAAATTATCGTGTCTTTTGATTTTAATAAAAGCATAAAAAGTAGTTCTTTATTCATTCACTCACTCATACACATTTCCAACCGTTCCCCCACTCCCATTCAATTGGCTGTGCATACCCTGTACAGATTGGTAATTACAATACACCTATCCCAAGGCAATGCTCATTATCTAGCCATTTTCCTGCTAGCCGCCTATCCTCACCACAATCCTCTTATCTTTAGAACTATGATCTTATACAATATTTGTCCTTTTGTGACTGACTTCACTCAGCATGAGGTCCTTCAGACCCATCTATGCTGTACAATGCTTCACAGGTTCTGCACGTAACCCATGCCATGTAATTCTTCGTGATGTGACTGCACCATCGTTTCTGTATCCGTTTGCTTTTGTTGGACACTTGGGCAGCTTCCAGCTCTTTGTTATTCAAAATAATGCAAAACTAAACATGGTTGTGCATACATCTGTTTGTGCCACAGCTCTGAATCCTTTAGGACATGCTCCAAGTAGTGGAATAGCTGGATCAAGTGGAATGTCTATTGTCAGCTCTGGTTCAGCAGACAGTTAGAAACTAAACACAGAGCAGAGGAGTTGTAGGATGTGTAAGCATCACTTCTTTTTGAGTTCTCAGACCCCACAGAAGAGCCATGCACTGAGCCCTGCAGAACACACACACGAGAGCCTCCAGGGAAGTTTCCCACCAAGTTCCTCTAGTTCCCAGAACAAAGGTGCCTCTCTGTACTTTCTCCTCCCTTGACCCCTACTTTAATCAGATTGTGAGTGTGTGCAGTTAGACTTAAAACAGCGGATCAGCACAGCGCTATAGCACTCACACAGACACGGCTGCAGTCTGCTAAAACTGACTCTTGTATATAAGGCATGTTGCAGGTTAGCACAATTCTACCTGTTGGCTCTGCACAGCGCATTGCAGTCCCTGGCATCTATTTTTAACCTTTCAAGGAGTTGCTAGACCACTTTCTATTGCTGTGGTACCATTTTACCGTCCCACCAGCAGTGCATCGGAGTTCAGTCTCTTGCATTCTCTTGAAGACTTTTGTTGTTTGATGTCCTGTTGAAACTTGCCGTTTTTGCAGGAGTGGATGAGATCTCATTGTTGGTTTGATTTGTATTTCTCAAAGAGCATGTGAACTCTGATGGCTTAGTGGCAAGGAGTTGAGTTGCCAACACAAAGGCACTCAGCTCAAGTCCACCAGCTATGTCATGGTGGAAAGGTGGACAAACTCTACTTGTAAGACTTACCAACTGGACAGTGATCTGTAAGGCAGCTCTGACTCTGTAGAACTAAAAGATAACAACAGCTAGTGATCTTGAGCATTGTTCCAAGTGCTTGTTGGCCATCTGACTATCTTCTTTGATGAAGAGTCTTTTCACAGCTTTTATTTTTTTTTGTTGGGATGCTAGATTATTCTATAACTTTTAGACATTCTTTATCCAATGCATCATTGCTGAATATTCTTCTAGCAGTGGACTTTCCTTTTATGATATTATGTTTTTAATAATGCACACAGTATTTGACTTTTTTCTCCTTTTTTATTAATTTTTTTTACTTTTACATTTTTTTATTGACATCTGCTGTGGTTATAGACAATTGCATTTTTTTAATTATTATTTTTTATCTAGTTTGTTTATTTTTCATTTCAATGAACATCTACAGAGATTTTGGAATTCCATTCATTCATTGTTGCACCCCTCTCCCCGCACACCCCCCCCCCCCCCCC
>NW_006399754.1:26242439-26243509 GCF_000299155.1 Elephantulus edwardii
AAACATATTTCATCCAGTTTTTTATTAATTTTAATAAACATTTACAGAGATTTTGGATTTCCATTCATTCATTGCCACACTTTTCTCCCTGTCTATTTTTAAAGATTTCATTCATTTATTTTATCCTTTCCTGAGCATAGATGTTTAGTTATGTTTAAAATGGCAGAGAATAAGGCTTCTAAATATATTCTTGTTTTACCTTTGATTATCTTCATAGATTTTTATTTCATGCCTAGGTCTGTGATCCACCTTGAGTTGATTTTTGTGTATGCTGTGAGATGTGACTCTTGTTTAAATTATCTTCGAATAGATGTCCAATTTTGCCAGCACCATTTGTTAAATAGACTGTAATTTCCCCACTTAATAGATTTCATCTCCTTGCTAAAGATCAATTGAATTGATCCTAAATAGATGGGTTGATTTCTGAATTCTCTATATTTGATTAAGTTGATCAAAACAAACTGTGACTAACTCTGAGAAGAATGGGAATCCCAGACTCATCAACAGTCTGTGTTATGCAAATGACACAACCTTGTATACTGAAACTGAGGAGGACCTGAAGCACTTGCTACAGAAAGTCAAAGACTGCAGCATACAATATGGAATGAAGCTCAATATCAAGAAAACATAGATTCTCACTATTGGGTTGATTAGCAGCATTGTGATGGTTGAAGAGATTGAAATTGTAAACAATTTTAGTTTGCTTGGTTCCACAATCAACATTTTTTGCACCAGCAGCCAGGAAATTAAAAATCATATTGCATTGGAAAAGTCTGCTGTCAGAGACCTCTCCAGAATACTGACTCAGGAGCAATGATGTCACTCTGGAGACTAAGGTGTGTCTGATCCAGGCCATGGTCTTTGCAATCACTTGCTATATGCATCAGAGAGCTGGACTCTGTGAGAAGAATTGTGGCATCAGAATTGATGAAAGATTTATCAACAATCTGCATTGTGGAGAAAGTGGAACACTTATTCACTCTTGGGGGAGTGTAAAATGGTGCAACCACTATGGAAGGCTGTATGCACTTTCTCAAAAAGGTGCAAATAAAAATACCATTTGACGCAGC
>NW_006399754.1:26244353-26255095 GCF_000299155.1 Elephantulus edwardii
ATTCCTTGTGACTCATAAGGACCCTTGGTGGAATAGCTCTGAACCCTGCTCTCTCCTAGGCCAGTTTCACTGACTCCAACACACCTATCTTCATTACCTGAGTCACTGTATCTAACTATTTTACCTTGGATCTTCTTCTCCTGTGCTGTCCCTCCACCCTTCCGAACATGATGTCCTTCTCCAAGGACTGGTCCCTTCTGACCATGTGTCCAAGGTATTTGTGATAGAGTTTCAAAATCCTAGCCTTCAAGGAGAATCTTTGTTTTCCTTTATTTAAAACAGACATATTTATTTTTATATTTATTTTTGTGGCAGTACATGGTATATTCAGTACTCTTCTCCAATACCAATACTCAAAGGCATCAATTCTTCTGTAATCCTTAGTCTTTGTCTAGCTCTCTGATGCATAGCAAGTAATTGTGAAGACCAAGGCCTGGATCAGGCACTCCTTAGACTCTAGACTAACACTATTGTTCTTTAGCATTCTGAGAGGTTTCTGAAAGCAGACTTTCCAAAAGCAACTCACCTTTTAATTTCTTAACTGCTCCTGCCAAAAAATGTTGATTGTAGAGTCAAGCAAGCCGAAATTGTTAACAACTTCACTCTCTTCTCTGTCCATCATGGTGGTTGCCAATCGGCCTAGTGGTGAGAATCATTATTATTTTTTTTTATTATTTTGAGCTTCAATCCATATTGAAGACTACAGTCCTTGACCTTCTGCAACAAATGGTTCAGGTTCTCTTCGGCAGGCAAGGTTGTGTCATCTACATAAAACAGGTTGTTAATGAGTCTTCTTCCATTCCTGATGTTATGTTCTGATGCCATAAAATCCAGCCTCACAAATGATCTGTTCTACATATAGATTGAAAAGGTACAGATACAGGACATATCTCTGATGCTTTCCTTTCCTAAGTTTGAACCATGCAGTGTTTGCTTGCTCTGTTCTGATGACTACTTCCTGGTCCAAGTATAGGTTTCACATGACCATAATCAAATGTTTTGGGATTTCTATTCTCAAGGTTAACCACAATTTGCTGTGATCCACACAGTCAAATGCCTTTGCATAATCAATGAAACACAGAGATGTGTTCCTCTGATACTCTCTGCATTTAGCCAAGGTTCATCTGACATTGGCTAGGATCTCTTTAATGCCACGGCCTCTTCTAAACCTATCTTGTGTTTCTGGAAATTCTCTCTTGGTGCACTGTTCCAGTCGTTTTTGGATAATCTTCAGCAGAATTTTGTTTGCATGTGACACTAGTGATATTGTTTGATAATATCCACACTCTATCAAATCACCTTTTTTATTGAATGAGAATAAATATGGATCTCTTCTAGTCAGTTGGTCAGTTAATTGTCTTCCTGATTTCTTGGCACAACCTGGTAAGCACATCCATGGCTGTATCTGTTTATTAAAATATGTCAACTGTTATACTATTAATTCCTTGGGCCTTTAAGGAATTAATTAATCAATTAATATTTTTTGCCAATTCCCCACGGCAACTTGAACTTGCTCCTTCATCACCATTGCTTTTTGACCATAAGTTGTTTAATGAATTTTTTTCCATGTCAACCATTTTTGTCCTTCTTTGTCTTTTATGCTGCTTATCCCCCTGACGTCTATTTTTTTAGAAATTAATATTGCCACTCCTGATATTTTTGGTTGCCATTGTCTTGGTGGTTCTTTCTGCCTTTGATTTTTTTTTCTTTTCTTCATTAATTTATCTTTGTCTTCATTTCTTAGGTGTGTCTTTTGTAGTTAACGTGTTGACAGGTATTGTTTTTCTTCCAATCTACTACTCTACATTTGCTCTTAACTGGTGCACTTAAAACATTAATATTCATTGTGATAATTTTTATGTTTGGGGTTTTAAAAAATTTTATTACCATTTTTATTGGGCTCTTTTTCAATGTTGTTGCTTGTTAATTTAGTCCATTTACTTTTCTCTGTTTTCTTTGTGTGATGTATTTCCTTTAGTATTTCTTGCAAAGTTTGTCTTTTTTAAATCTTTTTTTTATTAATTTTAATGAAATTTACAGAGACTTTGGATTTCATTCATTGTTGCCCGTCTTCTTGTTATGTGTCATTGCTTAAGCCTTGAAGTAACCCCACACCCTGAACTCTGCCCTATCCTAAACCGATTGCATTGATTGTGACACAACTAACTCTATTCCCCCTGTTACTGTGTCAGTTAATCCTTTTTGATGTCTTCTCTCTCGTACTGTCCCTCCATACTTCTCCAAGGACTTGTCCTTCTTGGCCACATGCCTAAAGTGTGTAAGACAGAGCTTCATAATCCTTGCCTCTAATAAACAAATTTATTTTACCCTTTCCAGGACCAAAATTTTTGTTTTCCTGGCAGATCATAGTGTGTTCAATACTCATCTCTAATACTATAACTCAAATGCATCAATTCTTCTTTTGTAATCCTTAGTCATTGACCAGCTCTCTGATGCATAACAAGTAATTGCAAAGACCATGGCTCAGATCAGGCACACCTTAGTTTATAGACTACATCGTTGCTCTTTCGACAGTTCTCTGATAGCAGATTTTCCTAATGCAATTCTTTTCATTTCCTGACTGCTGGTGCCAACAATGCTGATTATGAAGCCGACCAACCTAAATAGTTAACAATCTCAATCTCTTCCCTAGCTATCATGGTGCTCCCAAACTCTGGTGGCTCTGGTAAGAATCTATACTGCAACCTTTAAAGCTTGTGGTTTGAAACCACCACCTGCTCTGCTGAAGAAGGATGGGCAATCTCCTTCTGTGTGATTACTGCCTCTGAAAACCCACTGGAGAGTCAGCTGTGGGTCATTTGGGGAACTCTGGTGGCTTAGAGGTAAGAAACTGTGCTGCAATTCCAAAGGCATGTAGTTCAAGTCCACCAGCTGCTTCACAAGGGAAAGATGGGAAATCTCCTCCTATGGAATTAAGTGCCTCTCAAAAACCACTGGAGGGTCAGCTATGTGTAGCTTGCAACTCAATTACATACAACAAGAACAACAACCAATCCCCTTAGTTTCTGAGAAAGTCCTAATTTCCACATCACGTCTGATGGACACTGAGTACAGGATTCTCCATTGGCAGCTGTTTCCTTCCTGACTTCTGTATACATTATCCCACCGTCTTCTTTTTTCTGGTGATAAATTAGAGTTTAATCTAATTGGCTCCTCTTTGTAGATGACTCATTATTTTCCTTGCGTGGCTTTCACAGTTCCTTCCCTGTCTATGATTTTGGAGAATTTGACTATGACATGTTTTGCAGTTTGTCTTTTGACATTTATCCTTTTTGGAGTTTGCTCATCTCATCCATTGTGGTTGACTCTGTAGGTGTTGAGAAGCCCACATCTTAATGGGAACATTCTGAGTGAATTTGAAAGTTTCTGTTAATAAAGGGGACACTTGAGAGCAAGAAGACCATCTAGAGGAAAGGGAATCTAATCTTTTAGATACTTATGCTGCTGATTGAGCATTGGATCCTAGTCTTTGAGTTTATACCTCGTGTCACTCTTTGTTTTGCATGTGAATACAGCATAAAAGTTTGTTTTGGGGGAATTTTGACAGGGCTAAAGCAGGAGCAGTTAGTAAGCGACTGAATTTCTGAACAATCTGCAAAGAGATAATTCACCCTCTGGCTTAGAGAAACCACCTCACACATAGACCTCCGTATGCAGCAGCCCCCTTTCAGACATCATGCACTAGTAGCAGAGACATAAAGAAAGTTAAAGAAATAAATCAGCAGAAATTTGCATACTTGGCAGGAACATTATAAACAAGAAGCCCTTACCTTAGCAGTTTGAGTCACTGAACTAAATATGGTGGGACTTTATCTCCCTCAGGCTCAATTTTTGTACCAATATAATCAAAGAATGAAAGATTGCCTCCGAAATCCACAGCATGCAAGGGTGTTTTGTTGTGTGTGTGTGTGTGTTTAATAAGAAAACTAAAGTATGTCTCTGAGAATGAGTCTCCTGTCCTTGGAATTGAGAGAAGGCTCTTCTGCTGGTAAGGTCATTTCTCGTAAAAGGAAGAAATTTTAGAAACTCGTTTCCCTTCTCTAAGCTCAGCTGCTCGACCCCATTTAACTGACGGCTCTGTCCAGTGACAGATACCATTTCTGTGCATGCACTTTTCCAGAACTCTCTTTGGTTGATTTGAAGCTTGGTTGTAACTGCAAGACAGCTTTATTTCAGTGGGGTTTTAATTATCCTTAGGGTGTCATTTACATCCTAAGAGTCATTTACCTATCCGCACTGCACTTAGCCTTAACTGAGAAAGTCCCCACAAAACTCTTTACTGATCTACATCCATTCTCCTGGAGCCATAAGAGACTTACTGTCTGCATTCAAGTTCCTGTATCTTTACTATGCTTTTCAGGAAATCATTGCATTCTGGTGGGCAGGTTCCAGTGCCTTACGTGGTTCTTTAGCTGTCTTCTGTCCCTAACTCTGGCTGGTTCCTTAACTAGGTCAGTTCCCTCGCCCTGACCCTGTTTCCCTAAGAGTAGTCAGCCCAGTGACTCAATGGCACATAACAGTCATAAACACACACGCACTCACACACATGTTCACAGGATAAAGATTGTCAGTCTTTGATAATTATTTACAGCCACCCTGGAAACAGGTGGAGCAGGGTTATGAATAATACTCAGCATGATGGGACTTTTAAAAAAATTTGTCCTCTTTTAAGCATATCTCCCCCCTCCACACACACAAATATCATTATATTCACCAGCAAGTGAAAAAGTTATATTTTTTATAACTTAAATTTATCATAAAAAAGTTGAGTCAACAGTAAAAAAATGCATATTATTTAACACGTTTAGTTCTTTTTTGTAAAGCTTTTGGTGTGCTTTATAAAATTTTATATTGGTTTTCATACAAAATCCATACACATTGTGCTTCATTAATATACATTGTGTTTCACACTTTCTTTTATTTACAATGTGTTTTATATGATCATCCCCACATATTACGTTTTGTAAAATTAATCACCATTAATCTATACCCATTATTACCTTATGTTTTCAGATCCCACTGGATGTTAACTAATTCCTTCACCCCACTTCCTCTGCCCGTCAAACTCCGTGCCTCCATGAAGCTCCCTCCACACCTTGGCCCTCTCCTGCTCCCATTTGGACTTTTTTTTTTTTTTAATAAATCTTTTACTAGTTACCCTTCTATTGTTACCGTATCGTCTTATGCAGTATTTGTCCTTATGAGACCAAATTAGTTCACTTAGGAAATTGTTCTCCAGACTCTCCCATGTTATAGAGAATTCGTCAAAATAATTTCTCCTGAGTGCTGTAAAAGAATGTTTTAGGATCATCTTTCCTGATCCTTAGGGAATGCTGGTGGCCTAGTAGTAAGGAATTGCACTGCATTCCTAAGGCAGGTGGTTTGAATCCACTGGTTGTTACATGGGAGAAAGATGGGCTATCCCTGTGTGACTCACTGACTCTGAAAACCAGCAAGAGAGCGAGCTGTGAATTGGTTATGATTTTATGGTCATATTGATACACAAGTAACTTCGTAAAATATAAATGATCAAATTGTGATCTGAAGTAACTTTTTAAACTGATAAAGTGTCCTTGATGTTAGGTGCTGTCAATTTTACTTAACTCATGGCACAGCCAATGAAAACTTTGACAATTCTACACCATTCTTAAAATCTCTCACGTGATTTCTAAGACCATTGTTGGAGGTAGCTACAAAAAAAACCCCAAAACTACAACAACAACAAAACCAACCTGCAACACTTTTAATTATTAATAGAAGACTTTGTATCGGTTCTTTCAAAGTAAGGAACTAGACATAAATGTTTCGTATTGCCATTTTTGTCCAATAGTGAAATTAGAATTTGAATGAATGAATATGTAGCATGTAATAAAGCCTTTATGAATGAGATATGCTATCTCCTGCATGAAATAACATAAAGACAATGTGAAGAAGATAATCATTGGTTATTACTATGTTTTTTAAAATTCAGATCCCAAATATTTTGTACTTGTGTTACTCTAGTCTTGATAGAGTGACAATAAGCTGATTTCAAAAATATCTGTTCTCATTATCTATTGATTCTTTTAATTTTTGCTTTTGTCAATTTATTCTCTAAAGCTTATTACTTCTTAAACTGTTGCAAAATTATTTACAATGGGCCTGGAAATTTCCCTAGCTTTTTTCTTGGATTATATCTATACTACTAACAGTCAAGTCAAGAAAAGAGAAACCATTCTAATTTTTTCAGTGACTTACATTAATATCAAGATCCAGTTATACAGTTGATGGAAAAGCTGAAAGGAAGAACAATCTAGGAAACAGAGACAAACAGTATTTAGCAACATCCAGAAATCTCTGCCACTTCCTTCAGTTGATCAAATAATGAGAGAACGTGGCTTTATCCTCACTCATAAATCAAAATACTCCAGAAGGAGTTAACCTAAGTGAGAGTTGATGAGATGGTCTTTCTCTATTGGAATTCGGGCCGCAAAGAAAAAACATTGTTTTGAAATTCAGTACCACAAAGAGACAGAGATGCTTTTGGAGACACTCCATAACAATCAAGAAATTCACTGGGTTTTTTTTTTTTTTTGTCAGGAATGGACCTAAGGAAAGTGGTATTCATGAAAATTTGGAAATAAATCCCTATTATATATATAAAAGCAAAATATGGACCAGAGTAAATTTGAAAGAAATCATGAAGTAAAAATCTATATTTCATAGAAAACAAGTGGAGATTTTTCTTTCCTTTTATGAAATCAAACTAGCTATTTATCTACCTACCTTTTTTATTTAATCACCTTTTCTTTTTAAATAAATGAGAATAAGGATCTCTTGGAGTCAACGGACTAGGTTGTTGTTTTTGTTTTTGTTGTTAAGTGCCCTGTTTTAGCCTGTCGCATCCTCACACTTCCTGACACACACGAGCCCATTGTGGCAGTCACTGTGTCAATCCACCTGGCTGAGGGTCTTTCCCTCCTTCGCTGACCCTCCCAACATCATGTCTCTCTCCAAGAGAAGAGCACCTCCTAGCAACATGCGCACAGTATGTGAGGCAAAGCCTCATCATTCTTGCCATCGAACACTCAGCATACACCCTCTCCATGGCATATCTGTTCTTTTGGTCCATGGGGTGTTCAGTGCTTTTCTCCAAAACAGCAGCTCAAAGACATCAGTTCTTCTTTTGTTAGTCTTTGTTTTGTTTTGTATTTTAATTTATTATTAATTTCAATGAAAATTTACAGAGACTTTGGATTTCCATTCATTCAATGTTGAACTTTTCTCCCCTCCCAACCCTTCCCCCTAGTACACTACCCTCTTGGAAAAGTAAAGAAAAATTCTTTCATTGTTTTACAATCTCTCCCCCCAGGTCCACTCCACCAAGTAGCCTTCGCTCTAGACTCCTGTCATGACAAAAATACCTAATAACATATCCTTCTTAGACAGTTTTCTCCCTCATCTGTTTCAATGCAGCATACATTATTGAACCCGTCTTTCTCAGTCTCCCCCCAACCCTGAGGTCAGTCCTGTTTTACAACAGTGACACCATGCAGCATTTGTCTTTTTGTGACTGAAATACTTTACTCAGCATAATGTCCTCAAGGAACTCATGCAGTATTCTTCTGTTGTTCTTATTCACTGTCCTGCTGTCAAATGCACAACAAGTAAACAGAAAGACTATGGCCTGAATCAGACACACCTTATTCCTCAAAATGATATCACTCCTCAGTACTTTGGAGAAGTCCCTAACTACAGACTTTCCCAGTGCAATGTATCTCCTTATTTCCTGACTGTTAAGGGTGTTAATTGTGTATTCAAGCAAGATGAAACTGTTGACAGTTTCAATCTCTTCCTTATCCATCATGATGTTGCCTATTGGTCCAGTGGTAAGAATCTTTGTTTTCTTATTAGTGAGATGCAATCTATACTAAAGGTTGTATTGATCTTTTGCCACAAGTGCTTCAAATCTTACTTGCTTTCAGCAAGCAAGATTGTGCCATTTGCATAAAACAGGTTATTGATGAGTCTCCCTCCAATCCCAATGCCACATTCCTCTTACGAGGGTCCAGCTTTTGAATAATTTGCTCAGTATACAGATTAAATAGGTAAATAGAATACAACCCTGACACACTCCCTTATTAATTTTAAACCATACAATGTTCCCCTGCTCTGTTCACACAACAGCCTCCTGGTCTAAGTATAGGTTTCACATGAACACAATTAAGTGCTCAGGGACTCCCAGTTTTCTCACTGTCAATCATAATTTGTTATGATACACACAGTCAAATGCCTTTGCATAGTTAATAAAGCACAAAAAAGATATTCTTCTGGTATTCTTTACTTTCAGCTAGGACCCATCTGACATCTGACAGTGAGATCCCTAGTGCCACTGCCTCTTCTCAATCCTCATTGAACTTCTGGCCGTTCCTTGTCTGTTGTAGCCATTTTTGAAAGATCTTCAGCAGTATTTTGCTTTCATGTGATATTAATGATGTCATTAGATCGTTTCCACATTCATTTTTATCCCCTTTATTGGGAACGGGAGCAAATATGGACCTCTTCCAAACTGTTGGCCAGACAGCCATCCTCGACATTTCCTGGCATAGATTGGTAAGCACATCCAAGGCTGTATCTGTTAATGGAAACAAGTCAATTGGTATCCCATGGATTCATGGAGCCTTATTTTTTGTCAATGCCTTCAATGTAGCTTCCAGTTCCTTCTCCATTACCATTGGTTTCTGTTCATATGATATTTCCTGAAATTTTTCAGTGTCCATCAGTTCTTTTCAGTGCAGTGATTCTGTGTGTTTCCTCCATCTTCTTTTGATGCTTTATGTGTCATTAAATATATTGCCCATAGCATCTTTTAATATTGAAATTTGAGGCTTAAATTTATTTTTCAGTTCTCTCAGCTTGAGAAATGCTGAATAAGTTGACCACATAGCTGTATTTAATATTTTTTCACAGATACTGGTATTTAGTAAATCCAGGTTTTTCCTGAAACACCTCACTTAATCTTCTAACAGTTCCTGGAGCCATACTGTTTTTGTTTTGTTTTTTGTTGGGTTTTTTGTTTGTTTGTTTTGTTGTTGTTGTTGCTCAATGTCTTTAGTGAAGTATGGATTTCTTTTAGTACTATTGATTCTTGGCCATATTGTGCTTCCTTCAGTGGTTCAGTGCTAGACAATTCTTTCTCAGTATTCTAACTTTGTGTATTCCCCTGTTTTCTTTTGGTATTTCCTGCATCAACAACTGAAGGCTTGAATATGTTCTTCAGGTCTTTCAACATGAGAAATGTTGAGTTCTTACCCTTTGATTTTCTAACACTGACTTTTTTGCACATTTCTTTATAATACTTTATTTTCTCCAGCTGTTCTTTGAAATTTTCTGTTCAACTCCCTAATATAGCACTCTTCTTCCTTATGTTGGCTCCTTTTTATTTCAGTGCAAGTTTCAAAGTCTTTTCTGATGTTAATATCACAGACATTGGTTCTTTTTTTTCTCTCCCTCTCTCCATGGATAGTGTCCTTGATGTCATTCCACAACGCCTCTGGCCTTTGATAATTAGTGTTTAATATGTCAGATCTATTCTTAAGACGGTTTTAAATTCAGTAAGGTTATATCCAAGGTCATATTTTGGTTTTATTAACTTCAAAAATTTTATTCAATTTCAGTTTTAACTTGCATATGAGTAGTTAATAATCTGTTGTACAGTCGACCCTTGGCCTGGTTTTACCTACTTACCTTGAGATTCTCCAACATCTCTTTCCACAGATACAAATAAAATTTTGTTGAAGGTTTAAAAACAAGTTTGCTCGGGCAATGCATCAACAGGGAAATGCCAGAAATTAACGTTGGATTCAGAAGAGCTCATAGCACAAGAGATACCATTAATGAGGTCAGGTTTATCTTGGCTGAAAGAAGAAAATATCAAAAAGATATTGTGTTTTATTTCTTACACAAATATGTTTTGCTATGTGGATTGTTACAAATTATGACAAAACTTTAGAAGAATGAGAATCTTTTTTTTTCTTAAGAATGAGAATCTTTAAACATTTGTGCTTATGCAAAATCTATGCGTTGACTAAAACACGATTGAACAAAACTACAGACAACTGCTGGTTTAAAATCAGGAAATGTGTGCATCAGGGTATATCCTTTATCTCACCTGATTCTGTGTGTATGTTGAATAAATAATTCAAGGTGAACTATATTAAGGAGAATGTTTAATCAGGGTTGAAGGAAGATTCACCAACAAGCGATGTTTTTGTAAATAACACAATCTTGCCTACAGAAAGTAGAGAAGACTTGAAGCAGAAGATCAAAGATAGCATTCTTCAAATAAGATTACATCTCAACATCAAAAAAATAAACACTGGCAAGGCATCTTCCAGGCGTCTTCCAGGTCAGACACAGCGAAACCCGGCCAGAGAGGGAGGGAGAAGGCGGCACTGGGCAAGGTCACCTTGGATAACAGCAGAAGAAGGAGTCTTCCAGGTCAGACACAGCGAAACCCAGCCAGAGAGGGAGGGAGAAGGCGGCACTGGGCAAGGTCACCTCGGATAACAGCAGAAGAAGGCGTCTTCCAGGTCAGACACAGAGAAACCTGGTGGGCCCGAGGGCCGGAATATACACAAGAGTTCTACAGGACACGTCAACTTCCCTTGGAGACAGTACAACTAAACTTAAGAGACACTGGTCAAAGAAAAATGTCAGCAGTCGACGTTTTTGGAATCACA
>NW_006399754.1:26257750-26268400 GCF_000299155.1 Elephantulus edwardii
GTCGGCTGTTAGGGACCTCTCTAAAGTACTCAGGAGCAACAGTGTCTCTCTGCAGACTAAGGTGCGCCTGATACAGGCCATGGTATTTGCAATTGCTTGTTATGCATCAGAGAGTTGGACAATGACTAGAGAGGACAGAAGGAGAGTGGATGCTTTTGAGCTGTGGTGGTGGAGAAGGGTACTGAATGTACCCTGAACTGCTAGGAAAACAAACAGATTGATCTTGGAGAGGATTAAACCAAGCTACTCCCTGGAGGCAAGGATTCTGGGGCTTCATCTGACATACTTTGGACATGTTGCCGGGAGGGATGGGTCCTTGGAGAGGGACATCATGCTTGGTAGGGTTGAGGGACAACGCAGGAGGGGAAGGCCTTCTATGAGATGGATTGATTCGGTGACTGGGGTAATCGGGATGGGTGTGTCAGAGGCGGTGCAGTTGGCGCAGGATAGAGCAGGGTTTAGGGCTGTTGTGCATAGGGTTGCTATGAGTCGGAAACGACTCCACAGCACATAACAACAACAACAACAACAATATTATATTAGTTTGTCACACGAGGGAAATACAATAGAAAATAAAATGAAATTTCACATTTAAAGGTGATTTTTTCCAAATACCAATATCCTAAATGAGAGTCATATATAATAAACATTTTCTGAGTCATTTTTCATAATAGAGTTTAAAGATAGCGTAATTACTAATGGAGGTATACTGCAATAGATACTGAGATACTGATAACTAGTTTAAAAAGAGATTGTCAGTGATAGGGACCTCCAGAAAACACATTTATTGAGTCCTCCCTTTTCTTGAGTCATTTATCACTATGTAGTCAGTTTATAACATATCACTTTCATTATATTATATGGACTTGATTATTTTATCATATTGATGTCATAAAACAAGTATGTGTGAATGATATTTTAGTTGGACCACCTTCCTGTGCAGCTGAAGTGCTCCTTGGCTGCAAAGATGGTGAAGTTTCATCTTTCATACTTTGGACATTTCGCTAAGTGAGACTATTCATTAGAGAGGGACTTCATCCTTGGAAAGATGTGAGATCAGTGAGGAGAAGAGGACCCCAGTGAATTGAAATGGTGGCTTCAGCAAGGAGCTTGAGTATTTCAGAGATGGTGAAGGTTAGGGCAGGCTTCAAGCTGGCTGTTCATAGGGTTGTTCTGAATGACGACACCTAATTAGAACAAATAAGCAATTAAAACAATTTATGGAGATCCTCCTGAGAACCTACAACCAGCCATCTCTTGTACACAGGCATAACAGTTAACATTATTTGATGTTAATTGACACTGTAAAGTCTTGGCTTATCAGTGATTTATTATTTTTACTCTGCTCTCAGGCATATATGTGTATAATTTTTTTTCTTATCCTATTGCTCCAATGTTTTTGAGAATATTGAACTTTGGAATGTCCTTTACTCATTAACACTATTTTTTTTCCCTTTACTAAAACCTCTTATTGTCATTTTTGCTCAATGTGTTATTTTTGTTTCT
This sequence comes from Elephantulus edwardii, assembly GCF_000299155.1. NCBI lineage: Eukaryota > Metazoa > Chordata > Mammalia > Macroscelidea > Macroscelididae > Elephantulus > Elephantulus edwardii. Next base: position 26,259,257 of record NW_006399754.1, read on the forward strand.
AATTTGCTTTAAATAATTCATAATTTCTTATATAAATAGCAGCCTCATATTGTTTTCCTTCATTTATTTTGCTTGAAATATATATTATGCTTCTAACCATTATATCTCTCCCTCTCCACATGACAATATTACTTGTTAGAAAGGACTATAAAGCTATTTATATGAAAATCTATAAGATACTTTAATGCATTACATACTTAGTAGAGTAGATTTTGAAATATAATTAAAAATTTATTAAATTTGAGGGGTAAATTAAATTTATTGCAATAATATTTTACTAAAGTGAACATTTATTAAAAGTGTTCAAATATGGATACAATATACATATATATATATATACACATACATGTATACATATACATGTATACATATACATGTATACATACACATACATACATGATGGCTGGAGAAGAGGTTGAGGGTATTAACAGTTACAGCTTGCTCAACTCCACAATCAACAATCTTGGCATTAGAATTTGGGAAATCAAAAGATGAATTGCATTAGGTAAATCCACGATGCAGGACTTTTCAAGAGTACTAATAAGCAACAATATTAGACTGAAGACTAAGGTGCACCTGATCCAGGCCATGGTCTTCACAATTACTTGCTATGTATCAGAGAGTTGGGCAATGACTAAGGATGGCAGAAGATGAACTGATGCCTTTGAGTTGTGACACTGGAGAAGAGAATTGAGTATACCATGAACCACCAAGAAAATGAGTTGGTCTTACCTAGAGAGGGTGAAACCATAATTCTCCTTGGAGGCTAGAATTTTGAATCTCCATCTCATATACTATGGGCATGTGTCCTGGAGGGACCATCCTTGGAGAAGGACATCACTCTCTGAAGGGTGGAGGGACAGCTCAGGAGTAAAAGATCCCAGATGAGTTGGATAGATACAGAAACTAGGGACGTAGGGGTAGGTGTGTCGAAGTCAGTGTGACTGGCTCAGGACAGGGCGTGGTTCAGAGCTGTTGTAGGTAGGGTAGTTACGAGTTCTAGAAGAGTTGATGGTATATAACAACAATCTCTCTCTCTGTCTCTGTGTGTGTGTGTGTGTGTGTGTGTGTGTGTGTGTGTATCCCACAGCTGACCCTCCAGCTGGTTTTCAGAGGCAGCAAATCACATAGGAGGAGACTGCTCATCCTTCTTCCACGGAGCAGCTGGTGGTCTTGAATCACATGCCTTTAGGTTTACAGTGCAACTTCTTGCCACTAGGCCACCAGAGCTCCATATTTATATTAACTCTATCTATCTATCTATCTATCTATCTATCTATCTATCTATCTATCTATCTTTCTATCTATCTATATCTGCTTTTAAGAACTTCTTTAAAGTTCTAAAGAACAAAGATGCTCATTTAAAAATTAAGGTGAGCCTGGCCCAAGCCATGATAGTTTCAATTTGTTCCTATGCATCTGAAAGTTGGACAAAGACCTAAAAAGAATTGTGGTGCTTAATTGTAATCTTAGAGAACAGTGTTGAATATAGCAGAGAAAACAATAGCATACTTTGACAGGATTGGAAGCAGGAGTGGCACTCACTTTCTAAATAACCTCTGGAAACCCTGTGAACTTTGATAAATGCTGAGAGATACGGAAAGGCTTCAGGCCTTTTGTTCACAGGGTTGCTGTGGGTCATGCTCGACTCGAAGGCAGTCAACAAGAACAACAGTAAAGAAGAGACAAATTTGTCTTTGAGAAAATAACCACCAGAGTGCACCTTAGAGAAAAGGATGATGACACTTCGTCTCACCTATGTTAGGCGACAGTTGGGGGGGGGGGCTGTCCTTGGGAAAAGACACCATGCTGGGAAAAGTATAGCATCAGTGGGAAATAGTAAGGAGCTTCAAGGAGACCTCAGGAACTACCACGAGGGGCTTGAGCATTAAAGAGATCACGGGGATGGCACTGGATAGGGCAGTTTTGACCTGTTTCTAAGACATGGTTGATTTTGATCTGACAGCTTCTCCTAACCAGGCACTGTTTATAATACGGTAGCCTCCATTACAGTGAAATCTACAAATAATTAAGAGTTCAAGAACTCAAGTGTATTTCAAATTCTGCCCTCACCTACCTATTTGAATTTGGAACGTGATCTCCTACCCAAACCCAGTGTTCATTCAATGGCACGTGCTGACGGTGACAGCATGAATGATGTCTTGGAGTTCTTCTGAGATAATGATATCTGTCAATGCAAATACGTCCATATTTGCCTGTGGCCTTCCTTTGTCACTTGTATTTGAATTTAAGTATCTCCCATGTACTGGAAACCAGTCAAATCACAAACTGCCACTCTTACGACTTGGAAAGCTAATCAATCTCTTCTTTCTGACAACTGTAAAACTTCCCTTTATAATCTATTTCATGTTTCACATTCATTGTTTGCTTTTCTGGCAGATACAAAGCTTTCTATTAGGGATGATTCTTTTTTCCAAATCCCTTTGAAACAGCGATGCTTTATATATCCTTAAGATACCAAGAGCTTGTCTGAAGAAATAGTGACCAACTGATATATTACAGGATGGAGGAAATAGTTAAAGAAATCATTTAAAAAAAAAACCAAAACAACCCCTTTTGTATTTTCAATGATTACGAAAAACTAGCTGTACTCCAGGTATTATTGCAGGGCTGTGAGTTGGTTTTACAAAGAATCTTTATTGTTTATTAAGAAGTCACATTCTGAGGGAGAACCCAGAAAAAAGCAATAGAATTTAAAAAAAAAAAAACAAGAGAGAAAAGATCTATATAGAATGGTTTTTCTAGGAAGAAGAGATAACATAAGATTTGCACAAAAGACATTTATTAATATAATACCAAAATATGTGAAAACAGTTATACACGTCAGGGACGTGGAGAAAAGTAAGAGATATGAGAGTAGATGAGGGAGCCCTATCCTTAATGACATGTCTTCCTAATATTACTGAATTTTTATCCTGGGGATATTTATTGAGAAAGTGATCTTATCAGGAGTGTGTTTGGAAGAGATTATTTTATCAGCAGCGTGAGGGATAGATCTGACAGGGACCCGAAAGAGGATGTACATTTAATAGAGAAGAAAGAAGCAAAGAACAGCAGAGACGGAGCACATTAGTGGCCTTCAGAAATGCTTATTGAGTTGAAATGGGTTGAAGAAGTTTGGGGAAACTTTCCTTTCTAAGGTGGTATTTTTAGAAAATGTCAATTGCAGCTTTCCATTGAGTCGCTTCTAAGTTCTTCCGCTGAAACTCAGAAAAGGTGAAGTATCTCAAGTCTGGGTGAGTGACCCATCTCATCATAGAAGGTTCAAAAATGTCATCCAACACACTTCCACAGATGGTCACATTGTTCCAAATGGTCTCACAGGTCCTGACTTTGAAACTGGAGTCTGATGCACAAAACAGAATCCTACTTTATGCTTTTGGAACGGAATTCAATAGGTACCTTAATTACGCCCTTTGCACCTGACAAATAGTGAGAGAGTGATTGCGTCTGTTTTGTTCTCACAACCTTCTCTGGTTACCGCAGTCTACAACAGTTACCATTTTTCTCCCTAAGTAATCTTCATATTTTCTTGGCAACAGATTGAATTATTTAGTAGTTCTTGCTCAACAAATTTGAAAGATTAACTATACCAAAGAGCAGGCTGCCTCCTGTTGATTGAATGTTAACTATAGCTTTATTTTTATAGAACTCTTTCACAGTTTTAGAAATGTATTATCATAGCATTGTCATGCAGATGAAAAGGAAAGTAGCTTCTCATTTTTAAGATGAGTGTGGTAAGAGACAAAAGATTGACTGATAATAAGAAGATGCAGAAAAATGTTTACTTCCAAAGGCAAAACATATTACACTACATAGCACATACCATACTATTTCACGATTTATTGTTTGTATCTGTGTATCTCTATCTACTATCTATATCCATGCAATACCAAGGTCTGGTGATGTAGTCTGCGGAGAGTTAGACTGCTATCCCAAGGGCTCCTGAAGTTTTAAACCACCAGCAAGTCAGAGGAAGAAGGATGCCCTATCTTCTCCTGTGTAGTCCACAACCTGGAAAACCCTGCTGGAGGGTCAGCTGGGATTTGATTCTGATTCCCAACAATGAGTGAGTTATGAATTTATTAGTTTAGAATTTACACTCAAAAACTGTTAATTAATCACATAAAGTATGCCTTTATTTGAGAATCTAAATTATTCGTCTACTATCACTCAATGTTGAAAATTGTGAATACTTTTCTGTAAAGGATTTACCTAAATGTAAATATTCTTCCAGAGGAAAATAACAATTATTGATAAATAATTTGGACACCAAAAATTTCTAAGATTATTTTTTATGTATGCATACTTGAAAATAATTTTGTTTGTAAGCATGTAGGTGTATCTGGTCGCCCAGTGGCAAGAAGCTGCATTACAATCACAAAAGACACAGGGTTCGAAGGCCACCAGCAGCTCCATTGGAGAAAGATGGATAATCTTCTCTCAAGCTATTAACTGCCTCTGAAAACCCACTAAAGGGTCAGCCATGGTTTGGTTCTGACTCTACAGTACACAACAACACACAAACATATAGTTATGTGCCGATATTGATTATATCATTGTATGTATGTTGGAATGACCTAAGCCCTTAGGTTGTTCCCAACTCCTAGCTATTGTGAACAAATGTATGGATAGGGAAGCTGTGGTATATTCACACAATGGAATACTATGCTGCATTGAAAAACAAGGAACTCATGCAATATTATTCAAAATGGGTGAGCCTGGAGGACATTATGCTGAGTGAAATATCTCAAGTCACAAAAGGACAAATACTATATGGGGCCACTGTTGTAGAAAGTGACTGACATAAGGGTTGGGGTGAGACTGAGAAAAACTGGATAGATTATGTATACTGAACTGAAACAGATGAGGGAGAGAATAGTTTAAAAGTGATATATGATAGCATATTGTGATTATCTAGGAATCCAGAATTATGGTTACATAGTGGAGTGCATTAGTGGGGGTAGGGTCGGATTCGGGGGTTGGGGAGGATTGTGTACCAACAATGAAGAAATTTATCTTTTGTTTTTCAAAGAGAGGAGTGAACTGGGGGAAGGGGGGGTAAAGAAAAAAAAGTGCAACAATGAATGAATGGAAATCCAAAATCTCTGTAAATGTTCATTAAAATGAATTTTAAAAAAGTAAAAAAAAAAAGAAGGATCTAAGCAATTGACTAAGAATTACCATGCTTGAAATTATGCTATGAAGAGTTCAGGTCTGATGTCCTCCATTTTCCAGTCTTAAGTGTATTTTTTTGAAGTCACTTATCTTCTGTAAGCTTGAATTTCTTTGATTAGTCAATGGTCAGTTGTTTGATAGCTAAAAATAATTAATGGGTCAAACCACAGGAAAAGAAGGTTAGTTATCTGCTCCTGTAAATATTACTGTTTAGGATATCCAAATCGTGAATCAGATGTACTTTGTCTTATAAAATCATTGCAAGTTGGAATTGAGTTAATGTCACATAACAACAATAATCGACGTAGATAGTACTAAGAATATGTGTACTGTAAAGTCACAATGTAGTTAGATTAGATGATGCACATAACCTATGCATGATATTTGGTTGATATGATATATTTAATAACTATTATCATTATTACATTTAATATCTACTTATATTAAATATACAATAAAATAACCAGAAGAAGATCACATTTACTCTTCATTTGACTATAGTAGACCATGCTGAAATTGTATATTCTAAAAACGGACGATATTAGGTCTTCTCCCTGGAATAGATCTTTTTTTCCCTATAACCTTCACCCTTTTAAAGACACGTTTTGTAACATGCTGCTGTAAAAAGCGCCAGGGTCACATGCGACAGCCATGCATGAATTCTACCAACTCTACAATGGGGAACTGTTTCCACTAACAGCACCCACAACACAAAACCAATTCCCATGAAGTCAGACATGTCCCGCTTGAACTTGTATACCTTTCTCCTTATCCCAACACCAATCATACTGCTTTTCTGGCTCCAGAATCCATTGGGATAGATCACAGACCACACAGAACCATATTAGGGAAGTCAAAAGACTATTAATTCAGGTTGGTAGCAGATGCAATCATTCAGTCAGGGCTGCTTCCAAAGTCTTAGGAAAATCAACCTTCAGTTTTGTGACTTCAGGCAAGTGTTACCAGACCCTTTTTCCTGCTGTTTATGGCTTTCCACTCCCACCCCAAGTCCCCCCTTCAAAAAAAAGAGCAAATGTTTCTTAGCTCTCGCTCCACGGAGTAGCCACCCCAGCGTCTCGGCTCTGTCTCATGTTAAGTCTCAGGTTCTCTGCTGCAACCACAACTGCAGCTGCTGTAGGTCTAGCTCATGCAAGAAGCTCTGGCACAACAGGGTGTTTACTATACGTCTGCTGCTTCTCTGCTGGAGGTGAAGTTCTCAAAACCTGCTGCTAATCGTGATCAATTCACTGTGAGACCAGCCATTCCCCTTGTAGATGGATTATCACGCCCCGTTCACATGCTCCTGTTCATTCACAAAGCAAAGTCCAAAAGGGCATAAACCCTTACTATTATAGCTGCCACGTTTTTTTAGAATAATGAGATGAAACCTAGACTTGCATGGATATATGCTTTGTACCAATTTTATGTGGAAACCTGGTAAAACTTACAAAATATAAAGATCATTTAAAACAGTCTAATGCAAATTAAGTGGAAGGAGGAGTGGCATCCACTTCCGTAATAGATTGCCTCCTGAAACCCTATGAACCTGGAGAGAGGATGAAAGGCACCCAAGCGTCGAGGACTCTCCTTCATAGGATCACTATGAGTCGCCTGCGACTCGATGGCACTTAACAACAACAATGCAAATTAAAGCTAACCCAACTATAGAAAGTTGTAACTTGATCATCTAATGAGGAGGTCTTCCGAGTTGATTTTAAATCAGATGATATTAAAGCTCTAAATAAGATATTTTTTTAATTTTCTTTTTTATCTTATTATTTTTTGTGCATGTACTGTCAAATTGGATCTGACTGGTACAGGAGGAGATTGTCCCTCCTCATCCAGGAGAGCATCTGGTGGATTCGAACCGCACACCTCTAGGATTGCAGTGCAGCTTCTTGCCACTAAGCCACCAGCGTTCTTCCCTTAAGATATTTTCTAAAGGCAAAAATAGACACAAAATAATTGTAGACTACTTATCACAATTATACTATTGCTAATGATATTAGTTTTGCTGTTACAAACCAATTTTATTTATGTAAAATGAAGAAAATAGTGAGTTACATAACTATCAAGAGGACCCAATGCTTTAGCATAAAAGAATATAAAAAAAATATAAAATAAATCATAAAAAGCTAGTTTTGTTTTGCCTTATTCACTTTTTCTAACTTCCTTATATTGTGTTCTTTTCACCAGAATCAATTTTTACATACTATCTAGTTAGTGCTTACCTGGCCCGCTCTCCTCTCCTTGAAAATCATCAAAGATTCTTCTTTCTTTATGTAAATCTGCTTTTGACATTTTAGAATACTGTAGTTCATGTTGGTAGCCATTGTATTGGAATCAATCAATAGCTGGCCTTCCAGTGGGTTTTCAGAGGCAGTAAACCACACAGGAGAAGATTGTCCATCCTTCGCCTGCAGAGCAAGTTGGTGGATTTGAACCTCATGTTTCTGGGATTATAGTATAGCTCCTTATCAGTAAGCCACCAGAGCTCCCTTTTAGAAGCCAACTATCATTCTTTATATAGTCTAATGTCAAGATGCATCCATTATGCTAGACAGTTCACACATTCATCATTATGCAATACCATTTGCTATGTATCATTGTATATATGAACTATATGTTTTATACATTCATACATAGATCGATAATTGAGTTGTTTCCATATTTTTGCTTTTGGTAATAATACTACAATGAACATGGATTTACATAATGTCCATTTCTGTCAAGACTCATATTTCTTTGATACCCATGCATACATACAATTCTAAGCCTATAATTTTTGGTTCATAGCAATAAGAACAAAATGTCGTATCATTTTCCATAGTGGTTGTACAAGTTTTTAGTCCCACTAATGATGGAACTAATGTTGTACATAGGGTCTCTATGAGTCGCAAGCAACTCGACGGCACATAACAACGATGAAACTACAAAATCATGATGTTGTTGTTATGTGCCATTGGGTCACCTGTAACTCACAACCTTGGGGACATTGTATTCTGCAAAGTAGCATCTGAGAGCAGTTTGTGTTGGCCATCTAAGATACTCTTACCCATTTCTTCCCAAGAAGCAATTAGTTCTAACAACTAATGGCCCACACAAACAACAGCCTTCTCTAGCCTTGAACAAGAAGAAGCACTAGGTGATATGATCTCAAGCAAGCTCAAAATTCAGACTCATTGTGTTCAAGTCAATTCTAGCCCATAATTGACCCTCCCAGGGTTTTTCTGAGACTATAAATTTAATGGAGAGAAGAACTCTTTTTTTCTTCCTCAGAGTCAATAGTGCATTTCATCATCCAGAAAATCATAGTCCTTGGGTGCGGAATGCAAATTCCTATGGAATAGATCATGAGAGCTCTGATGTTGTGTTTTAGGCCTCCTAATACCAAAGACTCTTACCAAGACCACAATATAAAGCCAGAGTTAGAATAGATAAAAATGTACAGGAAAATCCAAAGCATTCTTCTAAAGAAATAAAAAGCCTAGAATTCTTGGTCTTAAAAAAAAACAAAAACAAAACAAAACAAAACAAAAAAACCCTGTAGAAGCCCCTGAGACAATCTAATTGAATCTAATTTGAATCTAAAAATACTCTAAAAAGGCAAACAGTACTCTTTTAAAATACACTTTTAGTCAAATAGACAGGACTATAAAACAACTAACCTATGAAGAATGTATTCTTTAAAGCAATCAATCATTTGAAACTAAAAGAGCAATTTTCCCCTAAAATCAAAGATGAGAAGAACAGGAAGAAAAAAGAAAAGTGCTAGAAATGAAATAGAGAACTCAGTAAAGAATTTGGGAAACATATTTCAGGTATTATAACTAACGTCACAGAATAATTTGTGTATGAAATATTAATTAGGAAATTACTATGTGAATTTTCACCTTAAGCAAAAGAAAATGTTTAAGAAAAAAATAATTATAAGTATACAGATTA
>NW_006399754.1:26272603-26348338 GCF_000299155.1 Elephantulus edwardii
TGTGTATTCTTTCCATCTTTTCTTGACACTTCCTGGATCATTTAACATTCTACCCAAAGTATCCTTAAGTATTGGCACCCGTGGCCTGAATTTGTTTTTCAACTCCTTCAGCTTAAGAAACGCTGAGCGAGTTCGGCTCTTTTGATATTATAACTCCAGCTCTCTGCACATTTCATTATAGTATCTTGAAAATAAATTTTTAACTTTTTACTCTGATTCAAAATATACAAAATCCTGGCTGTTTAAGGAATTGTAAACAAACCTTTTTGGGGTATCTTTTTCTCAAATAGAATAAGAAATACAAATAAATTGTCTTATATGGTCTTTGAGACTCTGAACAGTTGAGAAAAGGAAAGTAGCCCGGGAAATGCAAACAGACAAGGATAAATGAACTAAGGCGTCATTCCCTTCACCCACTGTTTCTGGTCCTCCCTGTGCTGTGTGTACTGTAGATTGCAATGGCCTTGGGAAATAGTCCCAGTGAGGGCTTGTTTCCCTATCACCACATTCCTGCCTCTATAAAGACACAGTATTCTGAACTTTAGCTCTAAAATCACCAAGGAAGACATTCCTGGGAATCTTCTTGGATTCTGCTTTTATGATCAATACTCTGTCTATCCATGTTTTCATCCCATAGCTTAGGTCAGTGAAATCAGTAAGATGGGTCTTCTGGGGATTGAGTTTGAGTTGGACTGCTCCTCCTGGTTGGTGGTTGGTCCTTAGAACAACTGACTGAGGCTTCTGTGAACAAGGAGTAAGGCAGTTGGAGTGGAGCAACTTACATGTTGTTTCATGTTGTTGAGCTGTATTCTAAGTAAGGATCTGATAACAACCAAAGAGTCTTGCCAGGTGTTCCATTTGGAGTGTGCCGATTCCTCCCTATCTGTGCATTACAGTTTGCTCCCATAGTAAATAGTCTACCAGCCTCTCTGCGTAACCCATACTTCAAACCTTTGAAAGGAATGGAACACACTTCTCAGAGAGTCAAATCAGTTATGTTTGTTTTCTGTTGAGGAGGTGAGGATTGCTGATAGATACTGCTGTGTGATAAGAAATAGGTATCTTTCGAGAAGGCAATACTTAAAGCCTATAAATAGGATGCAACACTTGCTATACATCAGGGATCTGGACAGTGACCAAAGAAGATAGAAAAAGAATTGTTGTATTTGAGTTGCAGTGCTGGAGAAGAATATTGAACATACTATGAACTGCCAAGAGAACTAACAGGTCTCTCTTGGAGAGGGTAAAAGCAAATTCATCCTTAGAGGCAAAGATTTTGAGACCCTGTCTCACATAATTTGGGCATATAGCCAGGAGGAGTCAGTCTTTGGAGGAGAGGATGCTGGGAAGGGTAGAGGGACAGTGCAGGAGAGGAAGACCCTGGATGAGATGAACTGACACAATAACTGGGATAATGACTGTAAGTGCATCAGTGACATTGGCTCAGGATAGAGTAGGGTTCAGAGCTATTGTGCATAGTGTCGCTATGAGTTGTAGTTGATTCAATGACACATAAAACAACACTATGCCTATACTATATAAAACTGTATTTGACATAATAAATTATATACAACATTGAGAAGAGTGGAAATTCCTAAGCATTTAATTTGGCTCATAAGAAACCTATATATAGACCAAGAAACAGCTCTCTCAACAGAACAATGGAATACTGCAGAGTTTATAATCAAGAAAGATATGCATCAGAATTGCATCCTTTCTCCATACTTACTCAATAAGTATGTTGAGCAAATCGTTCAAGTAACTGGACTATATGAAGAAAATTGTTATGTTAAGGTGGAGGTAGACTCATTGACAACCTACCTTATGTAGAAGATCAGGGAGTATAGTCTTCAATACGGATTTCAGCTCAATATTAAGAAAACAACAAAAAAAATATTACCACTGCAACATAGACCACAGCACAATACATATAAAAAAGAATGAAGTAGTCTATTTCATCTTACTTGGATACACTATCAACATCTATGGTAGCAGCAGTCAGGATATCGAAAGACATTCTATACTGGGAAGCCAGCAGTCAAAGAGCTCTCTAAAATAAAAAAAAAAAAAGCAAGGATGCCAGTTTAAAGGCTAAAATTTGCCTGATCCAATCCAGGCTATTTTCAAGTACCTGGTACATTAAAAAAAAAATAAATAAATTGACAAAGTGCCTGTAATAACTGAGTTGAGTATGCTGGAGATTCTTAAAAGCTGAGCCTATGGACCAATTGTTTCTATATTGAATATTTAATTTCATCATTCTTTGCTCTTGACAAGAAGAGACAGTAGTTGAACTTCAGATGACTTACAGGCTTTGTAAACCTCAGTCACTACTCATTAAAATTCTGGCCCTTTAATTCAATTTGAAAAATCCTGAATTTCCATTCTTGGACAAAAATCAGTTATTAAAAGAGTTGACTATACGAGATCCAAAAGGCAGTATTTTCTCAGCAATAAAACTCAGAAAGCAGGAACTATAAGACAGATGGATTAATGGAGACAAGAATCATAGAAAGGACTAAGGAAGAATCTTGTTACAATATGTTGACTGTAAAAAATGCGATAAGACAAATATGTATGAATGTTTGAGTGGAAAACCAATCTACCTTGTGAATGTTCATATAAAATACTATAAAATGTTTCCAAAAGTTGATCTATCAAAATCACAGTATCACAAAGTATCCTGTTATCACCTGAAATGAAAGCAATCTAAATAAGGTGAGAGATCACTTTAGGTGAGGATTGGACAGAAATAGACAGGGTTCAGATCTGTTTTTCATAGGGTGGCTATGATTTGTACTCAATTTGATGGCACCTAATAACAACAATAACTATTGTACAAATGAAAGTTTTAAGAACATAGTTTTAGAATTAGAACAAACCCAAAATTTGTATGTATTTGTATGTATATTTCTTTATCATTTAAGCACTAGCATTTTTTAACACTATGGCCATGGATATTGATTTTCTCAAGATGATTCTTATCTAAAGAAAAACAAATAGAAAAAAAATGAAAGCACACATGCAGAAGCCCAATTCTGAGAACTGAAATAGTCTGAAGGAAAGAATAACTGTGGCTCAAGAAAAAAATTAGGGATTACTTTACTGTCATTTAATTTGTGTCAATTAAGAATAAGACCAGAGACCCCATATGGGATAACACAGATTTGAGGTGTGTGCATTTGGAGAAAATGGAAAGTCGTAGGCAGTTTCTTGGAAGTAATCGTGATTTCCCACCGTTAGCATTAGTTACACACATGAACAGGATTGAGGCTGGAGCTGGAAAATTTCTCTGACCACGATGGCTAAAGCAGATGAGAGAAAATAGAAGAACTGGAGAGATGCCACAGATAGATGCTTCAAATCTTTCAGTGTTGTCTTCAGCCAGTTTTGTTGCTTAGTGAATTTGTCAGCATTTATTATGTAAAGGATGCTGTTTTTCCCTTCTGTCTTGAATCCTATTTTTTCATGGCTGCCAAAATTGAAGTCTTATTTATGTTAGTGGTCTACCTGACATTTATCCTATTTAATTCTAGCAGTGTTATCTGGAATGACAGCATGGAAGAGTATTAAAATATAGAAATATTTGCAGTCATGATAAACTAAAATATTAACCCAATACTGAAGAATAAACTGGTCTCCAAAAAGAAAGAAAATAATTTTAATTGAGAGGATTCCAACTGCTGGAATCTCACATGCCACAGAGTAGAATTGTTCTATGATGTTTACTCAGCTGCAATCTTTGCAGGAGTAGTCATGTGGGTGTAGTGTGTCATATATTGAACAGTTAAGTGAAAGGTCAGTTCTTTAAATCTACCAGCCACCCTGTGGGATAAAGTTGGGGAATCTCTTCCTGTAAGATTTACAGCCTAGGAAATCGAGTGGGCACAACGGGTAACTTTTCACAAGTAGAGTGCCATACCTTCTCCTTCACATCCCTGGTGAGTTTAATTTCCAACATTTGATTCGGTAGTTGAGTACACACAGTTTGCACCATCTAAGAACCTTATCTGGTCCAGCATCCTTATTTTACTTACCTGTAACCGAACTCATAATTTTTAGGTATAGTCTCACTATTATTTCTGCAGGAGTTCTTGTGGGAAATATCTGTAGTTATTGACAATGTTATTTAGAAAAGTAAATAGAAATGAAATAATTTTAATTATGTGGCTAAGATGATCTGTGCAACACTATAATTGGCAGAGATGATGTTTATTATGATATCTTTTGAATGGGAAATATTTTTAAAATTAACATAGCCTTGAGAACAACTGAATTTCATTTATCTGTCTTTCATGCTATTCATAAGGTATTCATTGGCTATTTTTTACCTGATAATACAATTCATATTCAAATATATGCAACTACAATTAAAGTAAAACATTAACAAATTGAGGAATTTGATCAACTTTTGCAGTCTAAAATTGACAAAAGATAATTATTGCATCAGTGACTAGAATACAAAAGTTGGAAATAAAGAAGGATAGGTAGTTGGAAGTTATGGACTTGGTGGCAGAAATGAAGCTGAAGATAGAAGGAATTTTGTGCAACCAATGATTTTGTCATTGCATAATTAAAAAATAAAAAACCCAAAAAACTACAAATTGTGATTATACATATAAACTACCTGACAGACTACAGAGGAATCAGACATAGTATATTTGTGAAGAGAATCATTTAAGAAGTTCAATATCAGCAGTCAAAGCTGGGTCAGATGCTGACTACTGAACATGCCCCCAATTATTCATGTGCAAGTTCAAATAGAGGTTGAAGAAAACTAAAATCAGGCAATAAAATACAAAGTGCAAAGTTGACTCTATCTCACTTGAATTAGAGATCATCTCCAGAATAGAGTAAAGGTATTTAACACTAATGATTGAAAACCACACGAATTATGGGATCACAGCAAGGATATCATGTGTTTTTAAAAAAGCAAAAGGTCACTAAAAAGACAGAGGAGAAAGAAAATATCAAAATGCATGTCAGAATATACTCTGAAAATTGCACTAGAGCACCAGAAGCTGAAACAAAGGGAAGGAATGTCAAAGAAAAAGAGATGAACAGAAGATTTCAAAGAGCAGCTGGAGAAGACAAGGCCAACTGATACAATGAAATGTGAAAAGACCTTGGATTAGAAAATGAAAAGCGAAGGGCTTGTCCCAAATTTCTGAAGGTGAAAAAAATGGGAAATTAAATTCAGGTGTTGAATTCAATACCGCAAGATATTATGGGCACAATCTTAGATGATTCAAGAAGCATCAGAAGAAAGTATAGGGAATATATAGATTCTCTGTACCAAAATGAATTGGCCAACATGGAATCAATTCAGAAAGTAGCCTATGATTAAAAAGCAATGGTAATGAAGGAAAATGCTCAAGCTGCATTGAAGACATTACCAGGAGAGGGAAAGTGTCCTAGGAATTGATGGGCTACCAATGGCCATGTTTCGGCAAACAGATGTGCATTCCCAGGCTTTGTTTACCAGTGTGTACCATGAAATTGAAAAGATAGCTAGCTACCTGGGCACAGCGTAGAAGAAACGGGTATTTGTTCCCATTCACAGGAAAGGTGATCTAATCAAATATGGAAACTTCTGAAAAATATCACTAATATTACATACAAGTACAACTTTGTTGAAGATTATCTAAAAGTAGTTAGGACAGTATGTTCGCAGAGAACAATCAGAAGTTCAAGCTAGATTTAGAAGAGATCACTGTACAGAGGATACAATTACTGATGTCAGAGAGATAGATCTTGGCTGAAAACAGAGAATACCAGAAAAATGCCTATCTGCGTTTTATTGACTTTGCAAAGGCATTTGACTGTATTAGTCCTAACAAATTATGGATAACTTCGAGAAAAATGATTATCACAGAAAACTTAATTATACTCATGTGAAACCTAAACCAAGAGCCTGTTCTACTAATAGAGCACAGGATTATAACATGGTCTAAAATCAAGAAAGGTGTGCCCTAAAACTGTATTATTTCCACATTCCTATTCAATCTATCTCCTGATCAAATCACTCATAAACTGGGCATCAGGATGAAGAGAACTATGGCATCAGGATCAGAAGAAAGCTCTGTACTTTGCAGATAACACAAACTTGCTGGCTAAAAGCAAAAAAGTATTAAATACTTACTACAGAAGTTAAAAAACTATAACCTTCAATGTGAATTATATATCAATAACAAGAAAACAAAACTCTCTACCTATGGGCCAATATACAACATTATGACAGATTGTTGTTGTTATGTGCCGTCGAGTCGCTTGCGACTCATAGCAACCCTATGTACAACAGCCCTAAACTCTGTCCTGTGCCAATCGCACTGTCTCTGACACTCCCATTCCGATTATCCCAGTCACTGAATCAATCCACCTCATAGAGGGCCTTCCTGTCCTGCGCTATCCCTCCACCCTCCCAAGCATAATGTCCTCTTCCAAGGACCGGTCTCTCCTCACAACATGTCCAAAGTATGTCAGACAGAGCCTCAGAATCCTTGCCTCCAAGGAGCCACCAGGTTTAACCCTTTCCAGGACAAATCTGTTTGTTTTCCTAGCAGTCCATGGTATTCTCAATACTCTTCTCCAGCACCACAGCTCAAAGGCATCAATTCTTCTTCTATCCTCCTTGGTCATTGGCCAACTCTTATGACAGATAGAGAAAAAAAATTGAAGTTAAAAATTATTTTATCTTAGTAGCATCAACACAATCACCCTTTTTGTCAGCAGCAAGAAATCAGAAGACTTACTGAATAGGGAGAATATCTATGGTCAAGGAGCTCTCCAAAGTGTTATGGAGTGATGACGTCCATTTAAAGACTAAGATATTTCTAATTTAAGCCCTGGTCTTTTCAGTTACTTCCTCTGCATCAAAGAGCAGGAAAATTAACAAGAAAGAATAAGTTTGAGTTGTGATGTTTATTAGAGAAGAGTAATAAAAATCTTATGAACTTCCACATATATATATATATATATTTTTTCAGGAATAAACAAATAAGTTGGAGAAAGAGCAACCAGTTTGCTCAGAGGCAAGGATGGTGAAACTTTGTCCAACATATTGTGGGCATGTTGGTAGGAAGAGTCACTCCTTGAAAAAGGCTCTCATGCTTTGAAAGGTGGAAGGAAGTTCAGTGAAAGGGAAGGAAGATCCTCAACATCATGGCTGATACATTGATTTAACAATGGACTCAAGTGTCTCAGAGATGATGTAGACGACACAGGATATGACCAGGTTTAGAACCATCGTTCATAGGGTCTCTGTGAGTCATTGTTGACTCAGTGGGACCTCCCATGAACAATAAAAATGCTTAGGGGAAGTAAACGTATTCTTATATACTGCCAAGAGATGCCTTTCAAAGTTTTCCAAGATTTGTTCACAATATGAAAGTTAAGACATGCACTATAAAATGATTTGAGAAATGGAGAAGGGAGGAAAAGGTATGTTGATGAAGAAATGAAAACCCTCCTTTCTGTAAACTTCTAGTAAATTACAATTTAAAAGTTAATAATATGAAAGATACAAAAAAATTCTTCACGTTTTTGTTTCTTTCAATCTGTATTTACACTGAGGAGATTGCAACAGATGACAGAGTGTTACAAAGGCAATAAGCATTTGTTGGGATTGACACTGACTCTTGACACCTCCATTTATTATACAACAGGCTTTGTCTTTAATCAATGCCAATACTGGAGTAGAGCTAAGTCATATTTTTTTTCTTGACTGCTGTTCTAACATATGTTGATTGTGGATTCAGTAAAATTAAACCCTTTACATACTTAATTACCACTTCATTTATTATGACATTGTATACTGATGCAATTGTGAGATCTTTTTATACATATGTTGAGGTTATACTAATCCAAACCAAAGGCCTTGAAACTTTATTAGTAAGTTCTTCAAATGTTCCTCATGCTTGAGGCTCTTCCTCTTTTTCCCTGAAGCTCCACCTTTCCAAGCATGATGTCCCTTTTCATGGATGTGCTTCCTAACAGCATGCCCAAAGTGTGGAGTTGAAGTTCTCCCATGCTTTTCTCTAAGGAGCACGCTATATGCATTTTCTGTAAGATGTGTCTATGTGATTTTACGGCAATCCATGGGCTATTGAGTAGCTTCTCCAGCAGCAGCACTCAAAGACATCAGCTCTTCTGTCAACCTTCCTCATTGTCTATCTCTCAGATACATAACAAGTAAATAGTAAGACTATGGACTGATGGCAAGAAGCTTTGCTGCAATCCTGAAGGCACACAGTTCAAGGCCACCAGCTGCACTGTGGGAGTAAGATGGGCAATCTTCTCAGGTGTGATTAATTGCCCCTGAAAAAGCCGTCCTAACTGTACAATATATAGCAACTACAGGAGCTGAATTTTAGGCCCGCTTTAGTCTTTAAAGTGACATCATTACTCTTCAGTACTTTGGAGAAGTCTTTGCCAGCAGACATTCCAGTGTAATATGTCTTTTTATTTCTTGACTGCTAGTACCATGGATGCTGATGGCAGATCTAAGTAAGATGAAATATTTGACAAATTCAGTATTTTCTTAATCTAGACACTAAAGAGCTGAACAGAAGATTCCAAAAGACAGCACAGAATGACAAAGCAAAATATTACAATGAAATGTGCGAGGAGCTAGAGTCTGAAAATCAAAAGGGCCGAACTCAATTCAGCATTTCTTAAGCTCAAGGAACTGAGGAACAAATCCAAACCTCGAGTTGCTACAATCAAGGATGCTTTAGGCAGAATGTTAAATGATCCAGGAGGTATCAAAAGAAGATGGAAGGAATATACTGAGTCATTATATCGAAAGGAGTTGGCAGATACAGAAGAATTTAATGAAATAGCATTTGAGCCAGAGCCGATGGTGATGAAGGCAGAAGTTCAAGCTGCTCTGAAGGAAATAGCAAAAATAAGGCCCCCGGAATAGATGGTATACCAATTTACATATTTCAGTTAACAGATGCTGCCTTGGATGTGCTCACCAAGTTGCGCCAAGAAATCTGGAGAACAACCACTTGGCTAACTGACTGGAAGAGATCTATATTTGTTCCCATCCTAAAGAAGGGCAACCCAACTGAGTGTGGAAACTACAGAACAATATCATTGATTTCACATGCAAGCAAGATTCTACTAAAGATTATCCAAAAACAACTGGAACAGTACATCAGCAGGGAACTGCCAGAAGGCCAGGCTGGGTTTAGAAGGGGTCGTGGTACTAGGGATATTGTAGTTGATGTTAGATGGATCTTAGCTGAAAGCAGAGAATACCAGAAGAATTCCTATCTGTGTTTCATTGATTACGCAAAGGCATTTGACTGTGTGGATCATAACAAACTGTGGCTGACTCTGAGAAGAGTGGCAATCCCAGAGCATTTAATCGTGCTAATGCGAAACCTATACTTCGACCAAGAGGCAGTCATCAGAACAGAGCAGGGCAACACTGCATGGTTCAAAATTGGGAAGGATGTACGCCAGGGATGTGTCCTATCTCCATACCTTTTCAACCTGTATGCAAAGCAGATTATCCGAGAGGCTGGGCTCTATGAGGAGAAGCCTGGCATTAGGATTGGTGGACGATCTATCAACAATCTGCGTTATGCGGATGACACAACCCTGCTCACTGAAACCGAGGAGGACCTCATGCACTTACTGCAGAGGGTCAAGGACTGCAGCCTTCAATATGGACTGAGGCTCAATGTCAAGAAAACAAAAATTCTCACAAATGGAATCTAAGAAAAAGATTGGCATCAAGATTGGAGAAGGACTCGTGATCAACATTGCTCCATGTCGAGGGCTCTGTCTCCGACGTGGTCTGGCTCCACCAGACTATGCTGCGCCACAGTCTGGCTTCAGTATGATTAGATTTCTCGCTTATGTTGGTCTTTGCAGCTGTTGATGATGTTGAAGACACTGATTAATATCAAGCCATGTGTCCACAGATGAGCATCTGGAGACCACACCTCCTGGAGAGGTTAGGGTGGTGGGTAGAGACTCACAGATTCATTTGGCATACGTGTCCCCACCTGGTCCTGTGGTCAGGATCTATGACAATGAATAGAATAGTCATTCTTAAAGATCCTACTGCCACAGAAAATAACCAACCAATGTTATCAACTTGATTCCAATTCTGTCTTTGTGGGATGGAACAGACTTCACCACAGGATTTATGAGAGTATCACTTTTTATGAAAACAAAATATCTTATCTTTCTTCTGTAAAGTGAGTTATAGGTTGGAACTGCTAATCTTTTGTTAGCAGCCAAGTCCTCCAATCACTATACCACCAGAGATCTTTGGTCGTTTATACAACGACACTTAACTTATTACTAGGAGCTGTGGATGCCAGTGTCACTTTTAAAACACATATTCATTTTATGCTCTTGTACTGTCAACTGAAATTTTACTTGAACACTCCGTTTTCATGCTAGAGGAGAAGCACAGACTCTCCTGTATCTAGTACAGCGTGAGAGTAGACGAAACAAGGCCTTACAATGAAAACCAAACAACGCTCATTGAGTCTGTTCCAACACATAGGGACCCTATGGAGAAGAGTAAAACTGTAGGCCTCTTTAGAGGCAAGGATGGTGAAACTTTCAAATGCTCTAGGCATATTGTCAGGTAGGACCAGTCCTTGGCAAAAAGGTATCATGCTGGAAAAAGTGGGTCAGAGAAAAAAGAGAAAGACCACTACAACATGGTGTGATACAATGATTGTGATGAACTCCAGCATGTTGGAGTTTGTGAAGAAGGCACAGGATAGAGTAAGGTTCAGGTCCGTTGTGCACAGGCTCACTTTGAGTCCTAGCTGACTCAGTGACATCTGACATCTAACAGCAACCACAGTCTACGTAGAAGTTGACTGCTAAATCTTTCCAGGGAAGCAATTGAAGGGTTCAAAGTGAAACTTTTTTAATCAGCACTTGAGTTAACCAGCACTTCACACCCCTCAGCTACTCTCTATCCACAACACTCCACATCCTAAACTACACTCTATCCACAGCACACCACAATCATAAACTACCCTGTATCCACACCACTCTCTCCCTAAACTACTCCCATCCACAGGATGCCACACCCCTAAAGCTACCCTGCATCCTCAGCACACCACACCCTAAAATATCCCCATCCACACCAATGCTTACATTTCAGTAGCTATAACTCTGTAACAAGGACTTTTCTTATCATCCTCAACACTATCTTATCGAAGCTGCAAGCAGCAGCCTCATTATACTCGCACTTATTTCCTTAATTTCATGACAGATTCTCTCATAAAGCCTTTTTATCTATTAGGAAAATCAAACACACAAAAATTAATAGCAAACAAAGCTCTTTTCCACTAAACTCAATACCTAAATGTGTGTTTAAAGATCTTTGGTATCATTTTTCCAAGGTTGTTTTTCTACACACTTATTCCATTTTTTCAACAAGGATGTCTATTTTATTCTTGACAAACCATCATGCAAAATCAACTTGATGAAATGAAGTGTGAACACCCAGCGATCACATTCTGTTTTCACCTGATGCACGTAGAAGACCAAGTGATGTAGTTAGAGCGTAATTCCTGCAAGTTCCATAAATCATGAAGTTATGAAAACTGTGTGTAAAGATTTACAGAACAAGATGATTTGCTATTTTAAAAAGTAAATAAATGATTTATAGAGTCAATTGCAGAAAATTTTTTTAAAAGCCCACTTATTGAAATGCTTAGGTTTAGAAAAAAATGTAAAAGAGAAAATATATTTTGGCAGGAAGAAAATATGCAATCCTAACAGAATATTTTCAGTTACCATATGTTATAAGTAACAAATGTATTTATTAATCACCTAGTTCCTATAATGTATACTAAGTACTAAGGTACACCTGATTCAGGGCAAGATCTTTTCAGTCACTTCCTGTGTATCTTAGAGCTGAACAATAAAAAAGAATAATGGAAGAAAAAATGATGCCTTTAAACTGTGATGTTGGAGAAGAGGACTGAACAGTGCATGGACTGTTAAAAGAATAAGCAGATGTCTTGGAGAAGTGGCAGCCGGAATGCTCTTTGGAGGCAAAGATGATGAAGCCTTGTCTCATATGCTTTGGGCATGTTGTTATGAGAGGCTTATCCGTAGAAAGCAATGTCATTCTTGCAAAGGTGAAGGGTCAGAAAAGGGCGGAAGATCCTCAGTGCGATGGATCGATGCGGTGACTGCCACGATGGGCTCAAGTTCACCAGAGATGATGAGGATGGGCGTACAGGCTGGGACAGGGCGTAGGTCTGTTATTCACAGGGTTGCTATGTTGTTGTTACTGTTGTATACCATAGATTCTGAACAAATTCATAGCTGTTCTTTCGCTGAGTTTTCAGAGGAAGTTAATTTCACAGAAAGAGTGTCCATCATTCTCCCATGGAGTGACTGGTGGCTTCAAACCGCGTACCTTTGGGATTGCAGTGTAACTTCTTACCAGTAGGCTATCAGAGCTCCCTAGGCTTGCTATGGGTTGAACTCAATTCAGTGACCCTAACAACAACAATAACAATTGGTATAATCAGCTCCTAGGCTGGAGCAAACAATTTATATTGGAGAGGTCTGGTGGCTTAGTGGTGATAAATTGAGCTGCCAGTGCAAAGGTACAGGGTTCAAATCCACCAGCGTCTATATGGGAGAAAGATGAATAGTATCCTCCTCTGGGATCTACTGCCTCTGAAAACCCAACAGAGTGTCAGCTGTATGTCCATTCCAACTCGATGGTGCCCAGCATTAACTAACCCGAAGACCAATGCTTTGAAGCCACCCAGTGGCGGTGCAGAGAAGAGGTCTGGAGATGTACTTCCATTAAGATTATAGCCCAGACATGCTGCACGCAATTGTACTCTGTAGCATGTGAATTGACCCTCTGTTGGAAATCCATTGAAGACAATGAGATTGATTTTGGATTTACGTATTTGACACAGAGTACAAGGAAGAAAATAGTGCCATTACTTATTGTTAAACTACTGCTGAGAATCAGATGAGGCCTTGGAGTTAGATATTACAAAGGTGAATTACATATGAACCTTTATATTGAGGTTTGTATAAAATCATAAGGAAAATCAATATCCGATGTCCCTGTCCCCCTTCGTCTCATGGCTGTCGAGTTGGATTGACACATAGCTGACCTTCCACGGGGCTTCTCAGGCTGTAAATCTCTCAGGAGATTGGCCAGCTTCTTCTGTGTCATTAGTGGATTGAAAGCGTGAGAGAGTCGCAGTCTTTAGTCAACAGCATAACTCCCTACAGATTAGGTCATCAGAACCCCCCTACATAAGTCATTCTCAGTCTTAAATAATTTCCATCACGTCAGAAGCAATTCATAATTAATGTTCTAGTGGATTATTTGCAAGGTTGTAAATGACAGGGGAGAAGATTGTCCATGGTTCTCCTGCAGAGGTGCTGGTGGATATGAATCCCCAGAACTGTCACCTTTAGGTTAACCATGCAACTCCAGACAGACTCTGCCACTAGAACTTACAGAAATTCTGCAAAATGCTGTGGACACAAGACTGGGGGGTGGGTAACACCGCCTGTCATAGGTGAGTAGAATGTGTTATCCATGAAAGCAACAATAGAGTTAACTCTCTCCAGCAGCTAGAAGAATGAAAGTGTTCCTAAGGAGAAAAAAGTAAGAGTTTACGAAAGTATTTCCATGGAGAAAACACAAACATTGATACAGAAATGCATAATGAGTTCTAGAAAGATCACGGGATCTAAAGATTTTGTTGGGTTTGTTTGTTTTGTTTTGTTTTCATTCTCCTCAACACAAAGGAGATCTGACGGCCCAATTAACTTGAAGGTACCAAACAAAGAATTGTTCTTCAATTATATAAATGTTGGTGGTTCAAGTCCATTAGCCTCTTCTGTGGGGGAAAGATGGCTAATCGCCTCCCATGCAATTTGTTGTTGTTATGTGCCACACAGTCGAGTACTACTTATAGTGACTTTATGAGCAATAAATCTGAGCCCTGTTCTGTCCTGTGCCATCTTCACACTTCCTGACTCACAAGAATTCATTGTGGCAGTCTCTTTGTCAATCCACCTGGTCAAGGGTCTTCCTCTCCTTCTCTGACCCTCCACCCTTCCAAGCATCATGTCCTTCTCCAAGGAATAGTTCCTCCTAATAACATGCCCAAAGCATGTAGCCTCATCATTCCTGCCTCCAAAGAGCACTCCGACTGCACCCTCTCCAACACATAATTGTTTGTTATTTTGGTCATCCATGGACTGTTCAGTGCTCTTCTCAACACGATACTCAAAGGCATGAAATAAACCATGCAATTTACAGCCTCTAAATACCATGAACTGCTAAGTTAACAAACTCTTTCATCCTTGAGAGGATGAAACCAGGCTTCTTCTTGGACACAAGGATTCTGAAGCATCATCTGACCTAGTTTGGACATGTTGTAAGGAGAGATCAGTCTTTGGAGAGGGATGTCTTGCTTTGGAAGATGGAAGGACAGCACAAGAGAGGAAGACACTTGATGAGATGGATTGATTCAGTGACCAAGGTAATAGGGGTAGGTGTGTTAGGAACATTGAGATTGGCAATTGATAGAGCAGAGTTTACGACTATTGTACATAGATCACTATGAATCACAGGTGACTCAACGGCACGTAACAATAATAAAAACCATCTGGAGTGTTAGCTATGATCACTTCCAGCTCCAGGACAATGACACAAGCGACCACCTAAGTGAACCTTTAAATATATTTTCCCTTTAGCTACCATGGGTGTTTGCATAAGTTAAGTATTGAGGATAAAGAATTCATTGAGTAGGCTTAAATTTTGGAAACCAAATTTTAGCTCCACTGGGGGCAATGTTACTTCTTTTGAGAACAGATTATTGATTCTTATAAGATTTTAAACACTTAGGATTTGTGTGAAACTTACACACAGACCAAGAAGCAGTTGTACACTTACGGTTTAAAATCAGGAAAGGTGTGCATCAGGGTTGTAGCCTTTCTCCATATCCATTCAATCTGTAGATTGAACAAATAATTGGATGAACCACATGAAGAATAATGTGACATCAGGATAGAAGTAAGATGTATCAGCAACCTGTAGATGAGACCATTGCTTGTACAAAGTGAAGAAGATTGAAGCACTTGTTGCAGAATATTAAAGACCTTTAATATGTTGTCTTCAAAGTAGATTACACCTCAAAATTTAAAAAAAAAATTATACTCCTTGTGGCCTTACCAATAGTCAATGCCATGAGAGATGTTGACATGGTTGTGGTTGTCAACAATTTCATTTTACTTGGATCTACAATAAACACCCATGGTAGCAGCAGTCACAAAATCAAAAGATGTGTCACACTGGGAAAGTTTGCTGTCAAGAATCTCTTCAAAGTTTAAAAGATCTGATGTCAGTATAAAGACAAAGTGTGCCAATGGTATACTATGCAAAGTGCAGAAGCAATAACTTTGTAAATTATGACCTAACTTGGGAGAAACTGGAGAGAATTATGCTGAGTGAACTAACTCAGTACCACAAGGACAAATATTGTATAAAACCATTATTGTAGAATGAATCTGAGGATCCAGGAGGGGTGGGAGAGGTTGGAAACAGAGGAATGTGGATGTGCAGGGGGTTGTACAATTTGATGGGTGGGAGGGGGTGAGAGAAATTGGAAGAATTTGTTCAAATTTATATTCAAATTTTGTAAATAGTAGGGGGAAAAAAGCCCAAGTGTGTCTAATCCAAGCCATGATGTTTTCGGTTGCCCCTATGCATCTTAAAGTTGGACAATCCAAAAGAAGACATAAGAAGAATAAAGACCTTTAAACTGTGCTCACAATTGATATATATCCCTCATGAACTCTTTTTAATTGTTGATGAAAAATAGTAAATATACCATGAATGTGAACAGAACAAGCAAATCTATCTTGGATGACGTGTCCTCAAGGTGTTTCTTAGAGACCAGGACTAGGCAGCTTGGTCTCACATACTTTAATAGGACAGTTCAGCCCTTGGAAAAAAGATCTTACAGAGACAGGGGGTGGATCAGGATAAAAGAAGATGACCCTAAAGTATCTTAATTGACAGAGACTGTCCCATGAGACCACCAGGATAACACAAGACAGAGCAAACTTTAGCTCTGTTTTTTAAGGGTCACTAGAGTCACAGTTGAATTGAGGGAACATAACCACAGTTTTCTTTTTTTTGTTTTACCCTCAAGTGATTGTTTAAATTGACTTGCATACAAAATTTGTACACACTGTGTATCATTGATGTGCATTGTGTTTCACACAGTCCCTCATTCACATTGCATTTCAAACGATCAGTCATATAGAGTGAGTTTAAGAAAATTAATCAGCATTAGTCTGTGCATACTACTACCTCATCGTTTCAGGTCCCCATTGGATTTTCCCTAACTTCTTGACACACATCCATACACCACCCAATAGTTATATTCCCCCTCATCATATTCGGCCCTTTCCCCTTTCCCTTTTGAATTTTTATGTAAATCTTACTAGTTCTCCTTCTACATTTGCACTAATGGTCTTATGCAGTATTTTTTGAGACTCAGTTCATTCAGCAGAATGCTCTCTAGACTCTCTCATATTATGTAGTTTAAAAAAAACAACAGGTTCTTTAAGAAAGAAAGGATTCTGAAAATTTAGGAGTGTCCATATATTTTAGGAAGTGATTATGTTATTCAGATGTTGTACATATCTCTTTCACAAGAGATAATAAGCATTGTTCAGACTTCTCAACACAATATTTATTTTCTCACTTTGGTAAAGCATTACGGATTTCTAAGGACTTTGCTAGACTTTGTGAATTCCTGACATGAATGACTAACTCATTTTACTTTCTGGGGCTTATTTTGAATAGCAGTGTACTAAAGGTAATGACCTATATTGCATCACTTTTTCTTTTACTAGGTATTTGCTGTTTTTTTTTAAAAATTATAATTTCTTAAAATAAAAAATACTATCTAGATCCACCTGCTGTGAAATCATACCTGGGGCTAGTTTGAATCCAATTCTGGAGGGCAGGTCTATACAAGTAATTACTGCTCCTGAGATCTGTTTTACTGTGTAATTAACACAGACCATCTCAGGAAGCAAATCTCTCTACGTATGTTGTTCTCCCTAGGAATTTTTAGTCTAAAAAAAGTAATGGAATTTGAGTTAGGAATGTGAGAGAGAAATCTGGATTTTTTTTTAATTATCACATCTTATTACATTCGAATGTTGTTGTTCCATGCCATCAAGTCGCGTATGACTCATAGTGACCCTATGAACAACAGATCTGAAGCTTGTCCTAACCTGTGCTCTCTTTCCCAGTCCTGACACACTAGAGCCCATTTTAACAGTCTTCATGTCAATCCACCTGGTCGAGGGTCTTCCTCTCCTTTGCCAACCCTCCACCCTTCTAGGCATCATATCCTTCTCCAAGGAATAGTGCCTCCTAGCAACATGCTCGGAGTATGTGAGGCAGCATCTCATCATCTTTACCTCCACAGAGCACTCTGGCTGTACCCTCTCCAAGACATATTTGCTTGTTCTTTTGGCTGTCCATGGGATGTTCAGTGCTCTTCTCCAACACCATAGCTTAAAGGCATAATTCTTATTCTGTCATTCTTATTTATGTCTAACTCTCAGGTACATAATGAGTGATCAGAAGGATCATGGGCTCAATCAGACTCACCTTAGTCCTCAAACTGATAACATTACTCTTCAATAATTTGGAGAGGTCCCTAACTGCAGACTTTCCCAGTGCAATGTGTCTCCTTATTTTCTGAGTGCTAAAACCAACAGGGTTATTCGTGGATCCAAGTAAGATGAAGCTGTTGACAGTTTCAATCTCTAATTTGTAATTAAGATGTAATGTTTTCATTACATTCTGCTAGTGGGGAGAAATTAGTTCCAAAAGAAAATAAATGAGAGTGGTAATGAAAGTTAAAAAGAATACCAATAGTAGTTAAAATTACCCAGATTCAATAGCTGTATGTGTCTGAGTGTGTGTAAATATACAGGTATGTGTGTAAGATAAAGGAAAAGAGAAAGAAGACAACTGACAGAATGTGTCTATTGATTAAAAATCACATTATTGAACATATATGTATTGTTTTATGATAAATTACAAAACTTCATATAGCAAAAGAAAAGTTAACATCCAGACTTTATTTCAAGTATTTTATTTCATTATTTTTACTGTCTGATTTATTTCTTATATAATTTTACAAGAATATTTAGTGTTCATAACAAATTGTTACTGAAACCTGTCAGTTTGATTTAAATTGGAGTTAATGGAAGTTCTCTGTCTGTTACATAAGGTAGACATTGTTAGTGCAGGGGTTTTGGACCAAGTAATTTCGTCCATTCTTATTTTACATGGTGGTCATTTTTCAAACATTGTCTCATATTTAAGAGATTGAAACTATTTTTAAAAATTGTCTATTTAAAACTCCAAATCAAAACTCCTCACCATTGGCAAATTCACTGTGCACCACTTGATTTTCACGAGAGACCCACATTAATACCTGGATTTTGCTAACCAAAAAAAAATCCAAAGAGAATTTTCACATTTACCACAAAATGGTAGAAAGTGTAAATTTTGTGTTTGTTTTGCAGCAAGCTATTAAAGAGGTCACAGAGAAGAGCACAGAGAGGAGCCTTGCCAAGAGTTCCTTCCCGGGGAACTACACTCAGCATGTGAGTCAAGCACCTTGGCTTTGAACTCTGTCTCAAAACACATTCAGAAGTGTTAGTGTTAGATATTATTATGTTATAGGGATCATTTGGTGGGTTACTTTGGGGTCTATGTTATTATAAAGCTTCCAGCGGGAATCAACTCATCACAGTTAATTTCCAAAGAGAATTAACCAGGAAGATAATCATAAAAGTGGACAATGCTCATATTTATCTCTCAGAGCAGCTGGTGGATTTGAACTGCTTGCGTTTGCAATGGCAGTGCAACTCCTTACCAGTAAACCATTGGAGCTCACTGCTGGAAAAGAACACTCAACATCCCAGGGATGGCCAAGAGAACAAACAGACATGTCTTGGAGAGGGTGCAGCCAGCCAGACTGCTCTTTGGAGGCAAGAATTATGAGGTTTTGCCTCACATACTTTGGACATATTTCTATGAAGTGCTATTCTTTGGAGAGAGACATGATGCTGGGAAGGGTGGAAGGTTGGCAAAGGAGAGGAAGACCCTCAAGTAGGTGGATGATTGTCATGGCGACAGTGGCCATGGGCTCTTGCGTGTCAGGAAGTATGAGGATGGCACAGGATAGGACAGGATTCAGATATTTTATTCATAGAGTCATTATGAGTCATACTTGACTTGATGGTACTTAATAACAACAACATACATATCTTCCCATTTGACTTAATGATAATTTCTTCTTCATTTTTACTGAGTATCTAATTAGAAAACTTTTCATAAGAAGGTTCTACTTTGAAAGAGCTGGGAGAATCTACAGTGGTATACTTATTAGAATAAAGGTACATATCATCAACAGTTATTAGTTAAATACAAGATAGACAGGAGCATTTTTACTGTGTCCCAGTTCTACTAAACCTTTTCTTATTTTTTTTTTAAATTCCTTTTCCTTTAGTTTTTTCTAATATTTTAATTGAACTATGTTCATCTTTCTTTGTATTCATGTGTTCTAGTCTACAGTATTCTTTCATAATTTTACCCTGCCAGTTTTTGTTTTTCTTCCCTGTTATAGGTATTCTCCATGCTAAAAAAATGTTTTCCTTCCACTGTTAATGAAACACTCTCCTCTCTTGTCACAGTATTCTTCAACCTTTTCTCTAGTAAAATTTGGAAGCCTCAAGATAGGAGCACCACATGTGGGAACTTGACTTTTGCATTTAGTAAACTCCTTGGTCCATGAATATTGATAAATGCTGTCTAACATTCATTCTTCCTTGACAATGCATTCCTTAATTTTGCAATAGGGGATTTATTTCATGACAGTGCTTGTGCATGGAACATTAGATAGTAAAAGAAATTAGACCTGTTCTTTCTGGTAGGGAATTTATTAGCCCATCGTGTTGTTAGTAGCACATCGCCACCCTGTCTCATAGTTCTATTGTTTCAATACACACTCCCTGCAAAATTTAGTTAGGATATTTTTTTCTGCCTCCATAGTTTGATTGTCCAGGCATTCTCTGAAAGTTAATTCAGAAAACAGCTTAGGGTTCTGGCTTCAGATTGTGTCCTTCAACAAAAACATGAAAGTGAATACTAGCAACTTCTCTCTGTGTGTCTGCATCCTGCATCCGTACTTGCTAAGCATAATCATCAATCCAGGGTCTCTATTCTGTGAACAGCAGTTTTAACAAGGCTTGCTATGGTTTGGGGTTTATGTGCTAACTAAGATTTTTACCAGCAAAATTTCTCAAGTCAAGACATTATTAAAAAAATAAAGAAAAAAAAAAGGCAAACCATATTAGGTAGGTAGCAGCAAAGTTACAGTAAAGCCTTGACTGGAAACTATGCATTAATATAAAAGTCAGAACCAAGCTACAGAACATCAACTTTTAAGCTGTCATATTTGCCTAAATACCTGAAAGAAGATACGTGGGACTAGGTCGGACAGCAATCTTCACCCTTGACCATTCAGTCTTTTATGAAAACAAACAAAAGTTAAAATAAACAACAACAACACCACAAGATAGCACAGTGAAAGTTAGGATATAAACAAGCCATCACATGACGGAAGCAATATGAAACAGCATGATTAATAAACAAAGCAGCTGTGGACATGCTGACTTATTTACAGGCTGTATATATGACATCAAGAGAAGATGACCATTTTTATATTAAATATCCCAGAGAAGATTTATCATCAACTCCATCCCACTATCTAGAGCTGTCTTATAACACCACTGGCACTCAAACTCACTGTCTTGGTATATACCCACCCTCCATTGGGTTTCCAAAGTGGTAAATTTTAACAGGGAGAGACTGCAATCTTTATTCTGTGGAGCTTCTGGAGCATTTGAATCTCTGGAGATGTGCTATCTTATACTTAGGAGGATAAATCGTTCTACACTACAGCACCAGGGCACCTTGAAGGCTAGAACTTGGCCTGTGTAATTAGGAGAAAATGACCAGTGATATGTGCTCCTACTTAAACTTGTCCTAGACCTTGAAATATACCAAGCATTGTATCTATGAAACAGACACAATGGTGGATGTAACATTTCTTATCAACATGCTCATGCTATTTGCCAAATGTATCCAGCCTGCACCGCAACCCTGAGAGCACATGGTTTGATTCTGCCTGTTGCTATGTGAGAGAAGGATGAACCATCTCCCGTGTGATTACTGCCTCTGAAAACTCACTGGAGGGTCAACTATGGGTAGGTTCCAACTCAATGGCACACAGCAACAGCAGCACAACTTCCAACAGGTTACCTTTCCAGTAGGTTGTGTAGTTCAAGCAAGCCATCACTGATTCTGGTCCAAGCAATGACAATTTCTAGAGTTCTGTGGTAGCTCCACAATGGTTTAAGGATGACAAGAGAATCCATGCCTTTGAGTTGTGGTGTTGAAGACGAGTTTTGAACATAAAATGGGCTACCAAAGTACAAATAAAAATCTTATAGACAGCGCAACCAACTCTAACATATTTTGGCAATGTTGTTAGGAGGGGTCGGTCCTTGGAGAAGGATATCGTGGTTGGAAGGGTAGAAGGGCAGTGCAAGAGAGGAGGACCCTCAAAGAGATGAATTGGCAGTCAGTGATGGTGGCAATGGTCCAGGTGTATTAGAGATGGTGAGGTTGGCTCAGGAAAGGACAAGGTTCAAGGCCATTGTCCATAGGGTTGTAACTCAGTGGCACATGACAATAATAACAACTCTAGGAAAAAAGTAAAAGACAACAAAGACTCTGCAACTCTCAGAACTAGAGGAAGAAAGTATTATGAGGGCTCCCTTTCAACTAAGGAAGCACCCTCGTGAAGCAATTGGCAACTCTGCTAAATGAGAGATTGAACACAGAGATAACCAGAGGAGTCTCAGAAGAATGACCCCTGGCGGTACTCCCAAATCAACTGTGGCAAATCCTAGGGAAGCAATTCTACTCTGACACAAGGAGCATCACTATGAGGTGGAGCCGATTAAAGGTGAACCAGTACCTTCAAACAGAGTGATATCTTCTGCTATCTCAGTATCAAGATGGAATCCAGTTCCTAATCAGGAGGGTAAATTAAGCAGATAATGCATTATCTAGATAGGAACATTGAGAAGTAGATAAAAAATATTAAACCTATTTTAACAAAAATAACAAAATGAGAGACAAATCCAGAATACAGGGAGAAAGTAAAAATAAGCAAAACAATACGCACATATTAAACTCTCAATCACAGAAGTGATTATAATTTTCCTACTGTTTGGAGTAGGTAGCTCTGGTGGTTCAGTGGGAAGGATTTGCTCCCAAAACCACCACCTGCTCTGCAGGAGAAAGGCAATCTCGTGAACAATTGACTGGCTCTGAAAATCTGTGGAGGGTCAGCTGGGAGTCATATCTTACTAGTGGTAATCAACAACAAAAGCTAATGTTCTTAGAATATCAGATGTAAATATTCTAAACTAAATCCACCATATTTAAAGTATAAAAAGCCAAGAAAATCAAAGCAAAGATTTTCTTGAGTTAGTATTTAAAGAATTTATTTTCTTTTCATGTAATAGAACACAGTATTTTCTTTTTTCTTCTTTCTTTTTTTATTATTAATTTTAATAAAAATTTACAGAGATTTTTGGATTCCCACTCATTCATTGTTGCACTTTTCTTGCTGCTGCTTCCCTCCCCAGTTCACTCTTCTCTTTGAAAAGTAAAAGAAAAATTCTCTCATTGTTCTACAACCCCTATCCTCGGGTCCACTCCGCTATACAGCCTTCGTTCTGGACTCCTGTCATGACAATAATATCTAATCATATATCCCTTTTACATAGTTCTCTCTCTCATCTGTTTCAATGCAGTTTCAATACATTATTTATCCCATCTTTCTCAGAATTTCTTTTCTTCTAAAGGAACATTTATCTCTGAGGCTGTGAAGGGAATTGTGATTCTAACCTGCAGGCTGTCACCTCTGGAGGTTCGAATCTGCCCACACCTTCTACAAAGGCGTAAGATAGGAAGTCTCTCTCCATCAAGACTGACAGTCTCAGAAAGTCAGTACAAAGTCACTAAGCATTGGGCCAACTCAGTGACAGTGGGTTGGGTTGATCCTTTCTTAGGGAAGCTACTACTTAGTTTCTCAACCCCTCTGTCCAGTATATTCCTTCCTATGAGAAGTATATTTAAATAGTTCTCTTGGTGAATAGCATAAATCACGGCTCCAACGGAAACTGCTAATTGGAGGAATGGCACTTTTTGTCACGATTGTTTATGCCTGACCAAACCCAAAGAGCAAATTCACCTTCTCTGAGTCAGTTCTGACTACTGAATAGGGCGGTTGAGGCTGTAAATCTTTACAGAGTGTCCCATCTATCTCCCATGAAGCGCCTGGTGGATTCACACTGCTGACCTTTGGTTTAACAGCATAACGCTTAAACTGCCATGGTGCCCGTGATCCATCTGGTCCTGACAGTCTATCTAAATTCCCTCATTCTCCTGCTCCCATTCATCTAGTCACTGTGATTCATCCAGATTCGATTATGCCATCTGTTACCTCCTTGACTGCTTTCTACATCAACATCCAGCTATTGCCTGTCACCATATTTCCTGGGTGTCATAATTCACCTGTCAAGCATTGCTTATTGCTGCTTCCACCTCCAAGTGTGGTTCAGGAAGCCAGTTTCAAAGACTTGATTCCAAGAAGAACACTGCTTCATTCACCTGGTGTTGTTTGATTTTAAATTGTTTCTCTCCATTTTGTCCTTTCTACATCAATATTTTACATTAATAGTCTCCATTAAGATTAATTTTTTAAGTAATCTTTTTCTCTTTATTTGCATGTCATATGACTAAAGTTTTATTGTTGTTTTGGGGTATTGTCACATGGATTTGGAGTCATAGAGACCTACTAAGACAGAGCAACCTTTACCAGAACCTAGGCTGCAGCTTTTACCAAGCCTGTTTTCTCATAGAACAGCTAATAAATTCAGTTTGTTCACATTTCTGTTACCAGCCAAGCACTAAACTCTTAGCACTAAGACTCCTTAAGGTTTTATTCTGAGCTTAAAAACAAACAAAATTAAAATTTTGTGATAACAATAAATATATTTTCTACTTAAGAAACCATCTTCTCAGGAATACAGATGCTTGATTTGTTTTGGAGTATTATACTACCACATACAAATATATAATCACATGAACTAGAAACCATATGAAATCATGTCATTTCTACTGACTTGAAGATCCTATCTCTTTCTAACCTGTGGAAGAAGCACATTAATAAGACTAAATTTAAAAATTTAAACTGCATATGACAAAGCAGAGTTTTCATTCTGATGCAATATCTCTCTTCTTGCTTCTGCTCAACCTGTCGAAGAATAAAGGAACAGACGCCGGGAGCACAATTCACAGAAACTTTGCTGCCAGTGTGGTCAACATTACAAAGAGGCTGGTTTGTTTATGTTTTGAATGCTATTTATTGAAGAATTTGAGCATTGAAATAGCAAACAGTGGGACAGGATGAAAAACAGCTGCGAGTCTGCTAACAAGAAGCCAGAATGATGAAGCCCTCCAAAGAAAGCAGAATAATGACTGCAGTCAGTCTTCCAAATGAAGGAGGAATGATGGCCAAGGTTTTAAGAACCCTCGGGATGTGGGAGTTAGGATCTAGGGAAGAACAGAGGAGACTAAACAACACAGCAAGTAATGACCCAAGGATGTTCTCCGTGTACTGTCAGCTTTCCCAGGCTAAGAATTTGGTGCAAAGTTCAATTTTCTTGTAGTAACAAATTATATTATCTTTAGTGTCTATAAATTTCACAAGCATATATGAAGGCATGCAAACATTGTGGTGTTTACAAGTCACTTGAACGTTAAATGTATTCAATAAAGTGCATAAGCAAAACAAACAAACACAAAAAACGAGACTGTATGGCATCCATTAAAAAGGAAGAAGATAACTTCTAAAATTATCTGATAAGAAGCTACCCTGCAATCCCCAAAGTACGAGGTTTGAATCTCCAAGCTGTTCTGCACGTGAAGAGTGGGCCATGTCCCCTGTGCCTTTCACTGCCTCTGAAAACTCGCCGCAAGGTCAGCTGGGACTCAATTGTGACTCCTCTGAATCTAACAACACCTGCATTGCTAGTCTTGGCATTTTCAAAGTCTGCATGCACAATTTTACGAAATGATGTGTTCCCGTTGAATACAAATGTTTACATGAAATAGATTGGATTGATTTCACTCAAAAGTGTAAGAAGAATTCTTTTCCAAAGTGAAGGATATATTTTTTAAAAAAATATAAATATGCACACTGTAATGAAAAGAATTTTTGAAGTTACTTTTTGCATGATTAACTTGGGGAGAAGTAGAAATGATGAGGGTGACGCAGGATCAGGCAGGATTCAGATCTGCTGTTCAGAGGTTTGCTGTAAGTCATATTCTGCTCAGTGACCTAATGACACTGTGACAGATGGAGCATAACGTTCAGAAAACACAAATTGGTTTAGAAGAAAAGAGATTCCAAGAAAAACGTGATTTTGCTAAACAAAAAGATTCATGATGCAGAAAATGTGGATAATGGTAGTCCTATTCTATTCAAACACTATGAGGACAATCTACATTGTTCATCTCACACCCCCATTAGCAAAATTCCAGCCAGAAGCTGACACTGTAGTCTCTGTGCTTGACACTAGGCACTTCCTCACCGAATGGTGAGAGAAGAGACATACTGGAGAGCCAGGGAATTCCAATCAATAGGAATGATTTCTCCTTCTCTACCCTGTGATATTAACCAAGGGAGAACTTGAGTTGCTGTCACCATCTAGTAGCAGTGATGTAATATGTGATGTCATAAGGTATGATGTCATAAAGAATGATGAGGAAGTGAAAGTTAATCCCCTTCTAGGAGTCCCTGTGACATAGTGAATCATTTATTTGGCTGCTAACTTAAAGTTCAGAGCTATTCTGAAGGACAAAGATGGATATAAAGATTAAAAGCCTCTCAAAAATATAAGATGGATCTTGGCTGAAAGCAGAGCATAGAGGAATGTCTGTGTTTCATTGATTATGCAAAGGCATTTGACTGCACGAATCACGACATATTGTTACATACGTTTAAATTAATCCTGACTCATACTGATCCTAGCTATGTGGTTGTTGCTGGGTAGAACTGAGTCAGAACTGACCTATAGTTGATTCTCCAGTGGGTTTTCAGAGGCAGTTAGCTGCGTGAGAGGAGATTGACCGTGTTACCCCCATGGAGCAGCTGGTAGGTTTGAACTGTACACCTTTGAGACTGCAGCATAGCTTCATACCCCTAGGCCACCACAGCTCCCTGACAGATCTACACTTTGCCCAATCCTGCACCATCCCCATGATCTTCTTTGTGTTTTAATTTCATTTTTACAGTCCCTGTGACAGTCATTGCCCATCCCTGACAGCATACTCATATTCTGTGAAAGAATCCGACTAGCCTTGCCTCAAAGGACAGCCTTGGTTGCACTTACTCCAAGGGGAATCTGTTTGTCCTTCTGGCAGTTCATGGTCTGTTTAATATTCTTTGCCAACATCAGAATTCAAAAGCTTCAATTCTTCTTTGGTTTTCTTTTCTTTATTCATGATTGAATATTCATAAGCAAATGAAGCAATTAAAAATACAATTACGTTAGGCATGCCTTAGTCTTTAAATCAACATTCTTGCCCTTTGGCCTTTAAAGAGTTCTTGTTAGCATACTCACTCAGTGCAAGGGGCTTTTTGTTTTCTTGACCGCTGCTTCTATGGATTGCTGGTATAAGCAAAATTAAATTCAGTTGTAAGGCATTTTGTTTTCTTGATCATAAGGTAATATCTATATTAAAGTATGTGTCAATGTAATGGGGACACATGACGAGGTATAATGGGGACTTCCTCTTAGAGATGAGGTGATGTAAGTTATAGATCAATAATTATATGAAATGTATAGAAATGAATGTATAAAACAAAATGCACATGTATGATATATACAAGTGATTGTATAAAAGTTAATTATTGTGTTAAAAATGTATATTAAAAACAAACCCACGCAGCACAATGATGGATGTAGAAGAGATTGAGGTTAACAGTTAAAATTTGCTCGGCTCCACGATCAACATTCTTGGGACCAGCAGTCAGGAAATCGGAAGACAAATTGTATTAGGTAAATCTGCTGTCACGGACCTTTTTCAGAGTACCTAGACAAAACTATGTCAGTCTAGAACTAAGATGTACCTGGTCCCGTCCATGATCTTTGCAATTATTTGCTATGCATCAGAGAGCTGGACAATGACTAAGGTTGACAGAAAAATTGATAACCTTTGAGTTGTGGTGCTGCAGAAAAATCTTGAACATGCCATGGAACACCAAGAAAACAAATAGGTCTGTCTTGGAGAGAATAAAACCAAATTTCTCCTTGGACGATAGGATATTGAAGCTTCTTCTCACCAGGAGGGACCAGTCCTTGGAGAAGGATAGTATGGCCAAAAGGGTGGAAGGACAGTACAGGAGAGGAAGACCCCAGATGAGTTGCATTGATAAAGTAACTAGGGTAATAAGGGTAGGGAGTTGGAGTCAGTGAGACTGGCTCAGGACAGGACAGTCTTCCGAACGGTTGTTCATTGTGTTGCTGTGAGTTGCAGACAGCTCAACGGCACATAACAACAACAATATAAATGCATTATAGTATGAAAACCAATTTTAAAAAGGCTAAACTTACCATGACAAGATAAAAGTAAACAACCTAAATGAAAAATGGGCACAGGATATGAATAGACACCTCACCAAAGAAGACATTCAGATGGCGAACAAACACATGAAGGAAGGTTCAAAATCCCTAGCTCTAAGAGTGATGCAAGCCAAAACAACTATGAGATATCATCTCACCCCAGTAAGAATACCAAAATTTAACAGAACAGCAAACAACAAATGCTGGCAAGGTTGTGGAGAAACTGGAACCCTTATTCACTGTTGGTGGGAGTGTAAAATGGTGCAACCACTATGGAAGGCTGTATGGCACTTTCACAAAAAGTTGCAAATAGAAATACCATTTGACCCAGTAATTCCACTACTGGGAACATACCCAAAAGAAATGAAAACTGCCACCCAAGCAGAAATATGCTCACCTATGTTACTGCGGCTTTTTTTATGAGAGCAAAGACTTGGAAACAACCCCATTGCCCACCAACAAACAAATGAATGGAGAAGCTGTGATGTAGTCGCACAATGGAATACTATACTGAGTTGAAAACCAAGGAACTTATGAAATATTATACAAAATGGGTGACCCTGGAGGACATTATGTTGAGTGAAATATCTCAATCACCAAAGGACAAATACTGCATAATGCCACCATTGTAAAGTGGGACTGACATCGGAATTGAGGAGAAACCAAGAGGGAATAAATAATGTATACTGCATTGAAACAGATGACGGAGAGTACTGTTTAGGAGGAATATATGATTAAGTATTACTCTCATGACAAGAGTCCAGAATAAAACCTACATAGTGGAGTGGAGTAGAGGGGAGGGTATCGCATAACAATTAAAGAATCTATCTATCTATCTATCTATCTATCTATCTATCTATCTATCTATTTTTACTTGTCAAAGAGAAAAGTGAACTGAGGGGGTGGACATGGAGGAAAATGTGAAACAATGAATAAATGGAAATTTTTAAAAAATAAATAAAAAAGACTGATCTTTCCCAAAATGTGGTAAAATCCAGAAATTTCCAGATTCGTGAAGCTATCTGAATACAAAATAAGAAAAATCCTAAGTAATTAATATTTTCTTCTTTATTTCAGCACATTCTTTCTTTTAATTTACTGCAAAGTATTTTAAAATTTCTCCTGAGATTTCTTTGATCTCTTCATTATTTAGTAATATGTTGCTTAATCTCTACTTACTTGGATATTTTCCATCAGCATTTCTGTTACTGATGCCTAGTTCATTCTACATTGACTGACACTAATGCAAAATTTCTGTTCTTTCAATTCATTGAATTTTCATACATTAGAATACAGTGAATATATAGATGAATTTAAGGGGAGGAAGTACCCTGATGCTGTTGAATGTGGCAGTTTAGTCTTTAAAAGTAAAGTAAATGAAGTTGATAGGTAATACTCTTTAGTTTACCTCTATCTTTTGCACATCCTTTCTTTTTGACCCTTTACTGACAGATTCTAACATGTTTACTAAATTGGTTTTCAGTCCAGTAATCTCATGCTTCATCTATCTTGATGCAATATTGTTAGATGCATATGTGTTTGAAAGATACATCTTATTGAAAGATTATCTTCTTTTTAATTATGCTATTTTTTTTTTTTACTCCCAGGCAATCTTCTGTTTTCCAAACTCTACCATTTCTGAAATTAACATACTTCTGTTAGCTCTTTTTAGTGTTATCATGATTTAACTTTCTTTATTCCTTTCCATTCTGAAAATATCTGACTTTTATTTGTATTTTTATTTAAAGTCATTATTATGCAGACTTTGATTAATATCTATTTAGATATATATTTTTATCTAGAGCATTCTATAGTTTGCTTTTCTTTCTTCTCACAGCTATACTTTTAATTGAAAATGTAGCATAATTCCATTTTATTTCACATCTAAGCACACCAAACCTCCTTTTTAGTAGTTGCTCCATGTTTCTGATAAATATCTTCAACTAATTGAAGTACAAATTAAAATTGATCTGTATTACTGTGTATTGTGCAAGTTCATATATGTGTGAAAATGTTCAATTTTTTTTTTTAATTCCATCATCCATTTTACTTATAAATAAGAAAACTGGTGGGCAACCACCTAGCCAACTGACTGGAAGAGATCTATATTTGTTCCCATTCCAAGAAAGGTGTGGGAATTACCAAACAATATCATGGATATTTTATATAAACAAGAGTATGCTGAAGATTATCCAAAAATGACAGGAACAGAGAACTGCCAGAAGTGCAGGCTGTGTTTAGAAGAGGCCGTGGTACTAGGAATATTGTAGTTAATGTCAGATGGATCTGGTCTGAAAGCATGGAGTAGCAGAGTAATGTCTGTGTTTCATTGGCTATACAAAGATAGTTGACTGTGTGGATCACAACAAACTGTGGCTGACTCTGAAAAAAAATTGAAAAAAAATGGGGATCCCAGAACACTTGATTGTGCTTATGCAAAACCTATATTTGGACCTGGAGACAGTTGTCAGAACAGAGCAAGGAAACTGTATGTTTCAGTATTGGGAAGGGACTATGTCAGGGATGTGTCCTATCTCCATACCTTTCCAGTCTATATGCAGAACATATTTTCCAGGAGGCTTAGCTCTACAAGGAGAAATGTGGCATCATGATTGGAGGAAGACTCATCAACAATCTGTGTTATGCATATGACACAACCCTGCTGGCTAAAACTGAGGAGGATCTGAAGTGCTTGATTCAGAAGATCAAAGACTGCAGCCTTCAACATGTACTGAAACTCAGTATCAAGAGAACAAAGTTTCTCATCCCTGGGCCAATTGGCAGCATCATGATACATGGTGAAGAGATTGATATTGTTAACAGCTTTAGTTAGTTTGGCTTCACAATCAACACTCTTGGCACCAGCAGCCAGGAAATTAAAAGACTTATGGCAGTGGGAAAGTCTTCTGTCAGAGACCTCTCCAAAGTACTAAATATGTCAATGATGTACAATGATGAGTGCAATGATGTAGTCTAGAGATTAAGGTGCACCATGGTCTTTGCAATTACCTGCTACGCGTCAGAGAGGTGGAAAGTGACTAGGGATGATAGAAGGAGAATTGGTGCCTTTGAGATGTGGTATTGGAGAAGAGTATTAAATATACCATGGTCGACTATGAGAACGAACAAGTTAGTCTTGGAGAGTGTTGAACCAGGCTGATCCTTGGAGGCAAGGATTCTGAAGCTCCATCTGACATACTTCAGACATGATGCAAGGTGGTATCAGTACTTGGAAAGGGACGTCATACTTGGGAGGGTGGAGGTACAGCACAGGAGAAGAAGACTCTCGATTAGATAGATTGATTCAGTGACTAGGGTAAATGGGGGTAGGTGCATCAGAGACAGTAAGATTCACAGAAGCTAGAGAACAGGGTTTAGGGCTGTTGTACATAGACTGTGAGTCACAGGCTATTCGATGACACATAACAACATATTCATTGAAAACCATGTGTACAATATAAGACACTTAGAGTAGACTAGCAGATATGGCAACTGACGCTGGGCTCTCAAATACAGAAAGACAAAGGATGGATTGACTCAGTATCTGGGGTTATGGGGGTAAGTCTATCATGACGATAAGGTTGGCTCAGGATAGAGCAGGGTTCAGAGCTGTTGTACACAGGGTTGCTGTGAGTTACAAGTAATTCAATGGCATATAACAACAAATATCTAATACATTCTTATTAACATTGCTTTAAGCAATTATCTTTTAAATAAATAAAGAATAAAAATGAAATATTTTATCTCCATTCTTTCAACTTTTAATGTTCATTTTTTCTTTATATAATAAGTAATTATGGTATTTCCATGGAAGAGGAGATACCATGATCACAAAGATGGTTTTCCCAGGGCGAGGTTTATCCATTGTACTCTGGATGTGCTGGTGCCTGTGACTTTCCGAAATGTGGGAAACTCGACTGCATAATTTGTGGTAGTGGGGGTCTGCGTTCAGACTTTCCTCCAAAAACAAACAAAGAAACAAAATAGATAAATTGTTATTTACATCAATTCTCTTCAACTTGAATACATTATTTTATATTCATTATTAGTAGGAAAGTATGTAGTTGATTCTTTTAAATTTTTCATGGTATACCTCTATTTCTTCTTCATATTTGAAATATTATTTTGTTGAACTTAGAATTCTAGGTTTTACAATTTCTTATTTTTTTATTTATCCTCATTCCTTCATAGGTAAGTTTTCTGTCAAGATTTTCTCTCAGTTTTGATTTTCTGTTTTGAATGCAATAGTCCTACAAGTTGGTATGTATTTATGTGTGTAAAATTCCTATAATCTTCTACTGGAGAAGAGCAAAATCTCAAATCATTTCAATGCTGTTCTCACAAACACCATGTCACACCAGACCTGTGCTCCCTAGAGGCTGCCACTTACTAGCCATTCTTTTTGTCAACTAATATTAATTCTCAAGTTTTTGAACAATACTACTTCAGATCTTTTCTCTTTCTCATGTTCCCCTTATTCATATCTTGCATATTTGTATTTATTTTTCTATTTTTTTCTATAGTTCTTGAATATTGTTGATTTTTTTCCTTTACATTTCATTCTTGGAATTCTTACTGATATATCAATATCACTAATTTTTTCTAATCCTTGGTCATGTTCAGGTTACTGGTAAATTTATCAAAAGCATTCATAATATTTTCAATATCTTTTATTTTCTAATTTTTATATTCTTTCTTACATTTCCATTCTCTTTTTACATTAACTATCTCACTTCCTCTGTTTTCAACTTTTTAATTTTAAATCGTATTCCATTTTATATTTGGAGGAATGCTCTTCCACTTTGTACATCACTCTGAGTCAATGTGCAGTATGAAGTAACCTGGGTTGCCGTGATACTGAATCTTGTGTCATTGGGGTATCATACACCAGAATGACTTCCCAATATGGACAGCATTTGGTGGAGCTCACATATGTAAAACAGGCTGGGAATGGAAAGCGTTAGGTCTTTTGTTCATAAAGTTACTACGAGTCCTGCTCGACTTGATGGCAATCCATTTTTGATGAGATGCTTCTGAAAGAAAAACAGATAAACACACAAACAAATAAAGAATTAAATTGACCACCCTCAAGTCTGTTAATTCATCACAACTCTTCAGTGAATTCAAGCCCCAAACTGCTGGAAAAGCTGGGCCTTTGGATAGCAGCACAACTCTCAACTGACTATGATATCAGACCTCCCTTCTAAACAAGTTAGAATTATGATTATTCTTGTTTTTCAAGTTAATAAATGGCATGCACATATTTTAAAGAACAAATATCATAAACTGATAGATAATGGTGTTAGATTTGAAATCTGAAGCACTTCACACATTGTCACTACCAGTAAGTTTTGTCCTTCACACTATGCATTGGATAATAAGGTTATTAAATCTGAAGTATTTCCTTAATGCTTATACTCTCTGAATATCTTCAGTATTAGATAAATTAAGGTTAATGAATGTTACATTGACATATATTAATGTAAAAATATTGAAAAAATAAAGTGGAAGCATAGAAGAGTCTAATTTTTATTTGGGAATAAAGAGTAATAGATTTGAGAAGAAAACATTGTATTGATGATTTTGATAAGGTGAATATCCCCCCCCCCCCGCCCCAATTGGGGCCTTTCTGTCTCCAGATTGAACCAGAATAACATAGACATTTCAAATACTATTTTGAAGGTAGAATGTATTCTCCTAAAATCATTATATTTTATAACTAATGAGCAATGAAATTAGTGACTGAGACAATATTAACCAGAATGAGCCAATAACTACTGTTCTAGAATTTTTTAAAAAAATGGAGTTAATGGACACACTGAGTGGTACATAAAACTTTACTGATGAAATTGGTACCTGTGTAATTTTACATTCAAAAGTACTTAACAATTCTATAAAACAGTTGCTGCTCAATTAGAACTCAATTATATGTTAAATGAACTAAATGCCATTTCATTTGCACAGAGGAATCTTTAATAATGATTAATGGAAATTTAATCAAATACGAGTTGAGGCTTTAATATGTTCAGAAATAGAATATGAATGAATTAGATTGGTACTAACTAGATCCATTATCTAGATCATGATGCTGATGAGGTCAAGCTTGAGGGTTTGATCCTTAAATAGCATATCAAGCAAAAGCAGTGTTACACAGATTAACAGATGGCATCTCATAATCGCTGCTTCACCTTAAAAATGTATCCTTTGCCCAGAATAGAAGAAAGCTAAAGAATAATTATGAATGTCATTCACTAAAAGGATCTAAAAATGCCTATTATTCAGTAATTTTATTTTAAATGTAAAGGTAATGATTGAAAGAGATTTATTAGTACATAGCATTCTAATGACATTTTTAATGAGTAAGATAATACAGAAAAATAATCATTTTATATCTGTCTATAACCAAATATGTGCTTCTATCATCTCAATTTTGGAGTGTTTTTATGTCTGTAAATATGAAAA
This sequence comes from Elephantulus edwardii, assembly GCF_000299155.1. Classification (NCBI taxonomy): domain Eukaryota; kingdom Metazoa; phylum Chordata; class Mammalia; order Macroscelidea; family Macroscelididae; genus Elephantulus; species Elephantulus edwardii. The sequence goes on from NW_006399754.1 coordinate 26,306,909, forward strand.
TAATAATTTATAAATAATAATTTATAAATTATTATTTTTTACATGCTTAAATTAGGGTGTTCTGGAGACTCAGAAGTGGGAAATTGCACTGCCAACCCAAAGATACCTGGTTCAAACTCACTGCTTGCTTCATGAGAGAAAGAAGGACAGTCTATTTCCATATGGTTTATTGCTTCTGGAAATCCAGTCATGGGTCAGATATTGGTTGGTTCCAACTTGATACTAGACAACAACAAAAAGGATTAATTAATTTAATCTGATTATTTAAACATTCATTTTTTTTCAAATTCTGGAAACACATGATTCAACTCAAGTAAATGTATGTTATTTATTTGTAATTTTATATATTATAATTTTAGCATATTTTATTCCAATTATTGAATTTTATTTTCTTAGTTAATATTATTATTACAAATAATCACATAGCATATTATTTTCTTAAAGTTTTGGAAATTTAATGATAAGAAGTTAGTTGTGCTGTAAACTCAGAAGTACATGCTCCAAAGCAACCAATTCCTATGCAGAAGAAAATGGGCTATATTCTCATGAGATTTACTGCCTCTGAACATCCGCTGGAGGGTAAAATAGGAGTCAATTTTTATTCAATATTACAAAACAAAAACTAGTTATTTTCTAAAGAAAAAAATATGAGAAATTGAGATATTTATAAATGCCTTCTTTGTTTCTATAAATTATTATTGTGCTGTTAAAATAATTACCGTATTTCTAGATATTTTGCAAGTCTAAGTGCCCCACAAGTTTCTGTCTGTCAGATACTCCTCTAAATCTGAACATTCAGATTAAGACAGACTAGGAAGAAGGATTGGCCACCCACTTCTGAAATAGCAGGCCTCTGAAAACCCTATGCACAACAGAACACACGCAGATTAACAAAAGGGCAACCTAGGTAGAACCATCAAGTATGGAAACACAAGGGAGGAGGAACAGCTGTAAGCAGACCCTAGTGATTGGTACATGGAATGTGAGAGCCATGAATGAAGGAAAATTAGAAATTGTTAAGAAAGAAATGGAACGCATAAATATTGACATATTAGGTATTGGAGAGATGAGATGGACTGGCATGGGGCATTTTGAGTCTGATGACCATATGATATATTACTCTGGAGATGAAAAGACAAGGAAAAATGGGGTTGCCTTTATAGTAAAAAAAGTTATTTCTAGATCCATCTTGAAGTACAACATCGTGAGTGACAGGATCATATCCATACGCTTACAAGGAAGTCCAGTAAATACCACTATCATTCAGATATATGCACCAACAACCAGAGCCAAAGAAGAAGAAATTCACCTTATGGCCTAAAGACAGAAATTCAGTTATTAAGACATCCACTAAGAAAACTGCCTGCTATTCAATTTTTCTATCTAAGAAAGAGAATAGGAAAGATTTGGTTAGTAAAGTGCAAATACACATATCAAAGAACATGAACAACACATAGTGTATTCGAAGCTAAAAAAGAAATGTGATTATTAATAAAATACACATGAGAATTTGTCATTCATTAGTAGTTGCAGTTTGCAAACCACTCTTCCTATGATAGACTTTTGAGTTCTATAGTTTAAAAATGTTTAAAAATATGTTGTTGTGTGCGGTCAAGTTGAAATAGACTCAGAGCTAACTTTTCAATGGGTTTTTCAGTGGCAGTAAATCAAAGGAGATAATCTATCTTTCTCTGGTCATCTGGCTGGTTTACTTGAACCATGTATCTTTGTTTTGACAGCACAATTCTTTACCATTAAGCCACCAGAGCTCTCTGTTACAGATATTGACAGATATATATGGTTATGGCTTGGATACTAATGACCAAAGAGTGAGCAAGTTTTAAACATCGAGGGCATCATCCATGAAAAAAGCAAAAAGTCTTTGCAAAAACAAGGAAGAAAGAAAAGGCTAAAATGGATATCAGAAGATGCACTGAAATTTGCATTGTAACAAAAAAAGGAAGATAAGGTTAGAGAAGATGCTACATTAAGAGAGTTGTACGGAAGATTTCAAGGCAGCTCAAGAAGATAAAATACTATAAAGAGTGAAAGGAGTGGATTTAGAGAATAAAAAGAGTAACAAACTCAGACTTGTTCAAGCTGGAAGAATTGAAGAACAAATTTAAGGCCTGTGTTATACTACTGAAGGATTCTACAGACACTATCTTGAATGATATAGGAAGCATTAAAAGAAGGTAGAAGGAATACATATAGTTGCTACACAGAAAAGAATGAGTGGACAGGAACCATTTAAGGAAATAGTACATGAACAAAAACCTGCAGTGTTAAAGGAAGTCCAAGGTACATTGAAAGCATTGACAAAAAATGAGGCCCTAGAAATGGATGGAATACCAATCAAAGAGCTTCAGGAAGCTGATGCAACTTTTGACCTGCTCACAAGTCAAACAAATATGGAAGACAGCTTCCTGGTCAGCTCACTGGAAGAGACGTATATTTGTTCCCGTTTCCCAAAATTCTGACCCAATAGAAAGTGAATATTGGCAAGCCATGCTATTAATATCATACGTAAGTAATACATTGCTGAAAATTATTTTAAAATAGTTGTAACACTGCATTAACCGAGAACTGTCAGGAATTCAACCTAGATTTAGAAGAACTCATGGCACAAGGAATATCATTGTTAATATAAGATGGATCTTGGCTGAAAACAGAGAGTAACAGAAGTTTATTGCTGTTTTACTGATTATGTAAGGTATTTGACAGTGTGGGTCGTAACAAATTATTAGTAACACTAAAAGAATGAAAAACTCGGAATATTTATTGTGCTCAAGAAAAAACTATATGCAGATCAAGAAGCAGCTGTCTAAAAAGAAAAAGGGAACACAATGAAGTAAGTTCAGAAAATGCATGCATCAAAGTTATATCCTTTCTCCATACCTATTCAATATGTATATTAGGCAAATAATTCGAGACACATGACTATATGGAAAAGATTGTGGCACAAGGGTTGAAAGAAGATTTATCAACAACCTGTGTTATGGAGGTGACACAAACTTGCCTACAGAAGTGAAGACCTCAAACTCTTGCTGCAGAAGTTCCAAAACCACAGCTTCAGTACAGGCACTATCTTTACTTCCAAAAAAAAAAAAAAAGAAAAAGCTTCATCACTGGACAAATGGGCAACATCATGATAAATTAAAAAAAGTTTAAAATGATCAATGATTTCATTTTACTTGGGTCCAAAATCAACATTCATGATAATAGCAGCCAAGAAAACAAAAAAAATAAGTTGCATTGTGAAAAATCTGCTGTCAAAGTCTTCTCTAAAGTGTAAATGAATAAAGATATCAGTTTGAAGACCAAGGTACACCTGACCCAACCCACAGTATTTTAGATTTGTTCCTGTTCGTCTGAAAGTTGGATGATGAACAAGGATGATGTAAGGATCAAAGGGGAAAGGTCAACTGTGAAAAACTATATGAAATGTATGAATTTTATATGTGAATCAGTATAAAATAATTGTTTTTAAAAAGGGGTGAAATGTCTGGTACAATATCTGACACCGTGATGTATCATATATGTAATGTTTGGCTCCTTTACATAATTATGCACTTCATGATGGCGAGAATGCTTTTTTCCATGCAAATCTTTATAAGTTCAAACATAATTAAATTTTACAGAATGGTGGTGTTTCGTTCATTCATAGATACACATTTTCCTCTTTCTCCTAGTCCAAATTCACTTTGTAATGCACATCTTGTTCCAGATTTCTAATTGTCATACACTATCATTTAAATAAAGGTAGTGGTAACATAAAAAATGAATCTATGCCTGTGAATTGTGGGGTTGATTAAAAGTGTGGCCTACCTCGTGAACTGCCAGAAAATACACATATTTGTCTTGAAGGAAGTCCAATAAGAATGCTCCTTACATTCAACAGTAGTGAAATTTGTCTCCTTTGCTTCAGTGAATGTGCTTATGGAGCCACTCGCTGGATAGAGAACTCATACCAGGAGAGGCAGATGGTCAACAAAACAAAGGAAGATCCTCCACCGTATGGATTAACACTGTTGTCACAGTGTCTCGCCCCATACCTATTCAATCTATATGCTGAGTAAATTATTTGACAAGCTGAACTCTATGAAGAGGAATGTGGCATCAGGCTCATAGGAGGATTCATCAGTAATCTATGTTATGCAGATGAGATACCTTGATTGCTCAAAGTGAGGGAGACTTGAAGCACTTGTTGCAGAAGATCAAAGAATATAGCCTTCAAAATGGATTGCATCTCAATGTCAAGAAAACAAAGATTCTTAACACGCGCCCAATAGGCAGCATCAAGCTAGATGGAGAAAAGATCGAAACTGTCAACAACTGCATCTTGGATCCACAATTAACATCTTTGGTACCAGAAATCAGGAAATCTGGAGATGTTTTGCACTGAGAAGTTGTGCATTTAGGGACCTCTCCAAAGTATTGAAGAGTAATGATGTCAGTGTGAGGACTATGGTATTTTTTATTCAAGCCATGGTCTTTCTGATCACTTGCTATGCATCTGAGAGCTGCACAATGAATAAGGATGACAGAAGAAGAATCAATGCCTATGAGCTGTGATGTTGGAGAAGAGTATTGAACATCCCATGGACTTCCAAAAGAACAAACAAATACATCTTGAAGAAGGTGTAGCCAGAGTGATCTTTGGATACATAGGTGATGAGGCTTTGCCTCACATCCTTTGGATATGTTGTTAAGAGGGGTATTTCTTTGGAGAAGGCATGATTTTCAGAAAGGTAGAAGGTCAACGAAGGAGAAGAAGGCCTTCAACCAGGTGGATTGACGTGGTGACTGCTGCACTGGGTTGTAATGTGTTAGGAAGTGTGAAATGGCACAGGATAGGACAGGATTCAGATCTGTTGTTTATAAGGTCACTATGCGTTGTTCAACTCAAGGGTGCCTGATGAGAAGCATCACAATGGATTTGAGTATGACAAATACACAGCAAGGTTCAGAATCAGAATTAAGTGGATTGTGCCTAAAAGCAAAACCATAGCTATGGCTATGAATATGCCTATAGATGCAGATATAGCTATAGAAATAAACATAGATATAGGTAAGGAACCATCAATATTCAGTAGGAATGTGGAGCAATACTTTCTCATGTGATTTATGTCTCTAAACAGCCCCTATGAGTTTCTTTGCGTTGGCTCTAACCAGATAACAATGAGTTTGATCTCTCTCTCTCTCTCTCTCCTCTTTCATTCTTCTTTCTTCTCTATTTATTTCCTGTCTTCTTCTTCTCTCTCCCTCCCTCTTACATTTTTCCTCTTTCTCTTTCTCTACCTACTACCTACCTACCTACCTAATATGTTGAGTCAGTGAGTAAGCACTTAACATGAAAAATGTCAGAGAACTGAACCCACAGACACTCTGCAGAACAAAATGTGTTAATCCACTTGATAAAGATTTGTAGCCTTGGAAATCTTATGGGATAATTTTCTTTAGAATTAACTTGGTGAAAAAGGACTAGCTTTTGGTTTTGATATATACATATACATGTTGTTGTTATGTACCATCAGGTTTACAATGACTCATGGGACCATTTTAATAAGAGGTCAAAATTTTGTGCTATCTTTACAACCTGGCAGCTATGGTAGGATAATCCATGAGGAGTTATGCTGTTAAGCCAAAGACATCGTCTCTCTGTCTTTTTGAATCAACCAGCACCTCCATGGAGCAAAGATAAGAAATCTCCTCCCACAAACTACAGCCTCTGAAAATCCTGCCAGAGGGTCTGCCATGAGTTGATTTTGACTCTAAAGTGACAAATGTACGCATGCGTGCGCGCGCGCACACACACACACACACACACACACACACACAGAGAGAGAGAGAGAGATCAGAGGGGAGAGAGAGATCAGAGGAGAGAGAGAGAGAATATGAATGAGAGAGCATAATTGAGTTTTCTAGGATTAGGTCTAGGATGGGGTGGACGGATGTCCTAGGTACTTGTTAGAGAATATGATGAGGTTTCTAGGACGAGGTGGATAGATGCTGTAGGGTCATTATTTGGTTTATGTCATTTGGGGGTTTTTTTTTGGTGAAGGATTCTTTTTTTTCTAATTTTTGTTTTCATCTCTTGTATTGTGTCTCTATTTTATATTTATTTGCTTGCAAAGTTAATGTACATCGTGTTTCACACTATTCTTCATTCACACTGTGTTTCATACAATAATTCCCATACATTATGTTTTATAAAATTAATGTCCATCATTACCTTGTCTTTTCAAGTCCCCGGATCTTTCTGATGGCCTTTATGCCCCTCCATTCACCAAGTTGTGCAATCTTGTGGGTTTGTCCCTACCCATCCTCACTCCTCTGCTCCCACACTTTTCTCACTTGAGACCCCATACATACTTTCCTGGTTATTCTTCTATTTGATGGTTCAACGTAAGAAAAACATCAAAGTAATTCATTACATTAAAGAAGTAAGTAACAAGAACCTTATGATCCTACATATTGATGCAGAAAAGACATTTGACAAAATCCAACACATTTTCCTGATTAAGACACTCAACAAAACATTAATTGAAGATAATTTCCTCAACATAGTGAAAAGTTTATGCAAAACCAAGAGGCAATATCATTATCAGTAGAAAAAGATTAAAAGCATTTTCCTTGTGAACAGGGACCAGACAAGGATGCCTGTTCTCATCATTCCTATTCAATATTGTATTTGAAGTACTTGCTAGGACAATGAAAGAAAAGTAAATAAACAGCATTCAGATAAGCAAAAAAGGTAATAAAACTGTCACTATGCTCAGATGATATGATTGTTGTTATATGCTGTGACTTAAAGTGACCCTATATACAACAGCCCTAAACTCTGCTCTATCCATTGACAATCTTATTGTCTCCGACACACCTACCCCCACTACCCCAGTCTCTGAATCAATCTATCTCATTGAAGGCCTTTGTCTCCTGTGCTGTCCCTCCACCCTCTCAAGCATGACGACCCTCTCCAAGGACTGATCCCGCCTTGAAACATGTCCAAAGTATGTCAGACGAAGCTTCACAGTCCTTGCTTCCAAAGAGGAGCCTGGATTCACTCTGTCCAGGACAAACTTGTTTGCTTTCTTAGCAGTCCATATAGATAAGTAATTATACCTTTGGTTCCTGTAGCCTTGATTTAGTTTTCCTCAGCTTCAGATTGAACTTGCACATGAGTAGTCCATGGTCTGTTCCACAATCAGGAACTGGCCTAGTTTTCACAGCTGATAGTGAGTTTCTCCAGCAATTCTTTGCACAGATGTAATAGATCTGATTCGTATGTGTAAGTACTGGAGAGCAACAATGTCCGTCTAGAGATTAAGGTGAGCCTGATATAGATCATAGTCTTTGCAATTACTTGCTATGCATCAGAAAGCTGAACAATGATTAGGGATGATAGAAAGAGAATTGATGTGTTTGAGCCATGACGTTGGAGAAGAGTACTGACCATACCATGGACTGCTAGGAAAACAAACAAGTTCATCCTAGAAATGGAAAATCCAGGCTTCTCCTTGGAGGCAAGGATGCTGAAGCGTCATCTGACATACTTTGGACATGTTGCAAGGAAGGATTAGTCCTTAGACAGGAACGTCATGCTTGGGAGGGTGGAGGGACAGTGTAGGAGAGAAAGACCTGTAATGAGATGGATTGATTCAGTGACTGGGGTAATGGAGATAGGTGTGTCAGAGACAATTAGATTGTCAAGGGATAGAACAGGGTTCAGGGCTATTGTACACAGATAGGGTCACTATAAGTCACAGGCAACTGGTCAGCACATCATAATAGTATAATCAAGATGGAAATCTGTATTTTATAATCGGAGTTCAAACTTTTTTTTCTTATCTTGATGAAGCTAAATAATAAAATTTATAAAAATGGTTATCTAAAAATCATTAGTTGAAATACTTTAAAATTTTAAAATACATACAAATTGTTATATATTGCAAGGAACATAAATCAGTTTTGCACTGAAAGTCAAATTCATGAAGGGACAAAAGTCACTTCATCATTAGAAAAGTAATTTTATAGAAACTTTTGTCTTTCACACCTTGGATATGTTTGTAGGAAAGGCGATTCTTTGGGAAAGCATACCCTGTTTGGAAGGTCAGCAAAAGAGAAGAACCCCCAATGAGATGAATTGATAGAGGGCTTGCAGTAATGGGTTCAGTTGTATCAGAGATGGGAAGCATGGCCCAGGATAGAAAACCACGCAGATCTGTTGTTCCTAAGGTCTCTATGAATTGTTGATTGCCGTCGAGTTGAGGATGACTCATAGTGACTCTATGAGCAAAAGAACTAATGCCGTTCTATAACTATTGTAGTTTCTCCAAGTTAATAGAGTTTTCATAGGTTTGGTTAATAGAGTTTTCATGTGGTTTAGGATGCCATTCCTGCTTCTAAATGTCTGGGAGCTCAACCAAACACTATCTACTTTGGTAAATCATTATGATATTTGATACCCCAACTGCATAGGGTTCAGCATCACAGCAAGTCCAGATTACCTCAGTACAGCAAAATGACAAAGAGTGATATACAAAGCAAAAGAATGTACCTCCAAAATAGAACATTAGTCATACTTAGCTTAAGTGTCATCAAGTCAGATATTCCTCATAACAACCCTATGAACCAAAGACCTGAGCTCTGTTCAATAATTAACATCATTTCTTTATAGAGTTTATAGTTTCCAGAGGTATCTGGTATAGGAAGTGGATACCTGTCCTGCTTCCAAACCTGAGTCAATCTGGAAGCTCCTTGAAACACTGTCTATGATGGGTAACTATCGTGGCATTTGACACAGCTATGGCACATTGATTGCCATCTCCAAATTATTCAGTATAGAAAATAGACAAAACGACTGCTGTACCCCTTAAAGAATGTTCATTCTCATATTAACAGATTTGGCTCAAGGGCTGCAGGCCCAGGAGCCCTAGGGAATTTTAAAGAAACATCCAACAAATGCTATTGACTATGCTCCACCCTTGGGTCCTTGTCCTAGGGCAAAAATACAGGCTCACTGACACCCACTGTGGAGGGGGGAAAAAAAAAAAACAGTGACACAACCCAATATCAAAGAATATAGCTTTTAATATTGATTATATTACCAATAACCCAAGCCAAACACAGACCAAATACAAACCAGGATTTCCCTTATGTTACGCCCATTAAGACATGAGAAAGTGGTCTTCTAGAGTGGAGCCACTGCGTAACTGCCTCCAGGCCAGCCACAGTCTTCACCTATTACTATAGAATTTTAAAGACACACACAGTAAATGCTGTTGACTATGCTCCCCGCTTGGGTTCTTGTCGACTAGGGCAAACGTTTGGGCTGACTGACACCTCCTGTGGAGGGGGAAAAACCAACAACACAACCCAACATTAAAGAGTATGGTTTTAAATACTGATTGCATTATCAATAACCCAAGCCAAACACAGACCAAATGAAGGGGAAATCCATAGTGGAAAATCCCAGTGGACAGAAAGCGATGCTACCAAGCCAAAGGTGGGTGATTTTAATCTGCGGTTATCAGACCTGGTTTGAATTGTTTTTTGGTCAAACATTCTTGTAAGTGATATAGCACTGATCAGTCCGTTTGCTGTACAGGGGTAACTCATGTTTGCTGTTATGCTGAACACTGTGACACTGAAGTGTCAAATGCAATAATGGTCACCCATAGTGGACAGTGTTTGGTGGAGATTTCCTATTTAAGCAAGCTTAGCAGCAGGAGTGGCATCCATTTCCAAAATAGCTTGCCTCTGGAAACTCTATGAACTTGGAGAAACGATGAAAGTTATACAAGTGTTCAGATCTTTCATTCATAGAGTCACTATGAGTCATCTACAACTCAATGGCACTTAACAACAACAAAAGAAATAGTTCTTTGACTATTAATTAAATAGCTGAATATATTGCATGTCAGTTTTGTATGTAGTATTTATATATAAATGACCATCACACAAATTTAATGGCTTAAAACAACACAAACATTATCTTAGTCAAAATAATGGTTAAGGATCTTAGTGTGACTTAGAAAGGATTTCTACTCAGATTTCCTTATATGTGATCTCTTCATTTTAACTGTGGTTTCATCTAAGTCTCTTTGAAGTTCATGTTGTTGGTAACAGAGTTCAAGGTCTTGTACTTGAAAGACTGAGTTCTTGTGGTTCTACTGAATGCTTACTGTTTGTGACATGAAACCCTCACATGACAGTTTGCTTCTTCTACAACTACCTCGGGATTATGCTGCTCTTTGCCTTGTACTTAGCCTCTCATCAAGTATTCAAGAAATTAGCTCAAAGTCACTTTGGGTAAACTCTATCAAGTATTTTAAAATTCACTGATTAGAGACCTTCAGCACCTCTGAACAAACCCTTCTCCTTTGTCACAATCTGGAACTAAACATAGAAGTGATAACCACTCCCATTCACAGGGCTTTTATAGTAGGACTTGTATAGCTTCAAGGTGAGTTATTGGAGTTTCTTTAGAGTTATTTCCAAACCAAGCAGACAGAGGAATAGAGATAAATGGAGTATGGGATGGAAGGAAAGGTTTCATGATAGGGATTACTAACACGCTTATGTTTTATATCAGCTAAAAATATCATTATCTTCTACATGGAAAATGTGACAACTGTGAACATAATAGCTAAACTGTTTTTATGTTATGTAATATTATTTGCTCTTCAAAAGTACAATGCTGAGTTTTGATACAGTTAATATGAAGATACTAAGTAAGATAATAAGTAAGGATTACAAAATAAAAAGTGATGCTCTTGGACTGTGACGTTGGACAAGAGTACCAAATATCCCATGGACTGCCAAAAGAACAAACAGATAAGTCTTCAAGAAGGTAAAGTTGGGGCACTTCTTGAAGGCAAGAATGGAGAAGCTTCATCTTGCATGTTTTGAGCATGTTGCTAGGGAAAGCTATTCCTTGAAGAAAAGTATCATACTTGGAAAGGTGGGTGGATGACCTAAGAGAAATATGCTTAACCAGGCCGATGGACAATGTAACTAGCAACAGGTTTGAGTGTGTCAGGGATTTCAAGGTTGGCAAAGGATAGGACAGCTTTCAGATCTTTTGTTTGTAGGATCACTCATACTTGACTCAATAGTGCCTAGCAACAACAGATTCTTTCCCTGTTCATATGTTTTACTTGATGTTTAAATTAGAAATGTCTTAAAAACATTTTGTAAACTTTTACGAACACAATAGTGGGGTATTCTTTAGCTTAAAACACACAATGACTACACGACATATTATTCTAGACACAGAACAATATACCTAGAATATCCACTTTACCCCCTTACTTGGAATATATTACTGTTGTTAAGTGCCACTGAGTCAAATATAACTCATAGCTACCCTACAGACATATCTAAACCCTGTCCTGTCCTCTGCCATTTTCATTATCTCCAGCAGACTTGAGTTTATTGCTGCAGTTATTGTTTCAATCCATCTCATTGAAAGTCAGTCTTTTTTTTCCTTGGCCCTCCACTTTTTCAACCACAATGTCTTTCTCTTAGGAACAGCCTCTCTTAGTAACATGTACAAAGTTTGTGAGACAAAACTTCATCACCCTTGCTTCCATGGAGCATTCCAACTGTTGCTTTGTATAAGATATATCTGTTGTTCTTTCAGTAGTCCATAGTATATTCAGTACTCTTATCCAATATCACAATTCAAAGATATCAAATCTTCATCTGTTACTCTTAGTCATTTTTCACTCTCATGCGCATATTAAATGAAAAGACAATGGCCTGAATCAGGCACACCTTCCTTTTCAAACTAATATCAATTCTCTCTAGTATTTTTGAGAAGTGTCTGACAGTGAATTTGGACTGTGGTAACAAGGGTGTTGACTACTGATTCAAATAGGATAAAATTGTTAACAGTTTCAATTTTTTCTCCATCTATCATCATGTTGCTTATCTGTCCACTGGTGAGGATTTGTCTTATAAATGTTAAGATGCAATCCATACTGCTAGGTTATATAGTCCTTGATCTTCTTCTGCAAGAGTTTCAAGTCGTCCTCACTTTCAGCATGCAAGTTGTGTCATCTGTGTAACACAGATTGTAGATGAGTCTTCCTCTGATCCTGATGCTACATTAGTCTCATAAAATCCCACTTCCCAAATTATTTCTTCACCATTACAGTATATAATATTTTTGGTATATGATACTCTATCAATTACTTGTCCTATATAGCCTTGTGAAAATATATGTGCTTAATTAGAGTCTTATATTTCCTAGAAATTATCCCTTTAGTATTTTTATTATTTGCATACAACTATTCATATACATTGTTTCTCTCATTGTCTTTTATACAATCTTTCATATATATTTTATTTTAGATAATAAATCTATATACTATTGATTTGTGCATTTTTTTTTGTTTTTATGTGCAGTCGAGTCGTTTGCGACTCATAGCGACCCTATATACAACAGCCCTAAACCCGGCTCTATCCTGTGCCAATAGCACTGCCTCTGACACACCCATCCCGACTACCCCAGTCACCAAATCAATCCATCTCATAGAGAGTCTTGCCCTCTTGCGCCTTCCCTCCACCCTCCCAAGCTTGATGTCCCTCTGCAAGGACCTATCCCTCCTTACAACATGCCCAAACTATGTCAGACGAAGCCCTAGAATCCTTGCCTCCAAGGTGTAGCTTGGTTTAACCCTCTCCAGGATGAATATGTTTGTTTTCTTGGCAGTCCATGGTACATTCAATACTCTTCTCCAGCACCACAGCTCAAAAGCATCCACTCTCCTTCAGTCCTCCCTAGTCATTGTCCAACTCTCTGATGCATAACAAGTGGTTGCAAAGACCATGGCCTGTATCAGGCATGTGCATAGTAAGTAACACTTAATCTTTTTTGAATCAACTGAATCAACGTTAGATCTTTCTGATCTTTCACCACCACCACCCTTCTCCACTCACTAATTCCTGCTATCTGATTTATTTTCTCCACTCCCACTTTTTTCTACCTCCCCTTCACCCTTTTGAACATGTGTACATTTCTTGCTCAAATATCTTCCTATGTTCACAATGTTAATCTTATGTAGTATTGATGTGACTATGTTATTTCACACAACATCATGCTTTCTATACTTTCCCATGTTATATATACTATTTTATGAAATAATTTTCCTTAGTTCCACATAGACTTTGTATGAATGTAGTACGATTTCTCAATATTTTTATTGATTGAAGAGCATTTGGGCTGTGTCCATTTTCTTGCTATTGTCAAGAACGCTGCTTTGACATAGATGTGCATATTTGTGTTTTGGTTACGATTTCCTTGGGACCTATTCATAGTAGTGGAATAGCTAGGTTGTATAGGATTTCTATATAAAGCAAAGTGCTATAATGGAATGTGCAGAGAGCTGGAATTGGAGAATAAAAAGGGAGGACCTCTCCATTTCTCAAGCTGAAAGAGCTGAAAAACAAATTTTTGTTTTGCGATATTGAAAGATGCTGTAGGAAATATATTGAATGATCCAGAAAGCATCAAAAGAAGATGGAGGAAATACACCGAACACTGTACAAGAAAAAATTGATTGACATTAAAAAAAATTCAGGAAATGCCATATTAACAGAAGACAGTGATAATGAAGGAGGAAATGCCAGCTGGATTGAAGGCATTGACAAAAAATAAGGCCCTAGGAATGGATGAGATAGCAATCAACTTGTTTCAATTAACAGATGCAGGCTTGGATGCACTCACCAATCTATGCCAGGGACTTTGGAGGAGAGTTGTCTGGCCAACAGATTGGAAGAGGTCGATATTTGTTCCCATTCCCAAGAAAAGTTATCCAACTGAATGTGGAAACTATTAAACAATATCATTGATATCAAATTCAAGCAAAATACTGCCTAAAAGATAGGTAACTGTCAGAAGTTCAAGCAGGATTTAGAATAGGCCATGGAACCAGGGATATCATTGCTGTTATTAGATGAATCCTTGGCTGAAAGTGAGGAATACCAGAAGAAAAATCTATTTGTGCTTTCTGAACTCTGCAAAGTCATTTGACTGTGCGGATCGTAGCAAGTTGAGAAGAAAAGGAATTCCAGAGCACCTGATTGTATTCATGTGGAACCTGTACTTGGACCAGGAAGCTGTTGTGCAAATGGAGCAGGGGTGCCCTGCATAGTTTGGAAATGGGAAGGGAGTGTATCAGGCTTGTATTTGCTATCCATACCTATTCAATCTGTACGCTGAGCAAATTATACAAGAAGCTGCACTCTTTGAAGAGAGTAGCATCAGGATTGGAGAGAGACTCATCAATAACGTGTGTTATGCAGAAGATACAATCTTGCTGAAAGTGAGGAAGACTTGAAGCACTTGTTGCAGAAGATCAAGAAATGCATATTTATTCTTTGGTATGTATTGCATCTATGTATCAGGAGAACCAAGATTCTTACCATTGGATCGGTAGGCAATGTCATGATAGAGAGGAGACTGAAAAAGTCAATAACTTCATCTTGCTTAGATCCACAATTAACACCGTTGGTAATTAAAATCAGGAAATGAGATGTATTTCACTAAGAAAATCTCTGAGTAGGGACCTCTTCAAGTTACTGAGGAGTAATGATGTCAGTTCCAGAACTAAGGTGTGTCTGATTCAGGTCATGGTCTTTCTGATTTCTTGCTATGCATCTGAGAGCGGGACAATGAATAAGGATGACAGGAAAATAACTGGCATCTTTGAGTTGTGGTGTTGGAGAAGAACACGGAATATCCTATGGATGACCAGGAAAGCAAACATATGTTGGAGAGGGTGCAGTCGGAGTGTTCTTTTGAGGCAAAAATGGTGAAACATCATCTCACATACTTTGGACATGTTATTAGGAGATGCTATTATTCCTTGGAGAAAGATACAGTGCCGGGAAGGGTGGAGGGTCAGCAAAGGAGAGGAAGACTCTCAACCGAGTGGATTGATGCAATGATTGCTGCAATGGGCTCTTGTACATGAGCAAGTGTGAGGCTAGCACAGGACAGAACAGAGATCAAGTCTTCTGCTCATAGGGTCGCTATGACTTGTACTCAAGTCGACAGCATCAAACAACAACGTAAGATTTTTATGTTCACCATAACCATAACACCAAACTTCTTCATTAGAGACTGTATTATTTTACTTTCTCACCAGCAGTGCGTTAGATGTCTAATCTTTCTGCATCGTCTCTAACATTTATTCTTTGCTATGTTAAACTTTGTCACTGTTGTTGGCTGACATGTTAACTCGTTGTTTTGATTTGATCCTCTGATTGCTAGTGATACTGAACATGTCTTCATATGTCGGTTTATCTGTGACTAACAATTGTCTTCTAGATGCCTATCTGGTCACATTTAAAATGTTAAATATATTATGTTGTTGTTGTTTGATGCCGTCGAGTCGTAGACGACTCATAGCGACCCTATGAACAAACAACCCGAGCACTGTTCGTACATAGAGTTTCTGGAGGCAAGCCATTTTGGAAGTGGATGCCGCTCCTGCTTCCAGAAATATATTATAGATATTGAAAATTGTTATACAGAATTTTCAGATTTCATTTAAAAAGTATTGCACTAAATTGCATATTAAATCTATTTTAAATGAAGAACTAACAAAGTTTTTGAAAAGCTATAAACTATTTGAGGATTAAGCAACAGTTGTGCTTCAGTAAACACTAATTTCCTTTAATATCCCTGTCCTTAAAAGCCCTTTCTGCAAATGGTTAGAATCGAACTGTTAAATATTTAATCTCCTTGGAACAGGACACAAAGATAACTTAAATAATGTTGGCACATTATACGTTAGAACACTTTGGAAAAGTATTCATAGTTGGCACAAGTTAATTTCTAAATTTGTACTTATGAGATAATAGATACAGCTAAAATGGAGTTACTTGAGCATTTTACAGACTGTTTTGCTTATGCTAAAGTACACTGTCAATCTTCCTTCTTAAAGTAAGCATGTGACAACCAGACATATTTATGGTACAGAAACATGTTTGGTATGGAGAGACCAATTATTAGTAATATGAGTATTCTGTTCCCAATGGAAAATTTCTATCACATCATTTTAAGCGAACATATACCACTGTTAAATCCCCCCTTCTTTTTAACAGGGAGGAGGGTAAGTCTACAAATTCTTATTTTCTCTGTGTTGAGTTTTATAATTACATAAAAAATGTCTACAGATTATCAAGATACTATGTATAGATAACACAAAACACAGTTTTTAGTATTTTGACTTCTTTTAAATTTTGTCTGACATGCATGTTTACAACTAGAAGTTTTCTATAGACCTTTTTGACCTATGCTTTATTATAAACTAGGCCATATGAATAATTAAGATAATCTGTGTAACATCGGTCCATTAATCTGGTCTATATTCCACAAACCTTATTAATTAGATATTCTCAATATATACATTTTAGCTTTTAAATATTCCCTCTCTTCATTATAATATGTAAAATTTGCACAAAGCAGCATTACATATTTTGTGTTGTCATTATTATACAAATTGTTAATTTATGATTTTTTGCAATTTAAACACAAGTAAGCTATTTTAAAAAAAACACCCAAATATACTATCTTATTTAACAAGATTAACTACTCACCCTCTTTTTCGGCTCCAGGAATTGGAAACATTAAATCCAATTCCATGTTTCAAAAGTAATAGCATAACCATTCATTTCTCTCTTTTATAATGACAAAAAATATTTATCACTAAATTCGATGAAACCAATCCTTAAACTCTAAGATCCTCACCTTCTTACCTCAATCTTCCATCTGTAGGGCAAACTATTTACTAAAGAAAGTCTTTAATCACCCTTGAAAATAACACAAGTGAATTTTGTGAAATATAAATTATTACCTCTCTTGGGGATAGTTTTCCATTAAATTTAGCATCAATTCTAAATTATTTAATGAGGTTTATAAATTGTTTATTACAGAATCATAGATTAACTAAATTCAGTGTTCTCTTACTGTTTCCGAACTAGTCACTGTGTCAGAGACAATGAGCTTGGCTCAGGATAGTGCAGGGTTCAGAGCTGCTGTACACAGGGTCACTCTGAGTCACGAGTGATTTGACAGCACAGAGCAACAACATAGACTTTCAAAGATGTGAATGTTTTTGTATAAAATCCTTATCTCATTTTGCTTACTCATGAAGTGTTTATAATCTGTACTTCAATTTTTTTATACAAAAGCTTTCTTTATCTCCCTGCCCCACCCACCTCATCTGCTCATGTCATAACACTTTGATTAACATTCTCATGAATTACAACTAGGAGAAAAGGAAGAAAGACTATGAATTGATAAAAAGAGCAAGGGACATGCGGGAACTGCCATATCTGGCCTCTACCAACTTGACAAAGGGAAATTGTCCCTGTCAACACTGTCAATAACGCAAAACTATTCCCAGGAGGTCGGACATGTCCCCCATGGTCCCTAGTACTTTCTACTCATCTCAACACCAATCTTACTGATTTGCTGGGCTTGAAATCTCATGAAATAGCTCACAGACTACACAGAACCATGTTAAGGAAGTCAAAAGATTATAATCCCAATTAACAACAGAATCTAGTCAAGATAGCTCCCAAAATGTGCACACAGACAACTTAAACTTGAGCCTCAAGGCTTTTTTGGCCTACTGTTTCCAAGATCTTAGTCCTGCTAATGTTGGTTTCCCACACCCCTACTCCCCAACAACCCCCACCATGCCCAACAAAGTTCCCAGTTCTGCTAATATTGGCTCGCTCTTTCCAAGGTTCCATCTCATATCAAGTTTCCAGTTCAGTAGTAGGTATTGCTGCTGTAGGTGAAGTTGGAGCAGGGAAGGTGTCCTACATTCTCTTGTCTCTTCAGTGGCATCAGATGATGTCTGTTTCATATGCTAGTTTGCTCAATTCAATGGTGAGACTAGACAATCACTTTGTAGAATGTTGAGACTGATCAGTCTACTATCCTTGTGGGATAGTAGACAGCCTGTCCCCTTGGGCATAGGCTAACACACGTGATTCAAATATTCCTGCTCTTTTACAGAGCATCATCTCTCCTAGATAGCATACTTTCTGCTTAATTACTTCAGTGTAAAACAAACAGTTAATCTTTTGGCTAGGAAAGATGATTTTGAATTATAAACCTTTAATACCCAGATCATTTAATCTGTATATCCAAATAAATTCATTGATATTATTATGGACTCCACATCTATTTTTCTCTCCACATCTATATTTTGGGGACATGGTGTGTATGACTCTGGGTATCAGCTGAAAAAGTATCCCATAGTCAATTTACTTGTCAATCTCCTTGTCTTATTCTATTTCTTCTTAACATGTTACTGCAAATGATGGTAATACATTGGGGAAAAAAAATGTGTTTCTAGGCATGGTCGTCAATTGCAAAGTGTGTGGTAACATTTTAATAAAATAGTAAAGTGGAAGATATTGAGGGAGATAAAGCTGAAAGTCCTACACAGTAGATACAAGAGTAAATTCATATTCACTCACCATTAAATAAAGAAGAAAAGTTATAGAACTTTATTTTAACTCTTTCAGAATGATTGACTTTGTAAAAGGATGAAGAAATATAGCAAAGTTGCCTATAGCAAAGAGAAGCTATAACTTAAAAGTTGCTGTTTTAACAGAATCTTACCACTATCGCTGAAAATGTATATTTTTTATTTAAAATTCACAAAATCTGATAAAAAAGGAAAAACTTCATAATTTATTAACATTGACAGTAAGAGAACCTAGAACCATTGTCAAAAAATGCATGCTTAAAAGCTTTATTTTTTCTTTTGCCACTGACTGTGTGTCTTGTCATTATTTTAAGAATATAGTTGTTAGAAGAAACTCATTAGATAGAAAGTATTGAAACAATAAAGTAGTTTTTTTTATATTGTATTTAGGGTTTCTTTCACAAAACTTACTGCAGCAAAAACAGAAGGCTTACCATTTGTCTTACCAGGAGAGAGATAATTTTACTTACAGTAGAGAGATTACCCATTAGGAAGGGATAAGTATTAAGTATACTGTTTTACAGTAGAAAAAGAGAACAACACGAAGAAATGCATGAGAGAAATGTAAAATATTCAAATAGGGAAATAGTTCCTGATATACTTTCAGAGATAATTTGAACATTTACATAAAGGGGCATATTCACTGTGTGACTTTCCTTCCGTGGGTCTATTATATTAACTATGATAGAAGAAGAATCACTGTCTTTGGGTTGTAGTGTTGGAGAAGAATAGTGAACATACCATGGAGTGCCAAGTAAACAAAAATGTTTGTCCTTGAGAGAATGAAACCAAATTGCTCCTTGGAGGTAAGTATCATGAAGCCCCATCTCACATGCTTTGGCCATGTTTCGAGGAGGGGTTAGTCCTTAAAAAAGGTCACTATGCTTTTAAGTGTGGAGGAACTGTGTGGGAGAAGAAGACCCCAGATGAGATGGATAGACACAGGAACTTGGATAGTGGGCGTATGTCAGAGACAGTGAGACTGGCTCAGGATAGGGTACAGTTTAGGGCTGTGGTGCACAGGGTAGCTATGAGTCACAAGTGATTCATTGACACATAAAAACAGCAACAACATTATATTAATTAGAGTCCAATACATGGAAGGTAAGAATTTTACCACAAAGCCACAATATCTCAGCAGTGTCTTTCAGAAAGTGAAGAAGACTTGAAGCCCTTACTGAAGTATATCAAAGACCAAAGCCATCAATAAAGGTTACCTCATCTCACACTGGCCCAATAGGAAACATTATGACAGATGGAGAAAAGATGAAATCTTATTTGGACTTCCACAAACAGCATCCATGGCAGCTGTCAAGGAGTCAAAAGAATTTTTGGTTTGAGTAACTCTGAGGTCAAAGAGCTAAAATGCTGAAGAATAAGGATATCTATTTAAAGATTAAAATTTGTGTTACACAATGGTATTTTTTTTGCTGATTCCTATGAATGTGAAAATTGGACAATTAATAAGAAAGACTGAGTAAGAATTATGCCTTTGAATTGTGACATTGTCAGAGAATTCAATATATCAAGACTGCCAAAATAACTAATAAATATGCCTCAGTAGAGGGAAGAGGTGTAACCAGAGTGCTCCTTGGAGACAAAGATAGTGAAACTTTGTCTCACATACTTTGAGCATGTTGTCAGAAGGGACCTTGGAAAAAGGTATGACATTTATGAAAAGTAGAGGATTAGTCCAAGAGAAGAACTTCTATTAGAGGGATCGGCCCAAAGGTGCCAACAGTTGGTTTGAACATGGTGGAGATGTGAAGAGTCAGAGGATAAGTCAAGGTTTCTTTTTGTTGTTCTTAGGGTCACTAAGAGTCATCATATATTTAATGGCCTTAAACAACCACATTGTACTAACATAATTGTAATATTACAATAGTACAATGTGAATTCATCACTTAAAATCAATGTTTTAAAATCTCACTGCATATTACTATTACTTTTTTTCTTTTCAAAGTTTACCTTTATATATGTCATAGCACTGATCTGTCCATTTGCTGTATGGTTGCTGTGATGCTGAATACTGTGACTCTGATGTGTCAAATGTGATAATGGTTACCCCTGGTGGACAGTATTTGGTGGAACTCCCTGATTAAACAAGCCTGGAAGCAGACATGGCATTCACTTCCAAAATACCTTGCCGCCAGAAATCCTATGAACTTGGAGAAATGATGAAAGTTATACAATTGTTCAAGTCTTTTGTTCATGAGGTCACTATGAGTCTTCTGTGACTTGATGACAATAACAACAACAAAATAGAGCTCTGTGGGCATGGTAGATAGAAAATTATGCTACCAAGTCAAAGGTGGGAGATTTAAATCTGTGGTACTTAGGCCTGGTTTTAATTGGTTTTGGTCTAGCATTCTTCTAAGTGGCATAGCACTGCTCTGTCCATTTGCTGTACACAGGTAACTTGTGATTTCTGTGATGCTGAACCCTGTGACACTGATGTGTCAAATGTAATAATGCTTACCCATGGTGGACAGTGTTTGGTGGAGCTACCTAATTGAACAGCTTGGAAGCAGGAGTGGCATCCACTTTCAAAACAGCTTGCTTCTGGAAAGCCTATGGACTTGGAGAAATGATTAAAGTTATACAATTACTCAGGTCTTTCATTCATAGGGTCACTGAGTTGTCTACGACTCAATGGCAAATAACAACAACAACAATTTATGTTACAGCTTCAATTTTTAGTTAAAAATTATTTTTCATATTTCCCCTACCACTGACTTACTCTAAGCTCTTTGCTAAGCTTCAACTCATTTGTCTAATTAGGCTATGACTTTTTCCCTCAGATAGAGGATCCTTTCTTTCTCTCAAGACCACTCAATAGAGCAGAACTAGAGATGAAGACTTGTTCATTCTTTTGGTGGTCAACAGTATGGTCAAGATTCTTCTCCACCACCACAACTCAAAGACATCAATTCTTCTACCATGCTTCATAATTGTCCAGCTCTCTAATGCATACCAAGTAATTGTGAAGACAGCGGCCTAGATATGGTGGACCTCAGTTTCTAGACTAACATCATTGCTTCTTAATACTCTAGAAAGGTGCCTGACAACAGATTTTCCCAGTGAAATTTACCCTTTGATTTTCTGAGTTCTGGTCCTAGAAGTGTGAATTGTCAAGCCAAGCAAATGGAAATTATTAACAACCTCGATCTCATATCCACCTATCATGGTGCTGTCAATTGACCCAGTGGTGAAAAGCTTTGTTTTCTTGATATTGAGCTTCAATCTATATTGAAGACTACAGTCCCTGACTTCCTACAGCAAGAGCTTCAGATTCTCCTCACCTGAGTCTTCTTCCAATTCTGATGCCACATTCCTCTTCACAAAGCCCAGCCTCCTAAGTGATCTGTTCCGCATATAGATTAGTATTATACATATAGATACGGGACACATCCCTGACACACTCCTTTCCTGATTTTGAACTATGCAGTGTTCCTGGCTCTGTCTGAGGACTGCTTCCTGGTCCAAGTGTAGGTTTCATATGAGCACAATCAAGTATTCTGTGACTCCTATTCTCCTCAAGATTAGCCACAATTTGTTGAGGCAATGGTGATGAAGGAAGAAGTTAAAGCTGCTCTGAAGGAATTGGCAAAAAACAAAGCCCAGAAATTGATGGAATACAAATTGGTGTGTTTCAACAAAGAGAGGCTGCCCTGAACAGGCTCACTCAAGAAATCTGGAGGACAACTATCTTCTCTCTCATGAACGGTCAGCTTTTTCAATGATTTAGTCTTACTGGGATCCAGTCAACCTCCTCACACAACACAATGGACTACTATGCAGCACCAAAAAGTAGTGATTTTGAGAAATACTGTAAAATATTGGAGAGTCTAGAGAGCATTATGCTGAGGGAAGTAGCTCAGTATCAAAAGGGCAAATAGTACATATGACGAGTATTATAAAAATAGAAGAATAACTACTAAGATGTGTATAAAAGTCCAAAAGGGGAAGGGAAGAAAGGTAGGAGACAGAGTGTGAGGAGTGCGGAAAATCACTAGGACGACATAGTTTGGCGAGTGGAGGGAAAGGGTGAAGGAATTATGGGGGATTCAGTGGGGATCAGAAAAAAAGGTATATTAGTAGGCATAGATCAGTGGTGATTAATCTTATCAAAATATATATAAATGATCATATGAAACAGAGAATGAAGGAATGTGTGAAATACAATGTATATTAATAAAACACAATGTATAAGACTTCTGTATGCAAATAAATTTTTACTGTAGATGTTATGTCATCAAGTAGACTGTGTCTCATAGTGACCCTATATACAATAGCTCTGAAGCCTGCTCTGTCCCAAGCCAGTCTCATTGAAATGACACATCTAGCCCCATAATCCCAGTTACGGTGTCAATCCATCTCATCTGGGCTCTTCCTCTCCTGCACTGTCCCTCTACCTTTCCAAGTATTATGTTTTCTCCAAGCACTGATCCTTCCTGGCCACATGTCCAAAGTATGTGAGATGGAACTTCAAAGTCCTTGCTTCCAAGGAGAAATTTGGTTTCATCCTCTCTAAGAAACTGTTTGTTCTCTTGGCAGTCCATGGTTTGTTCAATACTCTTCTCCAGTATCAAAACTCAAAGTCATTAATCCTCCTCCTAGCATTCTTGGTCATTATCCAGCTCTCTTTAATACATAACAAGTAATTGCTAGGGCAGTGGCCTGCATCAGGCATACTGTAGTCTCTAGAGGGACATTATTGATCTTTAGCAATTTTGATAGATCTGTGACAGCAGACTCTCAATGAGTTGAATTGACAGAGTGACTATAACAAAGGATTCAAGAATAGAAGACGAGGATGGCAAGGTTCAGGTCCAATATTCGCAGAGTCACTGTGAGTCATATCAAAGTCAATGATAGATTCCACCAACAAAAATATTTGTTGCTAAGGTTATCTTTTACTCACTGAATTGCCATTGTTCTTGTGACAATGATCAGATGGTTATGTATGTGTGAGTCTCATGTCCATGGATCATCGTAGCCCATCCCTATTGATGATTGTTAAATATGGCATTGCTATTTGAGTTCAAAACAATTGAGTTCCATTACATGCTTTTTAATATTCCATTTCCTACCTTCTTTTGCTCTTTGTTGTTACTCGTTATTTAGAACAATGCATTTCATATTTGACTTTAAATAAAAATTCAGCCAAAGTTTATTCTTATCTATTTGATGTCCATAATCTGAGGCCTACACTCTTTTCAAAGTGACAGAGACTTAATGATAAAATCTGATATTTAATTGAGTGTAAAATTAATATGTACTATTCATACACTCAAAAGAGTTTAAAATATTCTTTTTATAAGTAATCTTGCTTAAGTAATACGAATATAATACTAGTATAATAATTGCTCATTTCCATCAAGTCAAGTACAATGCAAAGCGAGTCTACAGGACGAAACAAAACTGCATTATAAGAATTCTAGCACTGTAGCAGATTTCCACATCATTTTCTTGATGAACAATTGATGAATTCAAACCAACCATTTTCTAAATAGTAGCTAGGAAATTAAGTACTGCGATACAAGGAACCTTGGGTGTTGTTACTTACCTTGAATCGGGACCAATTTATGACTTACTCTTCAGTGAATTTACATGGGAAGCAACGCACAGGGAAGTAGATTGCCCATCTTTCTTCCACAGAGCAGCTGGTGGATTAGAACTATACCTCTAAGCACAACTCCTTACTACTAAGACACCAGATCTCCTCTTAGTAATATAATTTTTTTTTAAAAAAACTGATTTAAAACTAGTAAAACTAAAAATCCCATCATTGTACCACTAGGCAACATCATAATAGGTGGAGAAAAGATTTAGTGTCAATGTATTCATCCTACTTGGATCCACAATCTACACACTTGGTAGCAGTGGTCAGGAGATGAGGAGATGTATGGCACCAAGGAAGTCTAAAGTCAGGGACCTCTTCAAATGGAGGCACTTATATGATATTAGTTTGTGGACTAAGGTGTGTCTCATTCATTAAAAAAATTTCTATTCATTGTTGCATATTTTTCTACCTTCTCCTTTTTCACTTTCCCAGGCCACTTTACAATGCACATTTTGTTCCAGATTGTTGTCATATATATAATGCCTAATCATATATTCCTTTCCGAGAGTTCTTCCCCTCATCTCTTCCAATGTAATGTTCATTGCCTATCCACTCTTTTCCTCTCCTCCTATTAACCACTCATGTCAGTCATATTTTATAACAGCAGGATTATTGCAGTATTTGTCCTTTTGTGGCTAAGATATTTCACTCAAGATAATATCCTCCAGGCTTATTCATTTTGTGTAAGGCTTTATGAGTTCATTGTTTTACAATGCTGTATAATATGCCATGGTGTGAATGTAGCATAGTTTTTCTATCCATGCATTTGTAGATGGCACTGTGTTACTTTCAGCTCTTCACTATTGTGACTAATGCAGCAAGAAAATAAATTAGATGTGCATGCGTCTATTTGAGTTGTGGCTCTTGTCTCTTTAGATAATATTCTCATTAATGGAACTGCTGAGTCAAATTTTTTTTTTTTTAAATTTCCAACTTTTTGAGAAAATACCAGACTCCCTCCCATAGAGGTGTTACCATTTTTACGTATCCACCAGCAGTGAGTAAGGGTTCCCATTTCTCATAAGCCTCACCAGCATTTGTTGATTGCCATTCTGTTGAACTTTGCTATTGTTTCTGGTAATGCCACGGTCTTTAAAATCACTTGCTATGCTGCTAGAGCTGGACAATGAAAAAGGGTGACAAAAGAAGAGTTGTGGCTTTGAACTTTAGTGTTGGAGAACAATGCTGAATGGCCAGCCAAAAGGACAGCTGACTTGGAGAATGTGCAGCCAGCATTCTCCTTGGAGGCAAAGATGATGAAGCTTTGTCTCACATATTTTGGGCTTATTGGTAGGAGAAGCTATTACCTGGAGAAGTACATCATACTGAGAAAGGTGGAGGGACAGCAAAAGAGAAGTTTTATTGACACAGTGACTTCAGCAATGAACCCAAGTGTGTCAGAGATCATGAAGATGGCTTAGGTTAATTCAGCATTCAGATCTGTTGTTCATCGTGTCACCAGAAGTTGGATTTGACTTGATGGCACCTAATAACAGCAAACTATGACTCTTTGGACCTTTATATCTTTACTATTAAAAAATTATAATTTTAATCATTAATATTATAAAGATATTTGCATATCTGAAATGTTAAATGGTGTCAAGACAACCACAGCTCATGCCTAGCCTATGAACATGGCAACACAAATTTTCTTTGTCCTGAACCATACTTATCATTTCTGATGTACTTGAGCCCTTTGTTTTAGTCACTGTGTCAAACCATCTCATTGAAGGTCTTCCTCCTATGAGACCTCCACCTTTAGAAGCATAATGTCCTGTTCCAAGGATTACCTTCTTCTAACAACATGCCAGAATATGTGAAATGAAGCTTCACCATCCTTGTCTCCAAGAAACAACTTGACTGCACTCTATCCAAGCCATATTCTGTTGTTCTTCTAGCAGTCTAAGGGATATTCAGCACTATTCTCTAGCACTATAACTCAGAGGTATCTATTTTCTTTTGTAATCTTTATTCATCATCTAACTTTTAGAAGCACAGCAAGCAATTGAAAAGAACATGGATTGAACCAGATGCACTTTAGTCTTTAAACTAATATTATTGCTCCTTAACACTTTAGAGGTCCTTGAGAGTAGATTTACCCAGTGTAATATGTCTTTGATTTTTTTGACTGCTGATGCCAAAGGTTTTGATTGTGAATCAAGAAAAATACAACTGTTGAAAATTTCTACTTTCTCTCCATCTACTATGAAGTTGTTTGTTGGCCCAATGGAGAGGATTTTTGTCTTCCTGATGTTCAGATGTAATACACATTGAAGGCTATAGTCTTTGCTCTTCTGCAGTAAGCATTTCAAGTCCTGTTTACTTTCAGCAAGCAAGGTTGTGCCATCTGCATAACACAGCTGAAAACTGGACTAATGGGCAAAAGACCAGGAGCATCTCTCTGAAAGATCCAGAGGGAATAAGAATAACAGAGTCTTTCAATGCTCCAGAGCAGGAAATAGATAAGGAGCCCGTAGCCCAGCCCCACTGTGCTGGAGAGCCCCACCAACAACAAGAGGTATGTTTATTTGTTTATTGCTAACTCATAGACACACAGTTGTGGAACTGAAAATGAGTTTTGTAAGGGATGTTGGAAAGTAGGGGAGGCAAAGACTATCACCCAAACAAGTCCAAGGGTTAGCCCAGTAGTTCTAAGCAATAAGTCCTCAATTAATCCAGGTTTAGGTTTCGGGTGAACGGTCAAATCCAAATCATTCAGCAAGGTTTGTCTCAGAGTAGTTATAAGTCAGCTTCTTCCTCAAATATCCAGCAAGAACAGCCAAACTTTTAACTGTAGCCAGCAAAAATGCAAGGTCATACCTTGCCGCAGTCTCTCCACAGCAATACCACAGTCTCTCCAGTACCAGTGTCTTGCTCTCACTATGGTCTTGCCACCACAAGCCTTGCCTGCCTCAAGTCTTGCTGCTCAATATAGGAAACACTCTTTCTCTTATCTTTGTCCCACAGCTGTTGGTGATTTCAACGACCAAGACGATTTGCAAGACCATATGTCTACAGTGTAGGTAGCAGGAGACCAAAAGTAGCTTACTCTAAGGGCTAAAAAAACCCCCAACTTTTATACTAATATCACAGTAGGTTTTTGAGTCTTCCTTTGGTACTGATGCCTCATTCTATATCATAATATCCCGCCTCTAGAATGATATTCTCAGCCAATGGATTTAATAGGAATGGAGAAATGATGCATCCCTGAAGTATGTATGTTTGTGTGTGTGTGTATACAATTTTATAATATTTTATAATATATATATATAATTTTAAACATGCAGTTTCCCTGTGTGTATGTGACAGCTGCTTCTAAGTAGGACAGTTCTAAATAGAGGTTTCACATGAGCAAAATGAAAGATTCCAGGTTACCCATTCTCAGTGCTAGGCATAATTTCTTACTAGCTTCAGTATTAAGTGCCTTTGCATAATCAATAACACAAACATCCTGCTAGTATTCTTGGCTTTCAGCACAGATTCATCCATCATCACCAATGATATCCCTGGTGCTACGACTTCTTCTAAATGCAGCTGAGATTTCTAGCTGTTTATGCCAATGTACTCTTCCAGCTATTTGGGGATAATTTTCAGGAAGAGTTTATTTGCATATAATATTAGTAATATTGTTTGATGATTTTCAAATTCTGCTTATCACCTTTTTAAGGAATGGGAACAAATAATTTCTTCCAGTTAATTGGCAAGATGAGTGTCTGAAACTTACTTGGCATAACCTGATAAACACATTAAAGGCTTTTTTTTGGTCCTTGCCTCAGTGCAGCTTGAATTTTTTCCTTCACCACCCTTGTTTCTTGACCATTCACTATTTCCAAGAATGATTTTGTGTCCACTGTTTGGCTTTTCTCCATCTCATTTTGATGCTTCTGGGATCATTCAAGGTTGTTTTGCATAGTATTCTTCTATATTATAATTTGAGACTGAAATTTGTTTTTTCTGTTTGTCCGGTTTGAGAAGTGCCAAGTTCTTTACTTTTTTAGTTTCTAACTCCAGTTCTTTTCATATTTCATTGTAATCTTTGTTTTGTCTTTTTTTGCATTACATTTAAAATCTTCTGCTGTACTCTTTATTTTGTCATGTTTTTCCTTATATTTTGGCTTCTTGGAATTCTAGTGCAATTTTCAGATTCTACTCAATTTTTCTTTTTACTGTTTCCTCTGTCATGTCAATGATATTTTGCTTTCTTCCTAGATTGTATTCTTGATAACATCCCATAGATCATCTGATCTTCAATTTTTAGTGCTCAAGGCCTCAAACCTATTTTTGAGGTTGTTTTTCTTTAAAAATTCACAAACCATAAATGAAATATTAATGTGGAAATAAATTAATTTTCAAACATTTATTGGGTATGTATTTATTATAGGTATGTATTTTAGTTGAATATAATTTGTATTTCTTTCAAATATATCTTCAAACTGAAGAAGCTTTAATTTATTTGAGAAATGACAAATGAATAGAACAATGTAATATATTTTGATGATGACTACACTATAGATTAATAATGACTATGATATAGTTGTCTGTTAGGTACTGTGGTAAGACTAAGATGAACCATCTGTCAAATTCCCCAAAAGGCTTCCAATTGAAAATAAGCCCCAAATAAGATATGGAAAATATGTGCATGGTATCATAAAGGATGGATTATGGATTATATAATAAACAATATTCATGGCACAGAGAACAACCTGAGATAAAACAAAAAGAGGAGGACTATGATATATTCATGGAAGCACAATAATGTGGTCAAAATGAATAGTATGCTTGGCTTAAGGTTATTGAGAAGATAATTAGAAGTGTCTTCTTGGAAAAGAAGCCTGGTGCCATATTGTGCAAGAAATTATAGACAGTGCTAAACCTTTCAGTATTTAATCTAAATGTCATTTCATGCTTTTAATGATCAAAGAGAGAAATGATAGCTATTAAAAAGAAAAAAACAGATATGATTAAATATTTACGTTGGGAACTTTTTGCACTATTGAGAGTAGACTTCTGATCAAAGATGTGTGGAATAAAGCAATACTATCAAGAACAACAACAATAACCAATGTCATTAATTGCATTCTAACTCATAGTCACTGATAAGCTGGGAAAGAACCCGTTTCATGAGGTTTCTAAGGTTGCAAATCCTCATGGAAAAACACTACGTCCTCTTCTGCCTGTGAACATAAGACTAGCTATGCAGTGACTGTACTAAAGTTTGGAAACATAACAGCTGACTCATTCCTATGAGGGGACCCCATTATTAGGTTTCTAAGTCTGTACCACATTATGGTGGTAAACTGCCTAATCTTTCTCCCATGGAGTGAATAGTATATTTGAACTATTAGCCTTACAGTCTGCAGTTCAATATTCAGGAACTAAAACAAAAGCAAAAATAAATTTAAATTACTGACACTTGGATCTCTATGGAGTAAGAGGTAGATTGGTAGAAACCTACGTTTCCAAATTGTCTTGCTGAACTGTTACAACTATTGAACCCTCAATTGGGTCTTTCATCTGTCAGAGGTACAGATGGACAATATTAAAAAATAGATTCTTTGGATAAAAAAAGTGCTCACAATTGTTAGAACTCCCCAAGTGGAAACTGTATCAGCCAAGGATCACGAAGCAACAGAAAATTAATGAAAATGAGAATAGAGATACAGATAGATACCTGTACAAACTGAGCACATTCCTTGTGATAGACTTCTTGTTAGTTTAAGGGAAATAATAGTTAAACCGGAAGCAGGAGTAACATCCACTTACATAAATAGCTTGCCTTAGGAAACCCTACGAACGTGGAGAAAGGATAGAAGTCACGCAACTGTCCAGGACTTTCATTCATAGGTTTGCTATGAGTCGCCTATGACTCAACAGCACTTAACAACATAGAGAGAGACCAGTTGGACTATTGGACCAAAAGGGAGGCTACCAAGCCACAGGTGGGTGACTCTTATCTGCAGCCCTAAGGCCTGCTTCTCACTGTTTTTGCTCCAACAGTCTTCTAGGTCGTATAGCTCTGGTGTGTCCACTTGCTGTGGTCGCTTAATTAAAATTGTTGCAACTTGAGGTCTCTGTGAAGCTGAACACTGTGACACTGATGTGTCAAATGCGACAATGGTTACCCATGGTGGACAGTGTTTGGTGGTGCTCCCTGATTAAAACAAGCTTGGAAGCATGAGTGACATCCACTTCCATAATAGCTTACCTTAGGAAACCCTATGAATGTGGAGAAAGGATGAAAGTCATGCAACTGTTGAAGACCTTCGTTCATAGGGTCGCTATGAGTTGCCTACAACTCAACGGCACTTAACAACAACAACAACAACAACAACAATTGTTAAACCATCACTTTAACCATCTGGCAGGTAGTGTAGAACCAATGGTAAATAAGTTTAAGATGATCGCAACAATTGGTGAGAAATACATCAAGATAGTTCTCTTTGCTAAGAAGACTTCAACAATGCAAATATTTATGGATTTTTTTCTCTTATATTACTCAAGGTCCAAGATTGTTATTCTTCCTCCAATGTCAGAAAATAGGTAGATCCTATTTTAATACAAAACCTAGTAGCAAAACTTTACCTTGAGATGTTTGAGTCATTGCCTTATATGATATTATCTCCTTCACTGCCATTACAAAGCTAATGAACTTTTGTCAAATGTCATAAACCTTCCAATGGGAACATAAGCACTGCATCAGGAGTATGCACTACTATGTTTATTTCCCAGTACATGATCGTGGATATGTT
This sequence comes from Elephantulus edwardii, assembly GCF_000299155.1. Taxonomy (NCBI): domain Eukaryota; kingdom Metazoa; phylum Chordata; class Mammalia; order Macroscelidea; family Macroscelididae; genus Elephantulus; species Elephantulus edwardii. The sequence goes on from NW_006399754.1 coordinate 26,337,805, forward strand.
GTCATATCTGGTAAGATGCTGAATCCAGGTAACAATGTTTGCAATCTGTGGGGTACAGACTCTATCAGCACCTTAATTAAAATTGGCCTAATTAAAAAAACAAAACAAAAAAACCAAAACCCTCTTGCCACAGATGGCCGTCAATGTAACATATATTGCTTCCAAGGGCATTTGTTTCTGTACAATCCCCACAGATGAGCCAAAAGCTAGCTTTATCACAGATAAAGTGGCTATGGAAGTTCTAATATATTTCCTGTTGTCCGAAAATGAGTTTAAGGGTGACTTGCTACACTGTAGGAGGAGCAGAGCCCAGATGATACAATTCTTCTTTACTGAACATTACACATGTGCCTCTTCTAAAGGGCACTGAAGTTCTCATTTACCTATTTTTGTCCATTGTGGTTTTAAATTACATTCATTGTTCACTGTAGGTAAATGTCTCTATATTATGTAAGGGAAGATACCAGAAACTTCTGCCCCTTTACACAAACTCAAAACAGATTGCCACATTTGTGACAATATCTCTATGGCCATACAAGTATTTGCAAACTCCAGGGCACCATCCAAGCAGCTGTCTTTGAGTCTATTACCCACTGCCCATTGTCCAATTACTCCCTAATTCCTTCTCATTAACATTCAACAAACTGAAGAACCATTTACTGCCTGGGTAACCATATAATTTGGTCAATGTGTTCAGTACTGATTCCCATGGGCTTTCCTCAAATTCTGTTCATTAGTTCCCTGGCTCTCATCTTTCCTATTACTGAAAACCATGTCTCTCTGAACACGACATTGCTGCTGCCAAGTCTGTGAAGGACTGTGGAGGGTCTGAGGTTTTAGTCTATCTGCAAGATTCCGTTTAAGCCTTTCTGCATAACTTTTCAATCTACATGCAGAACAGATTATCTGGGAGGCTTTATAGGGAGGAATGCAGCAACAGGATGGGAGGAAGACTCATCAACAACATGCATCAAGCAGATAATACAACCCTGCTTGCTGAAACTGAGGAGGACCTGAGGCATGTGCTGCAGAAGGTCAAGGACTACTGCCTCAAAATTGATTGAAGCTCAACATCAAGAAAACAAAGATTCTCACATTGTGGCAACTGTCAACATCAAGAAGAGATTGAGATTGTTAACAGCTTCCATTTGTTGGGCTCACAATCAACACTCTTGTTACTAGCACTTAGGAAATCAAAAGATGAATTGCTTTGTGAAAATCTGCTATCAAGGACCTAAAATGCATTTGATCCAAGCTAGTACAGTCTTCACAATTAATACCTATGCCTCAGAGAGCTAAGTAAGGATGATGGAAGAAGGATTGATGTCTTTGAGCTGTGATGCTGGAGAAGAGTATTGAACATATCATGGATTGATAAGAGAACAAATAGGTTTGTCCTGAAGAGGGTGAAACTAATCTGTGCCTTGGAGGCAAGGATTCTGAAGCTCTGTCTCACATGTTTTGGGCATATTTCCAGGAGGGACCAGATCTTGTAGAGGGACATCATACTTGGAAAAGATCCCTGATGAGCTGGATTGACTTAATGACTGGGGTAATGGCAGTTCGTGTGTCAGAGTCAATACAACTAGCTCAGGATAGAGCAAGGTTCAGAGATGGTGTACAAAGGGTCGCTATGAGTCACAAGTGACTTGATGGCACATAATGGCAACAAGGTGAGGACACATGAGGCTCCTTAGTCAGGGACAAAGAACTTCAGTTGCAGTGGTCAGATTTTCAGACTCCTCTTTTCCAAGATCTGATTTCCAGAGTGATATGAAAACTACCCAATGCCACTTGCACAAGGAAAGGGCTGCATTATGAGGGAACCCTGTTCTTAGAGAACAGAAATATGTATAACTGAGGTGTAAGCCCACCAGTTGAGATAGAAATTATATCAAAAGCTGTTTCCTTAAAAACTGCCATTGAGGGAAAAATATTCCAGAAGCAACCAATGACTCTATTTATAAGAACAGCAGAAATTCATCCTATCAAAATTGTCTCCAAGTTGGAAAAAAAGAAGTGTTTCTGTTAAAGGAATATGATTTTCAGCATATACGTCCATATGTGTGTGTATATCTGAGATAACATTTTTCTCAAGACTCACTTTCAGGAGCCAGCATGACCCAGAAGAGGAAGTCCAGAGTCTGTTCTTGGAGGGCACGGTACGTGCACTGAAACTGCAAACATTATTTGCAGAATTATGTTGGAGAGAATATCCACTGCCAGCACTGGTCACATAATTGGACCTACAATTTTCCATCTTAGTTGATAGACATTGCTTGGCTGTTGTTGTTGTTGTTAAGTGCCGTTGAGTCGTAGATGACTCATAATGACCCTATGAATGAAAGGCCTGAACGCTTGGATAACTTTCATCGTTTCTCCAAGTTTACAGAGTTTCCAGAGGCAAGCAATTTCAGAAGGTGATGCCACTCCTGCTTCCAAGCTTGTTTTAATAGGGGAGCTCCACCAAACACTGTCTACCATGGGTAACCATTAGTGCATTTGGCACATCAGTGTCACCGTGTTTAGCATCACAGCAACCACGAGTTACATCTGTACAGCAAATGGACAGATAAGTACTATAACACTTAGAAGAATATTTGACCCCAAAACAATTCAAAGCAGGCCTGAGGGCCTCAGATTAAAATCCCCCACCTGTGGCTTGGTATCATCACTTTCTATCCTGTAGACCAACAGAGCTCTCTCTATATTGTGGTGATGAGGTGCCTTTAAGTTGACTATGACCATGACAACTCATCGAAAGCCAATAAAGAACAGACCACACCTGCCTTGGCTTGCACTGTCCTCACAGTCTGGGGATAGTTTGAAACTGACTCACATTGTCACTATTTATTTAAATTTTGTTAAGAATTTTCAACATTTTCTCATCTAGGAAAGGAGGGGCTTCGACTTCATAGGCCTAATCTTTGCAACACTTGATGAGCTCATGCTTTTGCATGATCTCCTCTGATCCTCTCTTGGTTAGCCTTTGGTGTGACCACCATCCACAGTCATCTGTTGAGCTCACTTCTAATCTGCTTTCCTCAGTATGTATCTTAACTTTGAAGGGATCTTTTTCCTGATAAATATTGGAATTGTATATGTATATGAATATGTTGTGCTTTTATATGTATATGAATGTGATTCTGTGTACAGGTATGTGCAGGGAGCTCAGGTGGATTAGTAGGTAAGGAATCGCACTGCCCACCAAAAGCAAGCTGTCGGCATCCACTGGCCACTCAGTGGAAGAAAGGTGAGCAGTCTCTTCCTGTGCGATTTACAGCCTCTAAGGACCTGCTGAGGAAGCGAGCTACGAGTCGGTTCTGACTCAAATGCACATCACAACAATTAACATCAAAATATACACACAGATATTGTGCAAGAGTATCTCAACATGTACCAGGGTATTAATACACTTCTGTATGAAAGCAGTTTATTCTCACAAGTGTTCAAATTGCTGTCATCTTTTCTCAAACATGTTACTGATGGATTATATGTACTTTTAGGTCCATAACAGCCTATATTTGGATGTAATATTTAATTATATCTAATATTTTATTAGGTATTTTATTAATTTGGGAAGGGTGTGTGCCAAGGATGTGTCCCCATCTCCATATCTTGTCAATCTATATTTGGAAAAGATTATCCAGGAAGCTAGGCTCTATGAGGAGAAGTATGGCAACAAGATTGGAGGTAGACTCATCGACAATCAGCATTTTGCAGATGATACAACCCTGCTTGTTGAAACTGAGGAGGACCTGAAGCACTTGCTGCAGAAGGTCAAGGACTGAAGCATTCAATATGGATTGAAGGTCAACATCAAGAAAATAAAGATTCTTAGCACTGGACTGATTAGCAGCATCATGATAGATGGTGAAGAGATTGAGATTGTTAACAGCTTCAGTTAGCTTGGATCTACAATCAGCACTCTTGGTACCAGTGGCCAGGAAATTAAAAGATGAGTTACATTGGAAAAGTTTGTTGTCTGAGACCTCTCCAAAGTACTGAAGAGCAGCAATGTCAGTGTCAAGATTATGGTGTGCCTGATACCAGTCATTGTTGTTTTTATTATTTGCCATTGAGTCAGTGGCAACTCATAGTGACCCTATGTCCAAAAGCCCTAAACCCTGCTCTGTCCTGTGCCAACCTCACTGTCTCTCATACACCTACTCCAATTACCCCAACCGCTGAATTTATCCATCTCATCAAGGGTCTCCCTCTCTTGTGTTGTCCTTCCACTCTCCCGAAAATGATGTCCCTCTCCAAGGATTGGTCCCTCCTTGCAACATCCCCAAAGTATGTCAGATGAAGCTTCAGAATCCTTGCCTCCAAGGAGCAGCCTGGCTTCACCCTCTCCAGGACAAATTTGTTTGTTCTCCTAGCAGTTAATGGTATAATTAACACTCTCCTCTAGCACCACAGCTCAAAGGCATCAATTCTCTTCCTATAGTCCCTAATCACTGTCCAGCTCTCCATAAGAAACTGTGAAAAGTATGGCCCAAATCAGGTGCCCCTTCATCTCCAGTCTAACATTGTTGCTCTTCAGTACTCTGGAGAGGTCCCTGATAGCTGACTTTCCCAATACAATTCATCTCTTGATTTCCTGGCTGCTGGTACCAAGAGTGTTGACTGTGGAGCCAAGCAAACTAGAACTGTTAACTATCTCAATCTCTTCACCATCCATACTGATGCTGCCAATTGGCTCAGAGGTGGCAATCTTTGTTTTCTTCATGTTGAGTTTCAATGCATATTAAAGGCCCCAGTCCTTGACCTTCTGCAGCAAGAATTTAAGGTCCTCCTTAGTTTCAGCAAGCAGGGTTGTGTCATCTGTATAACGTGGGTTGTTGAATCCTCCACAAATCCTGATGCCACAATCCTCCTCATACAGTCCAGCATCCCAGATTATCTCTTCTGTATATAGACTGAAAAGGTGTGGAGACAGAATACATCCCTGGTGGACACCCGTCCCGATTTTGAACCATGCAGTCTCTCCTTGCTCTGTTCTGAAGACTGCCTATTGGTTCAAATATAGGTTTCACATAAGCACAATCAAATGTTCTGGGATTCTTATTCTTCTCAGAGTCAGCCACAGCTTGTTACGATCCTTGCTATACTTCAGAAAGCTGGACAATGACTGGAGTTGATAAAATAGTGAATTGATGCCTTTGAGTTGTGGCGCTAGAGAAGAATATTCACTATCCCATGGTCTGCTAGGAGAACAAACAAGTTCTTCCTGGAGAGGGTGAAGCAAGGCTGCTCCTTGGAGGAAAGGATTCTGGTGTTTCATCTGACATACTTTGGACATGTTGGAGGCGGGATCAGTCCTTGGAGAGGCATGTCATGCATGGGATGGTGGAAGGACAGAGCAGAAGAGGAAGACCCTCTATGAGATGGATTGACTTAGTGACTGGGGTAATGGTGGTAGGTATGTTGGAGACAATAGGATTGGCATGAGAGAGCGCAGAGTTTAGGGATGCTGTGTATAGGGTCACTATGAGTCACAGGCAACTCAATGACATAACAGCCACAACAACAATAATTTGATGAATTTAAGTAGGCCAGGGATAGCTCTTTTAGGGAAGCATCAATAATTCTGAGAATCTTGCAAGTGCCCTAATTTTTCCTCCTCCGAGGCATTTAGTCAAAAGTCCTCCGAGGAGCCTTCTTACAGTAAAGGAAGCAAGACAACCTTTAGAGGTTTATAATAGGAATGTTCCCTAGAACTTTTCATGGACTGAAGCACAGCTGTGGTTTTAACATACTTTTGGAAGTGGTGGAATGAAGATTTTATGTTTTTGTATATAATAATAAATCATAAGTGTCAAATAGATTTTCTTTTATAACATGCACTATGTACCTTCATTGACGCTGATGGCTCACAGGTATCAGACATATTCTTACACTGTATCTTCTGCCAATTTTTTTATATAAAAAACCCTTGTCTATGATATTAATTTATTATAGTACTCTTTTTTCTGTTTTTTAATTATTATTTATTTTAGTAAAAGTACAGAGACTTTGGATTTCCATTCATTCATTGTTTCACTTTTCTCCCTGCCCACCCCTCCCTCCCCCCATTTGCTCTTCTCATTGAAAAGTAAAAGAAAAACTATCTCATTGTTATAGAGTCCCTCCTCCAAAGTCCACCCCACTATGCAGCCTTCATTCTGGACTCCTGTCATGACAATAATACCTAATCATACATCCCTTTTAAACAGTTCTCTCCCTCATCTATTTCAATGCAGTATACATAATTTATTCCATCTTTTTCAGTCTCCCCCAAACCCAATGTCAGTCCCATTTTCCAACAGTGACACTATGCAATATTTGTCCTTTTGTGACTGTGATATTCTGCTCAGCATAATGTTCTCCAGGGTCACCCATTTTGTATATTATTGCATGAGTCCCTTATTTTTCAAACGAGCGTAGTATTTCATTGTGTGAATATATCACAGCTTCTCTATCCATTCATTTGTTGATGGGCACTTAGGATGTTTCCAACTCTTTGCTATTGTGAACAAAGCCACAATAAATATGGGTGTTCTTCTGCTGAATTTTAACAGCCAAGAGTCTTATAGTTTTAACATGGAATTTCTATTCCATTCTGGATCATAGAGGAAAGACATGTTCATCAAAGTCGATGATGCATGTTGGTAAGAAATGAGCTACATCTTTATCATTTTCTTAGTTTAATTGAAATTTCAAAATTTGGAAATCAAGTCTAATCCATCAAAAAATAAATCAGCCTTTCAGTTAAAATGATCTGTCAAAGACATATTTACTGTTAAAATTAAAAAAAAAATTCTCAAGCATATCTTTTGTTACAAGAGTTAATACTTTCAACTTAGGCATCTAGCTTCCAAAGGAAGAGCTCTAAAACCCATTTGTTCTTCCACTTTTACTTCATCTTCATGTCTAGTTTGGCTTCACATTCTGTCATTTGTCCTTCCGTAATATCTTCAGAATCCATCTCCTCCTTCAATGTCATTACTGTCATAGTTATAACCGGACTCATCATTTTTAATCTCTGTTGGATCATCTCCCTAATTTTCCTTTTCCCTCCAGCTTTGACCCTGAAAACCTTCCTAGACTGTCAGTAATTTTTTGAAAGTAAATGCACATATGATGTTGGCTTTTTAAAAAAGATATTTCCTTGGTTTACTGCTGTATTTATTTTAATAAACCTCAAATGTGTAATAATTTTCTAAGACACATCTTCTGGTACCTAACTGAGCATTGAAGCTACATCACAAAGCAAGCTAAAGACATATCTTCAAAACAATTTCATTCTCTGTGTCACAAAAAGCATTCTCAAATGTCCTGCTTCAATCACTTTATTATTGCTAAGAAAATCTCACTTTTCCTTTAAAATTTTGCTCTATTATGTTCTGGTGGCCTTGTAGCAAGAAGCTGCATTGCAATCCCAAAGGCACACAGTTTGAGGCCATCATCTGCTCCACGGAAGAAGGATGGGCAACCTCCTCCCATGCGATTAACTGCCTCTGAAAACCCACCAGAATGTCAGCTCTGAACACGACGATACACAACAACAACAACAACAATTTCATACGTAGGTTATTTTGCAGCTCTTTCCTGCCTGTCTCACCCTGCCTAATCTACTCTGGACTAAGAGTGATAACTAAATTACGCCCTTCTCCAAATATATCTGTACCCCATTACACAGAGCCCATGAACACAATAACGTAGGTGATCCAAAAATGAAAATAAAATTATATTTGAAGATATTGATTGAGGTGAAATGAAACTAACATCTCGATAAGAACAGCCAAATTGTGTGAGTCCTTAAAAGTGGAAAAAGAGAAGAATCAGTTTTAGAAATTCAATATGTGAAGAGTGTGCTATTTCCTTAAACTTGCATGCTATTGCTAGGATTAAGAAAGGGGAAAAGGGGGTGGGGGCAGGAGCCAAAACACAGTCCTGTACACTTCGAGAACACCCACCACTTGACAACCAGCAAGAAAAGTGGCTCCTTAGTCCAACAGCTCCAGGGAACGGCATTCTGCCAGCAAATCAAAAGAACAGGAAGTGAGGTTTTCCGCAAGAGCTTCCAGCAAGGAGCACGTCCATGCAGGTACCATGACGACCTATGCTGAGTGGTGGACCTGCACAGCTGTGTGTGTCCTTCTTAGGTACCCCACTAGCAGCGGGGTTTATATTTAGTAAAACACTCATTATATGGTGTTCTTTCCCCAGGTGCTTTGTTAATATTCTCCAAAATTATTGACTTCCAATAAACAAAAATTATATTCCTGTCACCCTGCAAAATACCTGAATTAGTGTTTTATAAATTATGGAGAAACAAATGAATACATGTGTCAATAATAATATATTTAGTATATATTATATATATTCATATATTTATATTAACTGCTCCGATAATAAAATAAGATTGTTGTTGCTGTTGTTAAGTGCCATAGTTGACTACGATTCATAGGGTCACTATGAGTCATCTACAACTCGACAGCACCTAACAAATAACATACAACAACAACTAGCAACCCGATTAACCAACAGAAAGAGATGTACATTTTTGCTCATTCTACAGTAAGGTGATCCAACAGAAAGTAGAAATTATTGATCCTATCTTTAATTTTGGATCAGTAGTGGCTTAGTTGCTAGAAGCTGTGCTGAATTCCCAAAAGCATGCTGTTCAAATCCACCAGCTGCCCATGGAGGGAAAAAAAATAAAAGATGGGTTTATTGTTTTTACGAAGAACTAAAAAGTTTAATTACTATTAAAATCTATTATAACAAATATATATTGTTGTTTAGAAATTTTTGAAGGTTTTTTTGAGGTGGGGGGCAGTTGAGATAACAGAAAGGAAGAAGGAAAAGGACAAAAAGAAAATGAGACAAAGGAAAAGAAGATTTTTCTTTTCTCCCGTTTGGAGACTTATTATGTGAAGCATTGGATTCTGGAGGGTTGGTTCTCTTGATTTAGGTGAAAATAGAGCATAAACTGTTGGGTTAACAATCATGTGTAAACTGATTGGATTTAGTTAACAATCAGCTGTGGCCTGGATGTAGTATGGCACTTGTCTGTCAGTTTGCTGTACTGAGGTAACTTGCTGTGATACTGAAAGCTGTACCACTGATATGCCAAATCCATGATGTTTACTCATGGTGGGCAAGATTTGGCAGAGTTCCCAGATTAACACAGGCTTTAAAGCAGAATTGCCGTCCATTTATTAAATAATAGGCCTTTGGAAACTCTATGAACATTACAGAAATGACAATAGTTATAGACCTAGGTTCAGATCATTTGTTCATAGGATTGCTGTGAGTCATATTTGACTATGGCACTTAACAACAACAATCTTATTTTATTATTGGAGCAGTTAATATAAATATATGAATATTGACACATTTATTCATTTATTTCTCCATCATTTTTCGAACACTAAGTATTTTGCAGGGTGCTATTTCATGAAATATTCCTATAATCTGCACTTGTTATCATTGTTGTTGTTATGTGCTGTCAAGTCACCTGCAACTCATAGTGACACTATAACAGCCCTAAACCCTGCTCTATCCTGTGCCAACCTGTCTCTGACACATCCACACTTAGATCTGAACCTTGCCCTATTTTACATCATCACTGAATCAATCCATCTCATCAAGGGTCTTCATCTCCTTTTCTGTCCCTCCACCTTCCCAAGCATAATGTTCCTCTCCAAGGGACATCACAGAACAAAAAGAAATATACTTGAAATGTTCTTTTTATAAAATATTTAATTTTATCTAAATATCAGAACATGTTATTACCTGAAAAGTCTGGTCCCTACTTTCAACTTGTCCAAAGTATGTCAGACAAAGTTTCCTTGCCTCCAGGGAACAGCCTAGTTCAACCCTCTCTAGGACAAATCTGTTTGTTTTCTTAGCAGTCCATGGCATGTTCAATACTCTTCTCCAGCACCACAGCTCAAAGGCAACAATTCTCCTTCTATCCCTAGTCATTGTCCAACTCTCTGATGCATAACAACTGATTGCAAAGACCATGGCCTGTTCAGGCACATCTTAGTCTCCAGAGTGATATCTTTGCTTTTCATTACTTTGGAGAGGTTTCCAACAGCAGACTTTTCCATGGCAATATATCTTTTAATTTCCTGGCTGCTGGTGCCAAGAGTGTTGATTGTGAAGCCAAGTAAACTAAAGCTGTGAACAATCTTAACCTCTTTACCATCCATACTGATGCTGTCAGTTGGTCCAGTGGTGAGAATCTTTGTTTTCTTGATATTGAGCTTCAATCTACATTGAAGACTACAGTCCCTGACATTTTGCGGCAAGCACTTCAGGTCCTCCTCAGTTTCAGCAAGCAGGGTTGTGCCATCTGCATAAGGCAGATTGTTGTTATCATTAGATAATAACAAATACATAGTGCAAAGATAAATTAATTATATTTGAAGCTTTTTTTACACAATATTTAATTTTATCTAAATATCAGTACATGTTATTACCCAAAAGACTATAAAAATACTACAGACTAAAACTGATGTTATATAGCTTGCATTGC
>NW_006399754.1:26348451-26351117 GCF_000299155.1 Elephantulus edwardii
GTCAGTTCCAGAAGTTGTAAAATATATAAGAAAATGTCACAAATTAGTAAAATAATAGAAATTATAAGGATAAAATTAGTAGAAAGTTTGAAGAAATGGAAAATAAAGTTGTAATAGAATAAAAGCTGTTTATATGGTGGTTTGCTCCATGAAAAACAAAATGCAAAAAGTATTATCAGGACTGAAGGAGTGGGCACGTATCACGGTCTTTAACAACGTTGTTTGGTGAGGTCGAAAATGCCCCACCTCATGCTCACCTTCAGAACAACAGAAGGAAGTGTTGCTTCTGCACCCTCCACACGGGATGCTGTGCTGAAGCCTGTGCTGATAGAGAAACATTTTTATTATATTCCTAAATGTTCAAAATGTACCTGAAGAAACTGGGCAAACAAAACAAAACCTCTATACGGACAGAGTATGAAGTTTTAAATATTGTTGCTATGCACGGTCAAGTTGACTATGACTCCTAGCAAGGAAATTCAGGTCTGAACCTTGTCCTGCCTTGTGCCATCCTCATCACCTCTGACACATTTGAGCCCATTGCTGCAGTCGTAACAATCCATCCCATTGACGATCTTTCTTTTTTCCACTGACCCTCCACTTTACCGAGCATTTCTTTCTAAGGAATATCCTCCCCTCAGTAACATGCTCAAAGTACATGAGACAAAGGTTCATCACCCTTACCTCCAAAAAGAACTCTTACCTGTAATTTCCCCAAAATATATTTGTTTGTTCTTTTGACAGATATCCATGGGGTATCCAGTACTCTTCCCCAATGTCACAGCTCAAAAGTATTCGTTCTTCTTCTGTTATTCTTAATCATTGTCCAGTTCTCAGATACATAGCAAATCATTGAGAACATCACAGACATACTTTAGTCTTCAAACTGACATTATTGCTCCTTGTAATTTAGAGATATCCCTGACTGTGGACTTGTCCAAAGTAATATATCTTCTGACTGCTGGTACAAAGGATGTTGATGTGGATCCAAGTGAGATGAAATTTTTGACAATTTCAATCTTTTTGCCATCTATCATGTTGTTGCTTATTGGTTTATTGGTGAGGATTTTTGCCTTCTTGATGTGAAGATGCAATCCATATATAGAGGGCTGTAGTAGTAGATCTTCTGTATCAATCATTTTAAATACTCACTTTTAGCAATTCAGGTTTTGTTGTCAGCATAACACAGATTGCTGATGAGTCTTCCTCTGTTCCTGATACTATATTTATCTTTATAGAATCTAGTTTCATAAATTATTTATCATAGAGATTGAACAGATTTGGAGAAAGGATACATCAGCGATGCACACTCTTCCTGATATTTTTAACTGATTTGCATATAATAATTCATATATGTTGTGTTTAATTTGGGTACGTTGTGTTATACAATGTTTAATTTATATTTTGTTCCATGTAATCATTCATATACATTGTATTTTATAAAGTTAATTACTATTGATCTATGTCTGTTATTACCTCATCTTTTCAAGTATTGATTGAATCTTTTCTATTTCCTCACCCACCTACCCCCATCTGTACACTATGCACTATTGTCCTGTTAAGACAAGAGCGTCTTGGGTAAGGCATAGATTTCCTATGAGCAAAATTAAATCTTCTGGGATTCCCACCCTTCCAATGTTACTTATAGTTTCTTATGATCCACATAATCGAATGCCTTTACACAGTAAATAAAACACAAGTGGACATTCTTATGGTATTTTTTGCTTTCAACCAAGATCCATCTGACAAATGTAATGATGTCATTTCTGAGGCTGTAAATTTTTTTGTGTTAGCCGAATAACTCTCTGTAGACTGTGTCTCCGGAGCTCATTCGAGTACATAGGTCTTACTTCAGTCTCTACTGAGTTGTATAAGTGCAGATTGATGCCAGAGAGATGTCATACCACATTAAAGAAGATAGATACTGTATCAGATGATATCTCCAGGTAACCCAGAAACAGAAGCTGAGAAGTGAAAAAGGGCTTCCCACTGAGAGGACAAAAAGGAAAAGCCCTCCTGTAGTGTGAAACTTTACCCTGCGGTGAGATTGTCGGCCTCCTAACAAGGAGCTCCAGTGGGATGGTGTGTTTTGTGTTGTACTGTTAACTGCAAGTCCACTGGTTCGAATTCAGCAGCTGCCCACAGGAGAATGGTAGGCAGCCTCGTCCGTCAAAGAGTCACTGTCTGGGGACCCTGCTGTAAATGGTTTTGTTTCGGGAAACTATGAAAAAATAAGTTCATTTGTTAATGTCACTCACTTGTTGTATTTCTGTTTCAGTAGCATTAGCTGACTCACTAAGTAGTATTAGTACCAATAATAGAGCTTTTAAATTTTATTTAAATATACATTTTTGTTACAATAGGAAGTGCTGTTAGCCTAGTGGGTAAAGAGTTGCTCTGCCAAGTCATGGGTAAGAAGAACGAATTCACCAGTCACTCTTAAGAAGAATGATGGGGAATATCCTCTGTTTTATTTTACAGTTTCTAAAAATCTCTGGAAGATAAGCTGTGATTCAGTTCTGAATTGACAGCAATGAGTTTGAGTGTTTTTTTAAAATTTTCTTTATATTAAAAAGGATGTTCTTAAAGTCTAATTCACAAATAATTGTTTTGTTAATCCAAAGGTTATACCTCTCTGGTGTTCAAATCCACTGGCTACTCTATGA
>NW_006399754.1:26357947-26363418 GCF_000299155.1 Elephantulus edwardii
AAGGATTCTGGGGCTTCGTCTGACATACTTTGGATATGTTGCCAGGAGGGACGGGTCCTTGGAGAGGGACATCATGCTTTGGAGGGTGGAGGGACGACGCAGGAGGGGAAGATCCTCTATGAGATGGATCGATTCAGTGACTGGTGTAATCGGGATGGGTGTGTCAGAGGCAGTGCGGTTGGCACAGGATAGAGCAGGGTTTAAGGCTGTTGTGCATAGGGTCGCTATGACTTGGAAACGACTCGACGGCACCTAACAACAACAACATATTCTGAAGACTGCCTCCTGGTCCAAATATAGGTTTCACATAAGTACAATCAAGTATTCTGAGATGTCAATTCTTCTCAGAGTTAGCCACAGTATATTGTGATCCACATAGTTAAATGCCTTTGCATTGTGAATGGTACTCTGCCTTCAGCCTAGATCCATCTAACATTAGCTATAATATCCCTAGTACCACGGCCTCTTCTAAACCAGGCCTGCACTTTTGGCAGGTCCCTGTTGATGTTCTGTTCCAGTCAGTTTTGTACAATTTTCAGCAGATTCTTGCTTGCATATTATATTAATGATATTATTTAATTGTTTCCGCACTCAGTTGAGTCACTTTTCTTTGGAATGGAAAAAATAGAGTTATCTTCCTGTCAGTTGTCCTGGTGGTTGTCCTCCAGATTTCTTGGCACAACTTGGTGAGCATATCCAGAACAGAGTCTGTTTGTTGAAATATGTCTGTTGGTATGCCATCAATACCCGGGGTCTTGGTTTTTGCCAATTCTTTCAGAATAGCTTAAATTTCTTCCTTCATCTCCACAAGCTCTTGCTCATACATGGTTTCATGAAATTTTTCTGTGTCCACCAATTCCTTTTGGTGTGATGACTCTGTATAGTCTTTCCATTTTATTTTAATGCTTCCTGGATCATTTAATATTCTGTCCAAAGCACCCATAAGTATTGCAACTTGAGGCTTGGATTTTTTTTTTCGTTCCTTCAGCTTAAGAAATGCTGAGTGAGTATAGGTCCTTTGAATGTATTGTTGTTGTTGTTGATTGCTGTAGAGTAGAACACGACTCATAATCACCCTATGGACAGAAGACCTGAAGCCTTTCTATAACTATCATCATTTATCAGTTTATTCAGTTTCTAGAGGCATGTTGTTTAGAAAGCATATGCCTGTTCTAGTTCCAAAATTAGTACTTAAAAATAACATAGTAAATTTCCAGTTTTCAAAAATCTTGTGTCAAGGGAAATGAGTCTTGAGATTATTTCATTAATATATTTAATAAAAAATAATAAATAATAAGGTCTGAAGCCCCTCTACAACTATCAACATTTATCAAAGTTCATAGAGTTTCTGGAGACATGTTGTTTAGAAATTGGATGCTACTCCTACTTCCAAATAAATAACATAAAAATATAAAATTAATGCCTAAAAAAATTGAACTGGATTGTAATACTGATAATAAATGTAGGAAGTTGCTAAATCATTTAAATTATTCCAACTTGAAATGATAGAAATGATTTCTGATTGTTTTTATCGGAAATAATCAAGAAACTTAAGTTCAAGGGGATGAGAGAGTGTAGACCTATAGAAAAGTCAGCATATTTGTCAAGAACTCTGATGTATATAAGACTTACTGGCAATTTAATCACATTTAACTCCTTTGTGTGTAAACATAAACACATTTTAATAAATCCTAAGCTTCCGCAAGAGAATAAGGCCCACTATCAGATGGATTGATTCAGTAACTGGGGTAATGGGGATAGGTTTGTTAGAGACAACAAGGTTGGCACAAGATAGATCAGAGCTTTAGAGTTCTTGTACACAGAGTTGGTATGAGTTGCAAGTGATTCAGTAGCATAAATAATTTTTTTTATGTCAATAGTTAGAAAAAAATAATTACTATCTTAATTTCTTATATCAAATAAATTTCATAGTTCTCTTTTTAATGAAAATGTTATTTAGCAATTTATTGAGGGGTTTTTTCTCTACTTAAGGAAAAAAGGGAGCAAGGTCCTTGTATAGCTGAAGGAATACTAGTGTTTCTATAAAGTTGATTATAATTTTGTTGAAAAGAAATTCTACAGAATTTCTACATTTATGTGTTGCTAACAAATTGTGATTAACCTTGAAAAGAATGGCAATCCCAGAACACTTAGTTGAGCTTATCTGAAACCTATACGTGCACCAAGTAGCAGTCCTCAGAACAAAGCAGGGAAATGCTACATGCTTAAAAATTGGCGAGGGAGTGTGGCAGAGATGTGTCCTGTTTCCATAACTTTTCAATGTATATGCAGAACAGATCATTCGAGAGGCTGGGCTTTATGAGGAGGAATGTGGCTTCAGGAGTGGAGGAAGTCTCATTTACAATCTGTGTTATGCAGATGACACAACCCTCGTTGATGAAACTGAGGAGGACCTGGAGCACTTGCTGAAAAAGATTAAAAACTGTAGTCTTCAATATGGATTGAAGCGTAACATCAAGAAGACAAAGATTCTCAACATGGGGCAATTGGCAGCACTATGATGGATGGAAAAGAGTCTGAGGTTGGTAACAGTTATGGCTTGTTTGACTCCGCAATCTATACCTTTTGCACCAGAAGTCAAGAAATCAAAAAGGGATTTGCAGTAGGTAAATCTGCTATCAGGGACATTTCCAGAGTAGGGAGAAGCAACAATATCAGTCTAGATAGAGACTAAGGTGCACTTGATCTAGGCCATTGTCTTCAGAATTACTTACTATGTATCAGGGAGCTGGATAATAACTAAAGATGATAGAAAATCAATGCCTTAGAGTTGTGGTGCTGGAGAACCGTTTTAAACATACAGTAGACCACTAAGAAAACAAATAGGTCTGTCTTGGAGAGCGTGAAACCAACTTTCCTCTTGAATGCTAATATTTTTAATTTCTATCACACATTATTTGAACGTGTAGACAGTAAGGATCCATTTTTGAAGGAAGGCATCATGCTCAGAAGGGTGGAAGGACAGCTCAGGAGAGGAAGATCCTGGACGAGATAGATAAGTAACTGAGGAAACAGGGATAAGCATGTCAAAGTCACTGAGACTGACTCAAAACAGTGAAGGCTTCAGAGCTATTGAACGTAAGGTCACAATGAGTCACAGGTGACTTGATGGCACATAAAAATAACAACTACAACAACAACATAATTAATTCCAATCAGTATACTTTATGACTTGACAGCACTTAATAATAACAACAACAACATGCTATAAATATTTAAATATTTCGTAGAATCCACATCACACACGATACACAAGAAAACACAACTCAAGGAGATAAGGCAATGAGACGAAGCAGCAAGATGTGGCAGCAAGACATGGAAGCAGGGTGTGGCACTAAGATGGACAGCTGCTATTTGAATGAGAGAAGTCAAAAGCAAATGTTGGCACACATTGGGGAGCTGCTTGCTGATGCCACACAGGCACCAGGCTGCTGCTTGCTGACACCACGCATGTGCCAGAGCTGTTTGCTGATACCACACATGTGCCAGGGAGCTGTTGACACATACACAGGGGAGTCATGTGCCAGAGAGCAATACACTTGGATGAGCAGAAAAGCTGTAATCTGAGGGAGTGTGAACCGGGAACTGCAGTCCCATCATTGCTGGTCTGTGCCCAGAATGTCGCTCCCGGTGTGCACCAGGAGCAATGCTGGAACTTGAGTGAAGTACTCTGTGGGGGAATCACTGCTGTTTTGCTGAATCCTATGGGACCCTTTAAGCTCAATCAGAAGAGAGTTAGACAACTGGAGCTCATCCTTGATGGAAAAACCAAGGCTTCCTGGTTGTCTAGTCAGGTCTCTACACTCTGCCTGTGTCTCCTCACATCCAGTCCATCAACTGCCTTTAGCCCAGAACACCTTGGGCTTCCCTAGTTGCAGCAGTTTTCTGACAGAAGAGCCTGCTTCCACAGACCAAAGCAGGGTAGCTGCCCCACCCTCTTTTTGAGTGGTGACTTTAGATCAAGCACCTGCTATCACCTCAGAAATGAAAAACACTACCACAGAAATGTCACATAGGAAACAGGCTGCTTTACACTATACTACACTACACTTTGCCCTACACTAGCCCAAAGCAAGATGTTATCCCAAAAAAGGTGACATAATATCAGTGCATTTCCTGAAGCCAGAAAGTCTGACAAAAATTTCTGATTCAGAATTTAAAAGAAAAATGATTGAAAATTTTCAGTGGGTGAAAGACAAACTTGAAGAATTACAGGACACTGCAAGCAAAAACCAGAAGGAGCTTAAAAAAATACAATGCAGATAAAACAAATGAAACATAAGAAGCTCTGGAAAAATAAGAAGCCATAATCCAAATTATGAGGACAATGTTTCAGATGCTATTAACATGATGGAGGGTCACATGAACAGGGTTGAAGAGATGGAACACAGAACCAGTGAAACAGAAGATAGAATTGTCACCACTGATCTTCTAGAACAAAAAGCAGAATCAAAAATGAAAAAGAAGAAAACCTAGGAACAACAATAACATTAGAATATTATGACAAACTATACTCAAACAAATATGAAAACCTAGAGGATATGGACAAAAACTTAGAAATTCATGAGCTTCCTAAACTGACACAAACCAAAATTGGACACCTAAACAGACTCATTACTAAAGAAGAAATTGAAAGGTAATAAAACAACTTCCAGCCATAAAAGCCCTGTACCAGATGGTTTTGCAAATGAATTTTCTCGAATATTCAGCCAAGAACTGTCATCAATTTTACATAAAATATTTCAGAAAATAGAAAAAATTAAATTCTCCCAGACTCTTTCTATAAACAAACATCCTTGATACCAAAGCCAGTTAAAGACACCACCACAATAGAAAACTGTAGGTCGGTGTCTCTCATGTACATAGATCCAAAAATCCTGAACCAAAATCTGGGAAATAGAATTCAATGATACATAAGAAAAATAATTCACCATGACCAAGTGAGATTCATAACAGGTATGCAAGGATGGTTCAAAATAAGAGAAACAATCAATGTAATTCGTCACATAAACAAAGCAAAGAACAAGAATCAAATGATCCTATCAATTGATGCAGAAAATGCCTTTGACAAAATCCAACACCCTTTCCTGATTAAAACACTCAACTAAATAGAATTAGACGGAAATTTCTTAAACATCGCAAAAATTACATTCTCAAAACAAAGAGCCAACATTGTTCTCAATGGAGAGAGATTAAATGAATTCCCTTTGAGAATAGGAATTAGACAAGAATGCCCACTATCACATCTCCTTTTCAATATTTTATTGGATGTCTTAGTGATAGCAATAAGATAAGAGAAGGAAATAAGAGGTAAACAAAGTGGCAAAGAAAAAAAAAGGTAAAATTATCTCCATATGCAGATGATGTTGTTGTTGTTGTTGTTGTTAGTCGCTTGAGACTTATAGGGACCCTATGTACAATAGCTCTAAACTCTGCTCTGTCCTGTGCCA
>NW_006399754.1:26363518-26370572 GCF_000299155.1 Elephantulus edwardii
TATTATTTTAAAGTAATGTTGTAGTCTTAAAATATTTTTTCACATAATTTTTATATACAGTGTATGTTAACCATCCTATAGACATTTCTTTTTTACACTGTAAGAGAAATCCTCAATCAATACCCTTGAGTCTAGCAGGAGACATAGTGCATTAGGCCAACCTGCTGCAAGAGAACACTTCAAAATACTGAAGAGCAATGATGTCAGCTTGAAGACTAAGGTGTACCTGATTCATGCCATGGTCTTTTCAGTCACTTGCTATGCATCTGGACAGTGGATAAGAATGATAGTAGAAGAACTGATACCTTTGAGCTGTGGTGTTGGAGAAAAGTATTGAATATCCCATGGGCTGCCTAAAGAGAGAACAGATAAATCTTGGAAAGAAACACAGATAGAGTGCTCCTTGGAGACATGGATGGCTAGCTTCATCTTCATACTTTGGACATGTTGCTAGGAGAGTCTGCTCCTTGGAAAGTGATATTATGCTTGGAGAGATTGAGGATCAGAGAAAGGGAGAAAGACCTTTAAGAAAATGGATTGACATGGTGACTGCAGCAATGGACTCAAGTGTATCAGAGACAGTGAAGATGGCATGGGATTGGACATGTTCAGGTCTGTTATTTGCTATGAGTCTTACTCTACTCGACAGCCCCAACAGTAGCAAAGAGAAATCTAGAAGTTGTAATAAAACACATTTGCATGAACTATAAGAAAACATTTTATTGTTTAGATGGAGGTAAGTTCAATATGCAT
Source organism: Elephantulus edwardii (assembly GCF_000299155.1). Lineage (NCBI taxonomy): Eukaryota > Metazoa > Chordata > Mammalia > Macroscelidea > Macroscelididae > Elephantulus > Elephantulus edwardii. The sequence continues at coordinate 26,364,272 of NW_006399754.1, forward strand.
AATTTCAAGATAGCATTCTTATTTTATTGAAATATAGAAGTAACATAACAAACTAAAGAACGATGGAAAATGCTGGAAGTTCATTCACTTTATCAGAAGAAGGTTACTGAATTGGCAATTTAATAATATCATAACTATGAACTCTTGTTTATTTTGAATACTATTTTGTTTTCAGAAATGGAGAAAGAAACTCAAGTGTATTTATATTAGAAGCAACCTTATGTTTTAAAAGAAAGACCCAGCTAGTGTTGAGAGCAAATTAGTACCAGTACAATAAATAAAGGGAACAAAGATGACAGTTTAGGGCACTTGTACACGTTGGGGTACAAAAAAGGGAAGGACAAATAACAATGTAGTAGAGAAATTATATTTCAGTGGTGGCAGTTCCTAGTTGACCTAATGACAAGGTCGAGTATTATGCACCAAGTATAAAATTAATGTCAAGGCAAAATGGGCTTTTCATCTGGATGGCACTTGCTAATGCAAACCATTTTAAAAAGTAGCCATCAGCAACACTTGGGGCAAGATAATTCTGAAAGGAGAGATAATTCATGTCATTTATTTTAAGAGGAAAAATAAACCCTTGAGAACAAAGCTTTCATTTCCACTTTTAATTCTGAAGAAAAAGAGTCAGATGCAGACAAAAATCAGATAGATATCAATAATTATTACTGTCCACCTGGAATAAAAGTAATTTCATTTCTGTCACAGTACAATTGAACTTTTTTTTTCTTTTCTGCTGATAACAAGTCTTTTGTGTAAATTCCCAATTTAACCAAAGTAGCTCTTAGTATTCTTGTTGTTGTTGTCTTCGAGTTGAGCATGACTCATATCGACCCTGTGAACAAAAGGCCTGAAGCCCCTCTACAACTCTCGGCATTTATCAAAGTTCCTAGAGTTTCCGGAGGCATGTTGTTTAGGAAGTGGAGGCCGCTCCTGCAGTATTCTTAGAAGAAATTAATAAGCAAGTCCTCTGAAATGAGTAACATTGGATGTGTTCTATCAGAAGCAGCTCAACAGCCAGGAACAAGCCTTTCTAAGGCCCTGGAAATGAACGGAGGCCATATAACTAGATTTCAGTGATGGAACTTGAGTGGAAGTGATATGGGACAAGTCTGTGTTTAAGTGTTAGGGAGTGAGTCAGCCCTTCTTTAGCATTTGTTCAATAGGTTACTGAATCGAAAGAATTTAGGAACAGCCAGAAAAAACAAAGAACCTTGATTACTAAATCTCTCAGTGACTCAACCCATTAACACTGTCCCAAAATGTGAATAAAAATTAACTTGCTGGAGTTAAAAAAAAAACAAACACAAAACCCTGATATTTTTTGGTTTTATTTTTTTCACACAATTAATATAGCTGAAAAAAATGAAGTCATTATTTTAAAAATAGTAATCTATCAAATACAGGAAAATATTGAATTGTTCAAAGTTCCTAAAATATAGTTGTTGTTGTTGTTGTTATGTGCTGTTGAGTCACCTGAAACTCATAGTGACCGTACGTACAACAACCCTAAACCGTGCTCTATCCTGTGTCAATCTTACTGTCTCTGGCACCTACCCCCATTACTCCAGTCACTGAATCAGTCTATCTCATTGAGAGTCTTCCTATCTTGTGCTGTCCCTCCACGTCCCCAAGAATGACATCCCTCTCCAAGGACTGCTCCCTCCTTGCAAAATGTACAAAGTATGTCAGACAAAGTTTCAGAATCCTTTCCTCCAAGAAGCAGTCAAGCTTCACCCTCTCTAGGATGAACCTATTTGTTCTCCTAGAAGTCCATGGTATATTCAAAACTCTTCTCTAACACCACAGCTCAAAGGCATCAATTATCTTTTATCATCCGTAGTCCTTGTCAAGCATCCTGATGCATGGCAAGTAATTTCAAAGACTATGGCCTGGATCAGGTACACCTTAGTCTCTAGACTTAATCTTTGCTTTTCAGTACTTTGGAGAGGTATCTGACAGCAGACTTTCCCAATTAAATTAGTTTTTTCATTTCTTGGCTGCAGGTACCCAGAGTTGATTGTGGAGCCAAGCAAACGAAAGCTGTTAACAATCTCAATCTCTTCACCCTTTTTCATGATGCTGCCAATAGGCTAAGTGATGAGAATCTTTGTTTTCATGACGTTGAGCTTAAATCCATATTGAAGGCTGCAGTACTTGAACTTCTGCAGCAAGTGCATCAGGTCCTCCTCAATTTCAGCATGCAGGGCTGTGTCATCTTCATAACAAAGATTGTTGATGAGTCTACCTCCAATCCTGACGCCCAGACTCCTGTATAATCTATTTTGTATATAGATTGAAAAAGGTATAGAGATAAGACACATGCCTGGTATACGCCCTTCCCAATTCTGAAACATGTAGTGTTTCCTTGCTCTGTTCTGATGACTGACTCCTAGTTCAAGTGTAGGTTTTGCATATGCATGATCAAGTGTTTTGGGATTCCCATTTTTCTCAGAGTTAGCTATAGTTTGTGGTGACCCACTCTATCAAATGCCTTTGCATAGACAATGAAGCACAGATAGACATTTCTCTGATATTCTCTGCTTTCTGCCAAGATCCACCTAACATTACCTATAATGTCCCAAGTACCACCGCTTCTTCTAAAACCAGCTGGCACTTCAGGCAGTTCACTATTGATATGTTATTTCAGTCGGTTTTGGGTCATTTTCAGTAAAATCTTGTTTGTGTGTGATATTAATGATATTTGATAATTTCTGCACTATGTCAGGTCACCTTTCTGTGGATTGGAACTAGTAGAGCTCTCTACCAGTCAGTTGGCCTCCAGGTGGTTGCCCTCCAGGTTCTTGGCACAACTTGGTGAGCACATCCAGGGCAGCATCTGTTTGTTGAAATATGCCAATTGGTATACCATCAATTCCTGGGACCTTGTTCTTTGCCAATATAGTACCATCTTCCAGAATAATGAAAATGGGATTTCCATCTGGGGAGTTAGTTGTTTTGGGTTTTGTGTATCTTATAGACCAAACCACCTCATAGCTGACCCTTCAGTAGTTTTTCAGAGGCAGTAAATTGCATGGGAGAAAATTGCTCATGTTTCTCCAATGAAGCAGCTTGGGGGTTTGAACCACATGCATTTAGATTGGCAGTGCCGTTCCTTACCACTAGGCCCTAGAGCCTACATGAGTTCAGTTAAAAGAATACAGTTCAAAAAAGAGCTTTTCTGATCAAATCAATCCAACGTTGATTTTTTTTTCTTTCCCTTTTTATTATTTTAATTTCCAGTGCCTTCTTATTTCCTGTGCAGTATAAATTTCAGTATGTAAAACACATCCTTAGTCCTTCTGAGTCCTCTACGTTCAGTATAACCTTCAGAATGATAAGCCAAGTCTATAATCACTTTACCTGATGTAATTTCTCACATGAAATAAACTTACTGCTTTATTGTCTCACATGTCTCTTTTGGACAATTGTATAAATTGTGAGAGTGTAAAAAAAGAAATACACTTCCATACTCTCCATATATTGTCTAATAACAATATATTTAGTAGCAACAACAGCATACTTAATCAAGAAACAAGTCCATATTAGCATTGATAACTGGATCATAGAGGTGCATTTATGCATAGCAACAGGCATCTCTGTGAAGAAACAAGTTTGGTCAAGGTCAAGAACAAAGTAGAGCATATCCAAGTTAAAAGGCTAACGCACCACAGTATGACAAAAGAATAAGAAAGTAGCCAACAAAATAAAATTTTAGATGAATCAAATATAAGTTTTTTATTAGGACATATAGCCATAAATCCTGTGATTTTTCCACTCTATCTATTCTTAATTGTATGGGTAACACTCATATTTTACATTTGTTTTGAGGTTTTATTTATTATGAAGGAGAATCAAAACTATTTCCTTTGCACAACTTAGAGTGCATAAAAATTAAGTTATGTACTTCATAATGCCACTGTTATAAAATAGGACTGACATGGGGGTTGGGTGGAAAACAAGAAAAGAGGGGATAAATAATATACACTGTATTTAAACAGATGAGGAATAGAACATCTTAAAAGGAATATGTGATTAGATATGATTTGCATGACAACAGTCCAGAATAAAAGCTGCGTAGCAAAGTGGACTGGGGGTGGGAGTGGAGAGATTGTACAACAGTGATAGAACTTTTTTTTTTCCAGAAAGAAATGTGAACTAGGGTGGGGGTAGGCAGGGAGGAACATGTGCAACAATGAAAGAATGGAAATCCAAGTTCTGCATAAACTTTGATTAAAATCTCAATAAAAAAAAGAAAAATACATAAAAAGAATTAAGATATGCATAAGTATTGAACATCCCTGCCCCCCCCCCCGACTTAATCTCCCAGCTGTTATTGCTCAAGTTCACTAACATTTTTCTGGCAAAGAGAAAAGAGCAGCTCTAAATTAATCCTTGGTAGAAAAAGAAAAGCTTTAGGAAAATGTATTGTGGTAACTGCTGACTGTTATATTAGGACATATACAAACCTGTTGTTGGTACGTGTAATCCAGTAAACTGTGACTGAAAGCTACCTTATGAACCGCAGATGGAAAACTGCCCTGTCCTTCCCCACACTCAGATTCTCTCAGTCTCTCCTCTGATCAAGCCCATTGCCATATTGAGTGTATAAATTCCTCTTGTTGACGATCTTTCTTCCTTCCGCTGACCCTCCGTTTTCCACAGTACTGTGACTTTTCCCAAGGGCCATCAATCACCTCCTGACAACATGCTCAGTATAAGATAAATTTGCACCATCGTTGCCTCTTAAGAATACCATGGCTGCACTAATTCTAGACGAATATGCTTGTGCCTTTGGAAACCCACAGTATATTTAACATTCTTCACCAGCAACACAATTCAAAGGAAGCAGGGTGGGGTTTTGGTTTGTTGGTGTGTTGGTTTATTTTTATCAGCCTTTTTTAAATTCATTGTCCAACTTTTCACATGCTTGCACTTCTTATTATGAATACTTAGTTTATAAAATAATAGTTATAAGGAATAATGAATGGAATTCAAATATTTGACATATACTGTATAAGGCGGAATTATAGAAGACATCATATTATATTGCTAAATTTAATGTTATAAGAATATTATTTATTACTGATAATTTTAAGTAGCATAAAATTTGCTCAACAAAAAATTTTTCAAATGATTTTTTGTTGTTGTTTGTTATGTACCATTGAGTCAGTTGTGATTCATAGCGATCCTGTGTACAACAGCCCTAAACCCTGCTCTATCCCTTGCCAATATTATTGCCTCTGACACACCCACCCCCATTACACCAGTGACTGAATCAATTCATCTCATTGAGTGTCTTCCTCTCTTGCACTGTCCCTTCTTCCTCCCAAGCATGATGCCCCTCTACAAGGACTGGTCCCCCTTGCAACATGTACAGAGTATGTCAGACACACTTTTTTCAGACTCCTTGACTGCAAGGAGCAGCCTGGTTTCACCCTATTTAGGGCAAACCTGTTTGTTCTCCTTGCAGTCCATGACATATTCAATACTATTCTCCAACACCACAGCTCAAAGGCATCAATTCTCCTTCTATCATCCTTAGTCATTAGTCATTATTCAGGTTTATAACACGGTAATTTCAAAGATTACGGTTTGAATTAGGTACACCTTAGTCTCCAGACTGTCATTGTTGTTATTTAGTACTTTAGTATTTAGAGAGGTGTCTCACAGCAGACTTTACAAATGCAATTTGTGTTTTGATTTCCTAGCTAATGATACCAAAAGTGTTGATTGTGGAGCCAAGTAAACTAAAGCTGTTAACCATTTCAATCTCTTCATCTTCCACCATAATACTGCCAATTGGCCCAGTGGTGAGCATCTTTGTTTTCTTGATGTTGAGCTTAAAGCCATATTGAAGGCTGCAGTTCTTGAACTTCTGCAGCAAGTGCATCAGGTCCTCCTCAATTTCAGCAAGCAAGGTTGTGTTATCTGCATAACACAGATTGTTAATGAGTCTCCCTTCAATCCTGATGCCACATTTCTCTTCATAGGGCCCAGTGTCCCAGATAATGTGTTCTGCATATAGATTAAAAAGGCATGAGGATAGGAAACATCCCTGGCATACGCCCTTCCCAAATCTGAAACATGCAATCATGAAGTACAACATTGTGATTATATCCATACCCTTACAAGGAAGCCCAGTAAATACCACTATCATTCATATAAATGCACCAACAACCAGAGCCAAAGAAGAAGAAATAGATGATTTCTACCAGCTCTTACAGTCAGAGATAGATCGAACATGCAATCAAGATGCATTGATAATAATGGGTGACTGGAATGCAAAAGTTGGGAA
>NW_006399754.1:26378289-26385410 GCF_000299155.1 Elephantulus edwardii
GATGTAAACAATCTCAATCTCTTCACCATCCACCCTGATGCTGCCAATTAGTCCAGTGGTGAGAATCTTTGTCTTCTTGACACTGAGCCTCAGTCCATATTGAAGGCTGCAGTCCCTGACCCTCAGCAGCAAGCGCTTCAGGTCCTCCTCAGTTTCAGCAAGCAGGGTTGTGTCATCTGCATAACACAGATAGTTGATAGATCTTCCGCCAATTCTGATGCCACATTTCTCCTCATAGAGCCCAGCCTCTCTCTGCATATAGGTTGAAAAGATATGGAGATAGGACACATTCCTGGCATACGCCCTTCCCAATTTTGAACCATGCAGTGTTTCCTTGCTCTGTTCTAACGACTGCCTCTTGGTTCAAATATAAGTTTCGCATTAGCACGATCAAGTGTTCTGGAAGGCAGATGATATGATAGTATAATTAAAAAGCCCTAAAGATTCAGCAAGAAAACTTCTGGAAATAGTTGACCAATTCAGCAAGATGGCATGATACAAAATCAACATACAAAAGTCAATAGGTTTCTCTACATTGACATAGAGAATACAGAGCTGGAGCTAAGAAAAATAATACCCTTCACAATAGCTAATTGCAAGATTAAATACTTGGGAGTAAACCTAACCAGAAGCACAAAGGATCTATTCAAAGAAAATTACAAAACATTAAGAAACAAAAGGAGACAAGGAGAAATAGAAAAATATACCATGCTCAGGGACAAGAAGACTAAATATTGTGAAAATGTCACTACTACTACCAAAAAACATATACATCTTCAATACAATCCTAATACAAATACCAATTCCATTCTTCATCAAGATGGAAAAGGCAATCTCCAATTTCATTTGGAATGGAAAGAGACCCGAAATTGGCAAAGCACTCCTTATAAAGAGAAACAAATTTGGAGGTATCTCACTGCCATGGTGCTCAAGACAGCATGGTACTAGTATAAAAACAGACACACAGACCAATAGAATAGAGTTGAGAACCCAGAAATAAGCCCATCTACATATGGTCAACTAATTTTTGACAAGAAGATGAAATCAGTTAATTGGGGAGATGACAGCATTTTTTAACAAATGGTTTTGGCAAAATTGGAAAACTATTTGCAGAAAACTCAGCAAGCTCCACACCTCACTCCATACACAAAAACCAACTCAAAGAGATCAAGGACCTTGGACTAAAACTAAGGACTATATACTGCATAAGAGAAAAGCTTGGAAGAACTCTAGAAGCCCTAATCCACATCATAAACAGTCTTCCACACATTCTCGAAAACCTACAACCAGGAGAAGATAAAATAGAAGAGTGGGACCTTCTAAGAATCAAATTCCTAAGCACATCCAAAAACGTCTTCAACAGGGTAAAAAGAGAAGGCACAGACTGTGAAAAAAATATTTGGTAATGACATGCCTGATAAGGGGCTTATATCTAGAATTTATAGCACATCCGAGCACCACATGATAAAGACCAACAATCCAATTTTCAAATGGGCACAGGATATAAGCAGACACTTCCCCAAAGAAGACTTTAAAATGTTGAACAGATGAAGAAACTTTCAAAATCCCTAGTTTTAAGAAAGATGCTAATCAAAATAACTATGAGATATCTTCTCACCCCAGTAAGAACTGCAAAATTTAGCAGAAGAGCAAAGAACAAATGCTGGCGAGGTTGCCGAGAAATTGGAACCCTTATTATTCACTGTTGATGGGAGTGTAAAATGGTGCTACCATTATGGAAGGCAGTATGGCACTTTTTCAAAAAGTTGGAATAATAATACTATTTGACCCAGAAATTCCACTACTGGGAATATACCCTAAAGAAACCATAACTACCACCCAAGCAGATATATGCACATCCATGTTTATTGCTTCTTTGTTCACAATAGCAAAGAGTTAGAAACCCATGTACCCATCAACAAATGAATGGATAGAGAAGCTATGGTGTATTCACACAAAGGAATAGTATTCTGCATTGAAGAACAAGGAGCTCCTGAAGTATTATGCAAAATGGGTTACCCTGGAGGACATTGTGCTGCATAGTTCCACTGTTATAAAGTAGGACTGATATTGGAGCAGGAGGGAAACCAAGATGGGATAAATAAGATATACTGCATTAAAACATGAGGGAGACCACTGTTTAGGAGGAATATATGACTAGGTATTATTGTCATGACAAGAGTCCAGAATGAAAGCTGCATAGTAGAGTGGACTTGAGGGTGGGGGGGAATTGTATAACAATGAAGGTTTGTTTGGTTGTTTTTCATTTTTGGTTTGGTTTTTTTTTTTTACTTTTCAAAGAGGAAAGCAAACTTGGGGGATGGTTGGAAGTGTGCATCAATGAATGAGTGGAGATTGAAAGTCTCTGTAGTGAAGCCCCCAAATTTTAAGTCCATGAGAGATAAACTGGATTAAGCTTAGATGGCCTTGTCTATGGTATAAAATGTCTACCAAACATAGACAGAAATGCACTATCTGGAGAAGATAAAATTGATTAATAGGATCTTTTAAAGATTAAATCTCTATGCACATCAAAATCTTTTCCCAACAGATTTAAAAGAAAACCTACTGACTGGGAATAACATTTGGCAATACAATCTCCACCAAGGCTCTCATATGAAAAGTTAATAGAATCCTACGTGGCCTCCACAAGAAAAGGGACTGATAACACAGTTGCACAACAGGACAAAGAGATGGAAAGAAAGTTCACAGAGGATGATATTCGAATGGCCAACCAACGGACAAATGAAGAGATGTTCAAAATCACTGGCAATAAGAGAGATGCAAATCAAGGCCACAATGAGATATCATCACATTCCAGGAGCTTTGGCAAAGTTTTACAAGATAACAAGTAACAAACGTTAAAGAGGATGTTGCAAGATAGGAACTCAATATACTGTTGGCAGGATTATAAAATGTTACAATCACTCTGGAAGGTAGTTTGCTGTTTTCTCAGAGGGCTGAACAGAAATTCCATATGACTTAACTATTCCACTGATTGGAATATACCCCAAGAAAATGAGAACTGAGACACAGAGACTTACACACCAATATTCAATAGCAGCATTATTCCCCATCACAAAAACATGGAAATACCCCAAAATGTCCAACCACAATAGAATAGATTGAGAAAATATGGTACATTCCCATGATGGAGTACTATGCAGAATGCAGGAGCTATGATTTTGTAAATCACTACATAACTTGGGATGGACTGGAGTCCATTATACTAAATGAACTAACTCAATCCCGTAAGGATAAATACTGTATGAGACTATTATTGTAGATCAGTGTATGAGGACTCAAGGTGGGGAGGAGGGAAGAAGAGGGATGAGGATAGGAAGTCAGTCTGTTCTGCAGAGGATGAAACCAAGTTTCTCCTTGGAGGCTAAGATTGTGAAGCTCCAGCTCACATACTTTGAGCACATGGCCAGGAGAGACTGATCCTTGGAGAAGGACATCATGCTCAGAATGGTGGAGAAACAGCTCAGGCGAGGAAGACCCTGGATGAGAAGGATTGATGTAGTAACTAGGGCAGTGGAGATACGTGTGTTAAAGTCACTGAGACTGGCTCAGGACAGGGCAGGCAACTTGATGGCACAAAACAACAGCAATTATTGATGGGAAGAGTGAGGAAATTTTATTCAAGCATCTTTATGAAGCAGCTTTCTCATCAAAGGTGAATAGGACAGACGATTTAAGGCTTGCTTCAGATCTTAAAACCTCCTCAAGAAGGTAACACTGCAAATCATCCTTTACGACCCTCTCCACGGGAACTTCTGATAGCATAGCTTGGGATAAATTGAAAACTACCCTACTACTCATTTTCTTCATTTATAAAACAATTGAATAGCAAGTCAAGAATGGAAATGTCTGACGGTTCATATTCCTAAAGGTTGGCAGAACATCATCTTAAACAAATTATTTTTGCTGAGTGTTGTTGATTTGGCTCCAAATCATAGACTACAATCCTAACTCCTGACCTAGGATAACAGTCTGTGCTACTATCCCAAAGGCAGGAGATTCAAATTCACCAGTTGCTCTGAGGAAGGGTGGACATTCTCTTCCCATGCAATTGACTGCCTCTGCAAATCTGCTGAAGAGTCAGCTATGGGTCGGTTCAGATTCAACAGCACACAGTAACAGTAATGTACCCATAGAAGGGGTCTTTAGGTGGTACAGTAAGGTTCCACCAATGTTGACTTACTGGCTGTTAGAACAGCCAACCTAGTTGTGCCTTTGAATGCGGACAGTGATTTGAAAGATCACCACCTAGAAAATTGCTGAAACTATTCTGTGAATTTGAGGTTGTAATGAATTACTAGCAAATCTACGGTGGATAAAAATGATACACCTGGGGAAGTAGTTCTATCTGGGAAGAGTTTGCATTTTGATGATTCCTTATCAGAATAGAGTAAGCTCTACAGCTAACACTGAGTTATAAGAGCAGATTAGGAAGTACAAAAGAAGAATAGATAGCTAAGAACTGCCAGATAATCAAGCCAAAGGCTATGGACCCTGAAAAACCATAAGGAATTTTTCTTAAGAGTCAAAATCCGGAGTTCATTTAGTCTTTGATTCAGTTTTTAACTTGGAACAATGCATTTCTGGTCTTTAAAGTCCTACCACTAGGGGTATTTCTGTTAAAACAGTACCAGGAAACCCAGACAAAGCATACCATAATGAATAATAGAAACCAGACAAAAGAACTAGGTTTGAGAGACTAGCAGAACTCTGGAAAGAGAACTGCTAACAGAAGAACAGCATAAATAAAAGTCTTTAATGCAGAAAATACCATTGCATGTTTAAGGAACTAGAATCACCTCAAAGCTAGAACATAACAAACTGAAGAAGAAAAGTTACGAGATTTAAGAAACAGAAAACACTGTATTCTTTAGGACAAGTTAAAGATATCTGTTTCAGTCCTATGGTTATCAAGAAATGAAAGTCTTTATAAATTGTATTCCTAAATTCATGGTTTTAAGGGATGGTTTTTGCAGATGAAGTGTCAATTGTATGTGTGGAACAGAAGGACTTAAAGAATATGCAAATGCACTCAATCTCTGAAAGAATGGAACAGCATACTGTATTAAATATATGATTTAAAATTAATAATTAAAATTAATGAGTAAATATAAATGTGAAAAATCAAATTCTTATCTTAATTTGAAAACAGTTATATTACTTCAGCAACATAAAACTTAAAAAAATCCTTTTCATTAATAAAATGAATTGTAAAAAATTACTATGTTACTTACTTCTATTTTAAGAAAAAGTATTTAAATATAAAAGTAGAGGATGATATTCCAAAACCCACTTTTTTCCTCCTGAACTTTCAGAAAAGCTAGTAAAAATCCTGAGAGACGATCATCAAAGACTTCTATTCACATATTCTGGAAAGCCAGAAATGACCTCCAGATGAGGGCATAATTGTCCATTTTATTATTTCTCAGAAAATGAGCTTTCTCACACTTGGCAGTCTCCAGTAATGACAGATATTAATTAATGATGGGTACCCTTTTTCTGACATCATAAGTCTTGAAAATACTTTATCTCACTAGAATAGAGACTGTAAAAAAAATTACTAAAACCAAGAATAGAAATCAAAGGTTTTATTAACCTCAAAGGTAATGTCTGGCTTATTTTCAAGCTAAATTTCATGATAGTTATGTCAGAATCAAAGTCAAATCGGGGGGCTTTATGGAATATCTACTGAACAGATAGATCATCGTATTTACACACTGAGAGAAAAAGTAACCCAAGTACAAACCATCAAGACATTTGAAGTCACATGACTTTTGAACACATACTACAAATTTACAGTAACTATAATTGGACATACTTATTGATTATCTGTATTGCCACAAACCTGAAAAGAAAGGTGTCCTTTATAAAATAATTTTTTCAAGTTTACTTTCACATAAGAGGAACATTCATGTACTTTTATCAATATTATAGCACATACAGTGAATAATGAGTTTGTGACACTTACGGTATCCTAGTTAAAAAGGAAAAATATTCTGTAGGCGACTGTAGTGATTAATTAAACACATGGTAGCATTATAGCTTTCTTTTCTTCCTGAATGTATTCATGTATAAGAAAGATTTACATTTTTATTGGTCAAAATATCATCAAATACATCACGCAAATAATTTTTAATAGCAGTAAAATAAGTTAATGAGAATACCTATTGCAGAAAGAGAATGCACTGAAAATTGTGATGGTCTTCATCTACATGACAAGCGTGGCATTCTGACTACCAACTAATGAAATAGTCTCCATTTGGAAACTCAATTCATTACTATCTGGAAAATGAATTCAATTATAGACTTCATCTGGGCAATTCTTCTTTAAACTAGAAAGTCTCTATAACTACCCATACTCTATAATTCTATTATTTCAGTATTCTATTATCAAGATTCTTACCAATAATGAAAATTCATACATATCATGTACAGAGACATAGGTATCATTTATAAACTTAACAAATAATAATTATTGACAGTCAGCATTTTTTTTTAAATTATGACTCTAGATTTTGACTATACATGTTACAATAAATACCATTTTACAAAGTATTTATACATTTTATTGAAACATAAAACTTAAATCAGAACACCATAAAAATGTAAATACAGAAATTTCATATTACATTATTGCATTATTTGTTGCATAAAGTGTAATCAAAACATCGAAAACCACTAGTGCTAAAAATGTGGAATGTTTGGGGTATATTCCCAATAGTGGAATTGCTGGGTCAAATGGTATCTCTATTTACAACTTTCAAGAAAGTGCCACACAGCCTTCCACAGTGGTCGTACCATTTTACATTTCCACCAACAGTGAAATAAGGGTTCCAGTTTCTCCACAACCTCGCCAGCATTTGTTGCTTGCTGTTTTGTTAAATTTTGCTATTTTGACTGGGGTGAGATGATATCTCATAGTTGTTTTGATTTACATCTCTCTTAGAGCTAGGGATTTTGAACATTTCTTCATGTGCTTGTCGGCCATCTGAATGTTGTCTTCGGTGAAGTGCCTATTCATATCCTGTGCCCATTTTTCAACTGGATTATTTACCATTATCTTGTTGTGGTGCTCAAGTATTTTAGAAATTCTAGAT